>NC_056513.1:26278305-26328405 GCF_014905685.2 Nematolebias whitei
TTCAAAATTCTCATGTATGTTTTTAAATCACTGAACAGTTCCGCCCCATCCTATCTCACTGATCTTCTGCAGCCATATGTCCCACCGCGCTCTCTGAGGTCAGCAGATCAGATGCTTCTCTCAGTCCCAGAAACCCATCGTAAGCTCAGAGGTGACAGGGCTTTCTCTGTCGCAGGTCCACGACTGTGGAATGAGTTGCCACTGAGTGTCCGGCAGGCTCCCACACTCTCAGTCTTTAAGTCTCGCTTGAAGACCCACTTCTATTTGCTTGCCTTTAACACGTTGTGATTTGTTTTGGTCCGGTCTGTTCTCTACTCTGTTGGCCATTTTAGTTAGCTTCTGCTGCTATTTGCATCTGTATTTCTATTTAATGTTTTCCTGTCTGCTGTGCATGTTTGTTTCTTTTGTACAGCAATTTGGTTGGCCTTGTTGCTGTTTTAAGTGCTATATAAATAAATTGGTATGGTATGGTATATATATATATATATATATATATATATATATATATATATATGCGTGTATATATAATACACATATATGTATGTTTGGATGTGTCTATTTTGGAGTTACAGCAACACCTTTAAGAAAACTCCACCAGCACCATTGCATTTCTGCCGCTTTGTTAAATGTGTCCGGATGGAGCCACAATACCTACTACAACTGGAATTCTCAACTGGTGGCTCACGGACCATTTTAAGTCTGATGGGTGCTTTACTGGCCATTAGAGGTGACATTATTAAACTAAAAATATCTAAGGATTTTTAACATTTACTGATATTTCTTACATTTTAAGACAAAATAAAAGACGACATTCTTGTAAAGAAGGAAAAATAATATAGTTTTTGCCTAGAGCTTGGTAGTGCAGTTCAGGCATTACCAAATCCCTCGTCAACGCCCACACATCAACAAAATCGGTTAAATGATTGGTTTTCATCAGGTTGATGAGACAATTTATTTTTAAGCGCTAAGGCAACACACATATCACGTGCAGGTTTGTAGAAAAACAGACTGCTCGACCACACAGTCTACTGACTTTTCTTCACAGTCAGCTCACAACAAAATACTGTAATTTCTGGACTATTGAGCACACCTGAGTATATGCCGCATCCGCTAAATTCAAAAAGAAAATTAAAATTTTACATAAATAGGCCACACTTGTCTATAAGCTGTGGGTGTTAACATTGTAACATGAGATATTTACACAGAAAGATTTTTAAAAAACTTTTAACTACATACGTACAGGTAACACGCACAACTGCTCCACCTGGTGGTGGATGAGTTAAATGCAAAGAGCCAGTTTCGCCATTGTATAGGACCAGGAAGTCATTGATCGCTACCCCTGAAGAGAGACATGTATTGGGCAGCTATGTGAGTGCTTGGGTGTGACAAAGCTAAATGTTTTGGTGGCATGAAGCTCGTTAGTCCATCAATAAATAAATAAATAAAAATCCATAAATTAGCTGCAGCATTGTATAAGCTGTGGTGTGAAAAAAATAAGTGGCTTTTAGTCCGGAAATTACAGTAATTAAAGTGACCAGTTAAAATTTCATATTTGTAAAACAAACACATTCTCGTCAATTACAAAGCAAAGCAGACTAATTGATGTCTCAAATCACAACAAAAACAACTAACTTTTATCAATCTTTCAACAATCAGACACCAAATGTGCGCGTATAAGAACCAAGTGGTAATAAACGGCTTCAATGGAATTTCATCACCACTGTAGTAAATAAGAAACAGTCCAACAAAACCCTCAAAAAAGTGTTTCACCTTTTTTTTCAGTACCAAATTCAATTCAGTTATGGTAAATTCAATTCAGATTATTTATATAACACTGATTCACCACATAAGTCATCTCAGGGCACTGAATAGAAACATTCACATACATAAAAATCAGTTAAGAACAATATTTATCTAAGGAACCAGCAAATCGCTTTGAGTTCTCATTTTGTCGCAGTCTTGAATCCTAAGCGAGCGCAGATTAAACAGTAGAAAGGAAAAACCCTCATGAGGAAGAAACCTCAAGCAGAACCAGGCTCAGAACAAGCGGCCATCTGCTTCAACCGGCTGGGTTTGAGAGGAACAGGAAGGAGGAACAGCTACACAATGGCAGGTCCAAGATGGAGGTCATCTGATTTTTCACTAGGAAGATAGACAAAAAGACATAAATCCCATGTTAAGAATGAATAATTACAAATACAAACGATTCCATTGTCAATTAAATTATTCAATTAAACCAGATGATGGTATATTTAGTAAACAATAAGTTTCAAAGCTAGTCATGGTCTGCTGCTGTAGTAAAAAACAAGTCACTGTATGTTTTCTTTTGTGATGCTGTAAGACTGATGGTCGTGTCTGTTAGGACGTTCTTGTACTTTGTGTGCACCAGGTCTTTATCAACCTTCTCTTTGCTAAGAACTGACCTTGAGATATTAAATTTCCCCCACTCTGTTCTCATCAAGGAGGACATGATAGGAACTGTCTCCTGTGATAAAAAACAAAACAAAAACCTTTTCATGTTCTCCTCCCTCACTGTCCTGCTCCTTTATTGGGAGTTCCCCAGCTAAAGATTTACAGCATCAGCGCTCATCATGGAAGTGTGTGTGTCTCTGTGTGTAGCACATATAATACAAAGTAAGACACAACCTTGGAGGTGAACCTTCAGGAGACAGTTCAGGCTCAGTGGATTGTTAGAGATAAGGTTATGTAGGAAGAACAAAAAGTTTCCAGTCAAAGGAATGAGGAGGGGAGAGAAGAAGGGGCTAAGGCGTAAGGGGTTAATTAACAAGAAAAAGACAAAATGAGGCTCATTAATGCTGTGCCATTCATAAAGGCTGTACCAGCTCCTTTGTCTCATTTTCACTCGTCACTTGGTATCCACCAACCAAAAGTATCTTCTGATACAAACAAAAATTAATTTATTAAGAATTATTGTAAAACTGAGGGCATTTTATACGAATCTGTAAAGCTGAAGTTGTAAGATCCACATATCCAACATGGCTGCAACAGCTGGTCTGTTATGTTCCGTTTGAGGGGGATGCAATTAATGTAACCTACAAAAGCAGAATTTGTTTGTGCTGGTTGGCCCACCTGCTGCTGCTTTTTGGCAGGGGACTGAACAGAGAGTGGCAGTTAGGTGAGATGGCTCCTTCCCCATGTGTTAATTAACCTGAAGGTGACTGTAATAAGAGGGTGGTTTTTGGCTGTGCTCAGCAACAAGGGGCTTATCAAAATCCATTCTGTGTTATACACTTTAAGTCAAATCTAAACATAAAGGTAAGGTGATAAAAAAAGAGTTGTTTTTGAGGCTTAGTGAGAGGCTTGAAGAATACTGTTTACATTTTAAAGCCAATAAAAAGTGTTTTTGACAGGACAATTTCAATTTTTCCAGTCTAAGTAAGCTGTCATAATTTGATTGCATTCCTGTTTAGTAAGAGGATGTCAATGTAATAATAACAAAAAAGAAAAAAGTGATATGACTGATTTAAAGGCATTGCTTTATGTTGCCATTCTTCTTGTTGAAACGTTTTGTCTGTTACCTAAAAGACTTCTTCAGTCTGAGGAGCTGCAATAAACTCAGTTTCAGTCAGGTGCTATGTATGTTTGTGTGTAGCTCTGAAACTGTTCAAAGAACCCACCAGAAGCTTGACTAGTCACAGATTATACACAGAAAATAATCCCTGAAGCTACAAAGATGAAATTTTACCGGGCCGGAACACAAGTTTAATTAATATGCTAGCTAAGCTAATAGACGCTAACAAAGCTAATGGATGCTAACATCCTCCAGATGCAGGAAGAGAGCCACCTACAACATGAAGGACCCCGCTCACCCAGCACACACACTTTTTGCCCCGCTCCCCTCAGGAAGGAGGTCAAGGAGCATTAAGTGTAGAACCACTGAGGAACAGCTTCTACCCCGAGGCTGTTAGACTCATGAATCTCTAACCAGGATAATCACTGTGAATAAATCACATCATGTTGCTGCTGATCTGTTTCATGTTGCTGCTGATCTGTTTCATGTTGCTGTGCTCATGCGTGCTCATCTGCTCACACAGACTCATGTTCGTGCTGCTGTTCGGCCTATTGTTTTTATGCTACTAGTGCTTACTGTATTTTTAGTTTATGTTCTCTTAGCTCATATCTTAGATCTTGTTACCGTTTTTCTTTTACATTTTAATATGACCCTGTGCACACAATTTCATTCCACCACATATACCACATGTGATGCGAATGACAAATAAAGAATCTTGAATCCAACATATCTTATAAATGCAAACAATGGATGCTAACAGCTAATTGATGCTAATAGAACATTTGGATAATAACATAACTAATAGATACTAACATAGCTAATTGACAATATCATAACTAATAGATACTATCATAAGTAATCCCAAAGCAGATGGCTGCTTGTCTTGAGTTTGTTTTTTCTGGAGGTTTCTTCCTCATGAGGGAGTTTTTCCTTTCCACTGTTGCATCTGTGCTTGCTTAGGATGAGAGACTGTGAATATTCGAAGCAATTTGCTGGCTCAGATAAATATGGTTATTAACTGATTTTTATGTATGTGAATGTTTCTGTGCAGTGCCCTGAGATGACTTCTGTTGTGAATTGGCGCTAAATAAATAAACTGAATTGAATTAAATTGAATTCATGAGACTGAGTTTATTGCAGCTCCTCAGTGTGAAGAAGTATTTTGGATAAAGAAGAACCGTCTCAACAAGAAGAATCTGTCCAGAGGACCTAAATTGACTTTATTAGATTTTTCTCTCTGGATTATTGAGCATACATCAGGATATTGCCATGGAGTAATTCAACTGCTACGCTACAAATGAAAGACCAAGGAGTCGATGCAGTTGCAGATGTAGGCATAATGAAACATGAAAACACAAAAGACGAATAAAAGTAATGTAAATATTACTTATAATATTTTTCTTGTGCCTAAACAGCTTCATTACGTTTTTTTTTTTTTTTAAGTTAATACTGTTAAAAAAAATCATACGCAACAAAATGGAAAAAAAAAAAAAAGGACTGGTACTCGTGGGATTCAAAACCACTCCACACAAGTGAAAACAAAATTCTAGACCACCTTCTTCCTGTTACAGCTCTACAATTCCATCAGATCTCACACATATAACCCCCACCCCAATGTATATAGCAATGTATCCAATGTTGCATACCAATTGTTTTTTTTACCAGTTTGTCGTTGACATAAAGGAACTCTGCATCTTGTTTCCCCACAAGCTGTAACTGTATAAACATGTGAAAGAGTTGTCAAATTGCAACTGTAATCATCTCCCTGTAAAGATCTGGATTTGTGGTTATGGGGTGGTAGTTCTTTATGTACTTATTGTTCGTTTTTATTTAACTTTTGCTATAATGTTTATTTTCTCTGTTTTGTACTTATGTTTAGTTCTATTCCTTGTGTTTTCTTTTTTTTTCTTTCTTTGTGTGTTCCTCTGTGCTACTGTCAGAGCGTGTTCGTTTATTCCAAGATGAAAAAATACAGCAAAGATGTCCCAGCTACTTTTTAAAGTAGATTTATTTGACATTGGAGAAATTTAAATACCTGTATACATGTATTCAGGAAGTTGCAGTCCACATGTGAGTAGTTTCTGCTGGCTCCCACCCAAAAGATGACACTCATCATTTACACAGTTACCGTATATTGAGAATGTGCAACTATCTGATTGGTCTAAACATTTTGGGAGGTCCTTTAGGCCTTCCTTATTGGCTTTACAGGCTGGATACTTCTGGGGACACCATCCGATCCAATCAGGCTGTGACAGCATCCTGTTAAAGGAAGACAACCATTCCCACATATATCTGCCAGATGATTAGTTTATATGGTAATAGGAAGCTTTTTTTTTTACAGCTTGCACATGTGAATTTCACTATTTATCAACTTATCTTGTGACTACCACCTTCAATCAGCTGTGGTTATCAAAACTAGTTCAGTGAGGCAGCTTTAATATATCGATCAGCAAAAAGCAACCACTCTGTCTGACACATCTGGAATGGAATCTTCAACATAAAACTTTATTGTTACTGTTGACAAAATATAATGTCATCAAAGAATTTTAATAACCTAACACCACTGGCCACTTTTCCTTCCATCAGTATTTGTCCAGTCAGCCTACCACGCCAATCTACACCTGTCTTTTCTTTGATTATTCACAGCGGCAGTCACTCTACTCATCAGTTTTTAGAATCCCCCAGCTTCCCCTCATTCTGCAGTCTGACATTCCATCCATCCATCCATTATTTTTTACCTGCTTTTTTCATTTTGGGTCACGGGGGTTGCTGGTGCCCAAGTTTAGCAATCACTGTGCGAGGGGCGGGGGACACCCTGGACAGGTCGCAAGTCCATCGTAGGGCCACACAGAGACCAAGGAGACAAAAAAAATCATTCAGTCTCTCACTCAAACCTAGGGACAATTTAGAGTTACCAATCAGCCTAACATGCATGTGTTATGATTTGGACTACCCAGTACGAACGAGAACCAGAACGACACGAGTCTTAAGTAAGCAAAACAGTGTTTATTATTTACAGTGAATGTGACGACAGGTATATACAAAAGTTGGCCTGGGACTCCTGAAAAAGGGAGAGACAGGGTCAGGTCGAGGAGGCAAGAGGAGACAGCTCAAAACGATGGAATAAATAGTTTTGTCTCTCCTTACAGGTAAATCCTTGTGGTTGAGGCTGTGGGGGAAACTCCCAAGGCACAAGTGGTTGGAGGGCAAAAGCAACAGAGACGAGACTCCGGCACAGGAAGAACCAGGGGCAGGATCCGAGATGACCAGAAAACTGTAGACACAAGAAACAAAGTAAGATATCCTCTCCATATACTCAACAAACTGGCTAGAAGCACAAATACCCGGAAGGGATTAATGCTCCAGCGACGAGAAGAGCTTGACTGCAGCCTTATGTGGTAGAGGAGCTCGTCAGGTAGATGGTCGTCAGCTGTGGATGATTGGCGGCCATCTTGGAGCTGCAGCAAGTTCAACTCTTACAGCATGTTTTTGGTCTGTGGGAGGAAACTGGAGCACCCAGAGAAAACCCACGGAGAGAACATGCAAACTCCACCCAGAAAGACCCCTGGACTGGGGTTTGAACCAAGGACCTGCTTGCTGAGAGGCAGCAGCTCTACCAGTTGTGCCACCGTGCTGCCCCAGTGTGACATTGCTTGAGCTTTATGTCATGTCAGTTTGCTCCTGTGAGTCTTTGTGCAAGTTCTACAGTACATGTAGGTTTTGCTTACATTTTATTAAAAGCAAACAAACAAAATCAGCTTAATTTTGTCGAGTTCCTTGTACAGTCTGCATCCTTTAGTCTAAACTAAAAAAGGTGCCACTTCCTCACATTCACTATTATGTTTGAATTCCATTTTCCTCCTACCACATACAACTGTAATTACATCAGCTATAAATCAAAGCCACAAAGAGTAATGATTGATATAGATAATTTGTTTATTTGTTTTAACTTAACAAATGTGATGTGAATATTCCCATATATGGAGAGTAAATTGATATCAAGTCTATTGTGTACTTTATGTGAAATCATATATTTTTATGATTTTTTGGGGACAATGACATCATCAAATGTAAAACTGAAATAAACAAAACATACATTAAATGTGTGTTGAGATAAAAATATATTTTTAATAAAGGGATACAGTGCTTTTTTCACTAAATGTATGTAACTCTTTAATCTATCAAACAAAAACAACAGTGTTGGTGCCAAGTAGTTTTAATTAAACAAATTTAAAATAAAAATGGTCAATATTTTTAACAAGTTGAGCTCATAATTTTCTGATATGGGCAAAAGCTTGAATTCTTTACCTTGATTTTGCAAAAAAGGTTTGGAACAGGAAACCTACGTCTGGGACCTGAGTCCAAATTTTGTAACATAAACATGCAAATGTGGCCGGGGTGACAATAAAAAAAAATCCTCGAATCCTTGAAATCTCCTCAGTGTGACAGAGGTAATGTGCTTCTGGTTATTGTTGTCACTTTGTAAGACAACTTGATGAAGTTACTGCTGTTTAATTATAGGACACCATGTAGAACAGTAGCAGATGTTATTCTTGATATAGTTGCTGTGTATGGTGACATTTTTAAAAGGTTTTCCTTGGACTACACTAAAAGTATTCCTTTATACAGTATCTGATTGAAAGCATAGAGCTACACAGTGGGCTTGATTTTATGATTTGGTCTAGATTGGCATTTAGATGCTGTACTGTTTTCTCTCCAGAAAAACTGACAGCTTAGATTGCTAAATTAAATATAAATAGGTTCCACAGCAAGAACAACAGCTGTGAACCTTTCCATTTTGAGACTAAGATCTGTTCAATATGACATTTAGGTATTACTAATCTTGAATGAACTCATCTCTGTTGTACATTTAATTATAAATCAGCTATTAAAAAATAATAAATCATTTCTTCAGCAACTTCACAAAGAAAACCAACCCTTTATCATCTTTGCCATTATTTCACTAATAGTATCTCAAAAATGTGCAAAAATGTATCTCCGTTTTTTTCTGGTTGTAAAGCATTACTTAATACAAAATAGCAATGGTAGCAATGAACCTTTTATTGTCGTAAAGATGTATACTTTTAAATCTTTGGAAATGTACACTTTTACAGTAACCAGAATTTCTGAACCCCACTGCTCACAAGCTGTTCACCATCTCAGCAGAAGTACTATTGTGGAAGGTTCCCTGCAATATAGTATATCTGTTAATCTCCCACCAAGCTCTGCATGTTCCAGTTCCTGCAGTGTAGTGCCCATGAGTAGGAGCTCTTTATGTGAGGCAAGAGTAGGCTGGAGTAGGGCAACAGTCCCACTGATTTATGCCCATTTTGGGCCATTTTGGGAAAAAAAATCTGTTACACTTGACACAAATACCTTGTATCTGCTTCAGCTTGTTTGTGTGCTTGATGATGAGAGAGCTCTCCATGGAGATAAAGTTCTAAAGAGCTGCTGGGTTCAGTACGGTTCCAGCAAATGTATTATTCTTTCCAGGTAGAACTGTTTCAGCACAGGTTAAACAATAGTTTGTCGACTTTTTGCAGCATTATGTGGCTATAATTTTATTAGGGTAGTGTCCTTTTAGTATTTTCCTCCATTGGATATGAGGTTTGTTTAAAAAAGTATTATTTTCTCTCTTTAAACCAATGCATTTTCTCTAGAAGAACCTGGGTTCGATATACATGTAAAGGTCACAGAAATTCTCAAGATAACTTGCTATAAAGCATTTTAGACTATGTGGAACTGAAATATGAACACCTTGTTGCAGACAGAAATATTTGACATAAAAACACAACAATAACAAAACATCTAAAAAAGTTAAATCTGGTCCTCTGGACACAAGAAGGACCATCAGCCTAACGATGGATCATTAGCACCCTGATGGCTGTTAGCTATTCACAGTGGGCTGAGTGATACTAGCAATAACAACATTGTAAGAGGGGGACAGTGGAACACAGAGGCCTCCACCCCTGTTTAATGATAGGTGATACTTTTTCACAAAGATGGCCTCCTTTACTTCTCTCTCAAACCATCGTTCCTCTCTATCCAGAATGTGAACATCTTCATCCTTGAAAGAGTGACCGCTGGCCTGGAGATGAGTGTAGACCGCAGAGTCCTGGCCTGATGATGTTGATCTTCTGTGCTGGGCCATCCTTTTGGCCAGTGGCTGTTTAGTTTCCCCGATGTAAGACTGATCACAGACCTCCTGACACTGAACAGCATACACAATATTACTCTGTTTGTGCTGGGGGACTGGATCTTTGGGATAAACCAGTCTTTGCCGTAATGTATTTTGGGGTTTAAAGCCACTGGGACGTTATGTTTAGAAAATAAACGTCTCAGTTTCACTGATTTTCCCGCAACATATGGAATGACCACTGGTCTGGGTCTGGATTCCTCCTTTTCACCTGATGGCTGGCTGGAGTCCTGTTTGGGTTTCTTCTCTGCTTTCAGGAAGGCTCAGTTAGGATATCCACATTGCTCTAGAGCCTGTCTTATGTGGGATTTCTCCTTCTGCCTGGCTCCTGAGTTAGTGGGGACACAGTCTGCTCTGTGGTACAGAGTCCTGATGACTCCTAACTTGTGCTCTAAAGGGTGATGGGAGTCAAACTGCAAATACTGGTCTGTGTGGGTTGGTTTGCGGTACACCTCAGTTTGCAAATGTCCTCTATCAGAGACTGAGACCTCACAGTCCAAGAAAGCCAGCCTGCCATTTTTTACATCTTCTCGTGTGAACTTTATGTATTTATCCACAGAGTTGATGTGATCAGTGAAATGTTGAACTTCCTGAGATGTAATTTTAACCCAGGTGTCATCAACATACCTGAACCAATGACTTGGTGGTGTTCCTGAAAAGGACGTCAAGGCTCTCTTTTCTACCTCCTCCATGTACAGGTTGGCCACAATAGGAAAAATTGGAGACCCCATCGCACACCCACGTTTCTGCCTATAATATTGATTCCCATATGTGAAGTAGGTTGACTGCAAGCACAGTTTCAAGAGTTGACATAGTTGCTCTGTGGAAAGCATGGTCCTGCTGCTCAGAGTGGTGTCTGATTTTAATCTTAAACTGACCACCTCTACTGCATTATCAACAGGAATGCATGTAAAGAGTAATGTGACATCAAAAGAAACCATTGTTTCATTAGTTTCCATGATGACATCCCTCACCTTATCCAGTCCATGGTGTTCTGTATGTGATGTTCTGAGCTGCCAGCTGTTTTTATTGAATGTCCAGAGGACCAGATTTAACTTTTTTAGATTTTTCTACCTGGATTATTGAGCATGCATCAGGATATTTTGAATAACAAAACAGTTTTCACTTCTTGACATTCTTGACAATATATATTTTGCATCAGTTTGGTTTTGATAGATGATAATAAAGTACTAAGGTCATCTCAAAGAAGTACCTATCCTTTGCTGCATGTAGGTATTTCTGCAGAACCTGTATGTCAGCTTGTTGTAAAAGTTCCATTCAGGTCACAAAGCATTGAGAGGGCCCTGTCCCTCCCGACAAACCTACAGACCATTAAATAATCACGCGTGTGATAGTCACATGACCGATTTCACAAGACATGCAGAAAATCGTCAGTCAGAGTAGGCGTCAGGCAGTCCTGGCGGAGTCCAACTCACTGGGAGTTGGACTCTGCCAGGGCTGCCCGTTGTCACAGATCCTGTTCATAACTTTTATGGACAGAATTTCTCAGAGCAGCCAGGGGCAGAGGGATTCTGGTTTGGTGGCCTCAGGATTCCATCTTTGCTCTTTGCAGATGATGTGGTCCTGTTGACGTCATTGTGCTGTGATCTTCAGCTCTCACTGGAGCGGTTCGCATCAGAGTGTGAAGCGGTTGGGATGAGAATCATCACCTCCAAATCCGAGGCCATGGTCCTCAGTCGGAAAAGGGTGGATTGCTCTCTTCAGGTCAAGGGTGAGGTTCTGCCTGTAGTGAAGGAGTTCAAGTATCTCGGGGTTTTGTTTATGAGTGAGGGAAGAATGGAACGTGAGATTGACAGATAGATTGGTGCAGCGTCTGCAGTATTGCAGACTCTGTGATGGTCTGTTTTCATGAAGCTGGAGGTGAGCTGTAATCCAAAGCTCTGTTTACCGGTCAGTCTAAGTTCCTACTCTCACCTATGGTCAAGAGCTCTGTGTAGTGATCAAAAGAATGAGACTGCGGATACAGGTGGTTGAAATGTTTCCTCCACAGGGTAGTTGGACTCTCCCTTAGAGATAGGGTGAGAAGTTCAGTTATCTGGGAAAGACTAGGAGTAGAACTGCTGCTCCTCCACATTGAAAGTAGCCAATTGAGGTGGTTCAGGCATCTGGTACATATACTTCCTGGGCCCCTCCCTCGGGAGGTGCTATGGGCATGTCAAACTGGGAGGAGACCCTGGGAAAGACCCAGGACACATTGGAGAAACTACATCTCTCAGTTGGCCTGGGAATGCCTTGGGGTCCTCCCAGAAGAGCTGAAAGAGGTGGCTGTGGAAAGAGATGTCTGGGCCTCCCTGCTAAAGCTGCTGCCCCTGTGACCCAACTTCGGAACAAGTGGAAGATTTTTCACTCATTCAACCTTTATTTAGACAAATAAGTCACAGTGCAGTGAGCCTAGAAAACTCATTTACAAATGAGATCTGTTTAGACATACAAAAAGTAGAGAAACTGGACACGTAGGAATTGGAGGCGAAAAAATTCCTATCAGACTTTTTCTTCTTGGCTGAGAAGAAAAACTCCAATATTAAAAAACACCTCACACAAACAAGCACATAGCGACGTAGACATTCTGCAGGGGGGGGGGGGGACGACGAGAGCGATGAGAAATGTTCATAGATGCTCTCGAGGGCACTGTAAGAGTTCTGATAAGGATGTAATAATAATAATAATAATAATGTCATCACAATGTCAGCACTGTATGTTTCCATACAATGGTGAAATTAGTCTCTGCATTTAACCCATCCACCACCAGGTGGTGCAGTGGGCAGCTATTGAAAGCGCCCGGGAGGCTTTTTGGGGATGAGGTGTGCTGCCCAAAGACACCACGTGATGTGCAGTGACTGGGGATCGAACCTGGGCCTTTTGGGTCCCAAGCCGGCTGCCCTGCCTCTACACCATCTCGGCCCCCATAACCAGTTCCCTCCGGTGAGATCCATAAACATTCTCGAGGGATGTCGGGGAATGGCCAAGGACAACGTCTATGAGAATCCAAGAGTCCTGAAAGGATGACACAATGTTTGTTCAGCTGGTTTCCTCTGGTTATCAGTTGGAAATTCCTCAGAGAGGGGGTGGTGAGTGTCAGATCACATGTTCTCCATGCAAATTCAGATAAGATGGCCTTCAAGGCCAGCCAAGGGAGCCAAATTCAGATAAACACACGGTTGTTTTGGGGACAGGCAGAACTTAATGTCATTTACCTTGAGTCTATGTTGGTCCAAACGGTTCCGAAATGTCCACATTACATGGCCACACCAAAGGAACATGACTGAGTAAAATCCCCGAGATCTTATCCATTCTGCCCAAAGCATTTGAGTCTGGGTACTCGAGCCAAGCCATCATAAAGGCAAGCAGCGTGATCGGACCCAAATTTGCTGCCGACGACTTCCTTGATTGTAGGTAAAACCAGCAACCAGGCAAATCCAAAAAGCAGGAACCAGTTATCGTAAAACCAATTAAATATGCATCCTTAAAATCCACAAATGGTAGCAGAGATAGACACATCATCAATTATTCCAAGTCGATGAGATATCCAGCTGCGTGCGTGCCAACAGGGCAAATCGGCTCGCCTAAAGTCTGTCTTCTCTTCAAATAAATATCAATTGGGCTGAGGGACCAACTGATCAAAACAAGTCCGTAATTATGGTTCGGAAGATATGCAAGAGAGGCTCAGAAGCAGTTTCACTGACAGACAGAGCAGCAAAGCAAAGCGGAGAAGGAGGGGAAAAGCATTCGATCTCGGCAAGAGCAAGTGATGAAGATAATGGATGGATAAATGGATGGAGAGTAGACGGTGCCAGACACTTGGGTAGGCAATGAAATCACTACCTACTGCCTGTTATTGAGAAGGTAGATATTCCATCTGTTGTCTTTACCCACTTCTTCCTTTCAGGATTGCAGGTGTCACTGGTGCGCTTAAGTGTGGGAGGCAGAGTATGTACATATATGGTGGCAGTAGGGCTGGGTACCTTTCTAAAAAAATCGGTATCGGTACCAGTGTCGGTACCTTCACTTCGGTGTCGGTTCCTGGATGGTTCTTTTTTCGGTACCAATTTTGTAATTACTATTAATTCTAACAAGAATAAAATTACGTTACACATAACAGTACAAATTGTGAGTTTTATTTTTTACCTTTGGTATTTTTCCATTCCAAGCAGTTTTCTTACATAAAAACAAAAATAATTTCCAGGTCAAAAGACCAGTTACAAACCGGTGACACGTCAGTGTTTAATGCTCACTGCTACACACTGAGGATCTTTTCACTTAACAGTTTTTCTTCAGAAAAATCAACATGTCTGCTTTCTGTGGACACAAACAAGCCCACTCCTGGCTGATGGTGTCTCCAGCAGTAGAAAATGTTCCCTCTGAGGGTGTAGATGATGCTTGTTGCACACACAGATACCTGGTTGTCAGTTTGACAGCACTGACATATTGTCCCTCACATACCACCAGCAGGTCATTGGGTTCAATGAGGTAGGGATGATGCAGACTTCTGCACCTCTGTGTCTCTTCCTCAATCTTCTCTGTGATCCTCTGGGGTTTAGGGCTCTGATCATCTCCCTAATTGACATGAGAACAAAACATCAACAATAACATGGTTGTGTTATTATTGATCAAAAAACATTATCTAGGCTGAGAGATAAAAGCTCAACTGGTCAACAACATCCTTTAAAGTTTAACTTACCTCCACTGTGCAGCTCCACTGTAGAAAAAGCAGCAAACTTTTAACAACAAAGTTTGTAACTCCTGTGGCCCCCCACCTCGCTTTTCTTTTGTCCTCCTCTCATCAGGGTCAGAACCTCCTGTGAGGAGAACATTAACATAAACAGTGAACATTAGTGAACTGTTTAAGCAGCTGACTGGATGGATGAGCAGTTTTACAAGCTAAGATTTATGTTACTGTCAATCTGTAGTTAGCTTCTGAGTTTAGCTAGCTACTTAGATAAAATAAATTTACACACTAATATCTCAAAGTTAGCGTTACATGGATCATAATTTATTTCACCGCGACGTACGTGTTAAGCTGCAGTTACGCTAACAAACGTAAATTCACCAGCTGAAGCACAGACACAGAGCCGTCCTCGGAGTTCTTTGATGAAGAGTCCGGTCGTGGAGATGATGAATCAGGATGTTCAGGCTCTCACAGGCTGACTAATGCTGAGAGGAGGAGGAGGTGGAGGCTGCTGTCCTCTCTCCTCGCAGAAAAACACGGAGCAACTTTCTGCAGCGCGTGTTGTTGAAGCCATTTGACGACAACACGCGCTGCACACGTGAACCCGTCTGTGGGCGTCACCAGTACCATAGACATAATTATACATAAATTAGGTACGGCAGCTCTATACAGCTCTGGGTGTAATCTGGGTGTAGTCTGTTTGTCATATGTCTGGTGTTTTGCCTGCCTGCAGGCTGAAACCACGTGACACGTTGCAGCCAATACCAAAACTTGACACCGAAAGAAGAGTGACGTTTCAATACATACACCGACCGGTGCAGTTCGGTCGGTGCTATAAAAGAACCTTGGTTCGGTACTCAGTCCTAGGTGGCAGCCATCTTGGGTTTTGATATGGCAACCTAATTTTTGATTTTTAACTTTTTTTGTGCCCAGTTGTAGCTACACACCAGAATGAAAGTTGACAATTTGCATATGTATCAAGTTATCCAGCTCACAAAGTTAACATATAAAAATCTATGGCAGCAGCCATCTTGGATTTTGACCTAGCAACCCAATTTTTGATGGCAACCTTTCTTACACTTAGATGTAGTCACACACTAAAATGGAAGTTGGTATCTCACTTATTTTTCAAATTATCATGCTCACAACATACACAAATGTATGGAAGGATGGATGGACTGACAAATGGACGTAGGGTGCTTCCAATTCACCCTATTCTTTCTGACTAGGGACAAATGAAAAAAATCTACCTGTCTTCTTATACACAGTTTAACTCCTGCCCATTTAAATATATAGCACCAAAAACATTAAAGTTCACTTAAATTCTTGTTTAGTTCCAGTCAAGAAGAAAACTCATCGCAAAAACTACGAAAACACTTACTATTCAAATCCCACAGTGACGGGGGACATTGGCTTGCTTGCTCTTATTTTTCAGTCAAAATGCAAAATAAAAGGTAATTTATTTTAAAGCCAATGGTTAAAATAAAAATATGAACCACGTTTTTTATTTTTCTCTCTCAAACCTCCTCTTTGTGTTTAAGCTCTCAACCAAAGCTGAATGTGAGAAGAAAATCATAGCGTCTAACAGAGCAACAAACCCAAAGCCTCACACGAAGCAGGGTGAGAGTGAACAACTAAAATGCCTTTCACTCTATAAAAGCACAGCAGACAATTTGGCTCAGTGTCCATTTGGCCTCTTCCCTGCCCATCCAACCATGGTCCACACAATGAGTCAAAAATAGAGCCACTTGAGAATGAATATGGCTTTCCGGGTGTTGGTTAGGAGGGCTTTTTCTGACCAGGTGTGACTTAGTCCCAAATGAAACAAAATGTGTGTGACAGAATTCAATTTTCTGTGCGGTAAGTGTCAAATAAGAAAATATTGCTGTGAACGTCTGCCAGCACATGTGATGGAGTTTAAATCAATTTAAAATATACTGTCAGAAATGTCCTTTGTTTCACATTTTTGGTAAATGTGTGTTATTCTTATAGATTAAGCTCAATTTGAATATCAGAAAACCACTTTAAAGCAGTAACTCAAACTTTTTGAAGTATTGTAGATTGCCTTTTGAATGACCTCACTTTGGAAAAACATTTTAATTTTAATCAGAATGTGTAACATTGTAGCGCCTTTTTTTTTTTTTTTGAAACAAGGTGTTCAAAGAGGCGACACAGTGGCTCAGTTGGAAGAGCTGTTGCCTCTCAGAGAGAAGGTTGCTGGATCAAATCCCGTCCCGGGACCTTTATGGGTGGAGTTTGCATGTTCTCTCCGTGCTGCGTAGGTTTTCTCCAGGTACTCCAGTTTCCTCCCACAGACCAAAAACATGTTTGTTAGGCTAATTGGTAACTCTAAATTGTCCCTAGCTGTGAATGGTTGTTTGTCTCTATGTGTCCATGTGATGGACTTGCGACTTGTCCATGGTGTCTCTTTCCTCTTGCACAGTGATAGCTGGACATGGTGACCCCCGCGACCCCAAAAAGGGAAGAAGTGGGTAAAAGATGATGGATGGATGGATGGATGGATGGAAGTTGTTCAAAGAGCTATCTACAACAGGTAAGATATTAGTTATTCAAAACCTTTCCACTGAAACACACTTGGAAAAAAAAATCCAAGAAATTCCTGTAGCCACTTTAAGCAGAAAATGCCCTTCAGACATGTTTTTTTCCATAATCACACACTCACTAATGCATAACTGCTTAAAAAACAAAGTTTGACTGAACTGCAAATACGATCAAAAGGTTTCAAGACTAAAACAAAATAACAATTTCAGTACAATAGATTATGATAGAATCATCCCAAAACATAATTATGCTTCCAAAAAACATAAAATGTTAATATAATTGTTATGTAGTTAATTACAACAACAAAGCTGTATTTTAATTAACAAATCACAAAATTCCACTCAATAGTTTGTTATAAACAGCAAAGTTAATGGTTCATGGTTATGACTGGGTTGGTGACATCATTGTCTGTGACCAGGTCAGGCAAACATGAAAAAAGAGAAAATATAAGGATTGACTGTGGCTCACTGCATCGTTGCACACAGTAGGTTAAGCAGTCTTCCCATTTTACAACCAGTGAACCATTCCAAGCCATCTGAACCATTGTTGAATAACATTAAAGTTACTGAAGGTCATCCATTCATCCATCTCATTGTATTTCTTATACCAGTAAAGCAGGAGACCCGGTCAAAAGATTAGATAAAAGCATTTTTGGTGGCATTTTTCTTTATTAAGTAGGAGCTGTAAGGCAGGAAATGTGAGGCGAGAAAGCAGTAGAATGACAATAAAAGTCCAACCACCCTAGAAATGAAAAGAACTCAGGATGAAATTTAGTTCCCAAAACCACTTTAACCACTCATCAGTTAGGTCACCTAAAATATGAGCCTTATTTCATAAGGCTATCTTGAACCTTCAGCTGACCTTTACTTCAAGATTTTGTCAACTTAATACAAAAAGTACAGAGAGAGATTAGCTTTATCGTTTCTGAGGTATTTTTTGATTAAATATGGAGCTGATTTATACGTTATCTGATTAGGAACTTATAATACATTTGGGAGACATATAAGTGAAAGATGTTTATGGTGCAATAAAGCCTGTGTGTGTCATCATCATCTGCTCGCTCTAAGTTTAAAGGAGGGTGTATTATGGAGGATGTAATGCTGATAGTGATTAAAGAAAGTGAAAAAGAAAAAGGTTCAGTGTGTCAAGGTCAGACATGGCATCCATACTAAGGAGCTGACAGCATACAGCAAATGTCTGCACCTTTTTAACATATCAGTTTTCTTATTTTGTTTTTATGAATGAATAAATAACTTGTCTTTTATTCAAAACAATAGTTATTTGATTTAGCAAAAAAGAACCTAAAGCATACATAGTAAATTATTTCCTTAATTTTATATTACCATATTTTCTGGTCTACAAGTCACAGTTTGTTTTTTTTTTTGCATAATTTGCATGCCCTGCGACTTATAGCCGAAGTGACATATTTATTAATTTTTTTCCCCATATTTATAAACCATTTTTTGGCTGCAAAATGACCGTTTTCATTCATTCTGACTGAAAAAAAAATTGAGCAGAACCACTTTCATCCACTTGATGGCAGTAGAGGAGTAATAGCTGTATGGCATGCTGTTGTATCATGTAATAGGTAAACGTGGCTATAATGACAAATTCAAAAAAGTTCAAGGCATAAAGAACTGGACATAATTTATTATACTATACTTTATACTATATACTTGATAGTTTTTATCTTGAACTTTTTTGAATTTACCATGTCCTGGATGACTGAGAATGTTCACCAGCTTTTAATGACTCAGTCGGCCTGCCATACAGTCCCCACCTTCATTCTGCTCACTGCTTGGTACTGTCAAAACAGCTGCACCACCCCGACGAAATTCAGCTAATTTGACCATTAAAGTGCGTTTATTAAGCAAATGTTAGACTGAGACACATCTTTGCTATAATTTAGAGCAAACACATAATTGTTTAGGTGCATTTCTGGTTAATTTTCAGAGAAACGAGCCACGTTCCTTCTTCTTTTTCTCATCCTCTGCACA
This sequence comes from Nematolebias whitei, assembly GCF_014905685.2. Lineage (NCBI taxonomy): Eukaryota > Metazoa > Chordata > Actinopteri > Cyprinodontiformes > Rivulidae > Nematolebias > Nematolebias whitei. The sequence goes on from NC_056513.1 coordinate 26,297,280, forward strand.
TTCATGGAGCACCGAGGCAGCAAACTATTTTTGAAATTCAGCTGATTTGACCATTAAAGTGCATTTATTAGGTAAGTTCAACTGAGACACACATTTACTATAATTTCCAGCAAGCAAATAATTGTTTTTAAGTGTTAATCTTGTTAATTTCTTGTTAAAGTCCTCCTGTGCACTCTCACGTGACCGCTATATGGCAGCCCATCGTTTTTTGGCACAGCACCGGTCCACATTTCCTGATTGTCAGTGGTGACGCGTAACAAACACGACGCATCAACGGTGATGCATAATAGATGCGACGTATACGGCGAAGCGACATATTTATGGATTTTTCCACTTTATTAGACAAATATGGACTGATGTGACTTATAGGGCGGTGTGACGTGTATGGCAGAAATTACGGCACATATAAGTTTTGAATTAATTGCTGAAGTTATTTTAAAATAAATTGACTGACAAATCCTAAATAAATCCTCAAAATGTGAATATTAAGAGTTAGGTCTATCCATCTATTATCCTTTACCCGCTTCTTCCTTTTCGGGTCACGTGGAAAGTCAATCATGGGAATGGCCTGAACACTTGCTGGATCGAACCATCTGCTGGTCAAAGCAGATGACCGCTTGTCCTGAGCCTGGTTCTGCTAAAGGTTTCTTCCTCATGATGAAGTTTTTCCTTTCCACTGTCGCCTTCATGCTTGCTCAAAATGAGAGTCTGCAATGGAGTTAACCTCAAAGCAGTCTGCTCCTCATATAAATAGTTTGAACTTACTTTTCATATACTGTATATGAATGTTTCTGTTCAGTGCCCTGAGATGATTCTTTTGTGACTTGGCGCTATATAAAAAAACTGAATTGAATTATAACTTTGAAATTACCCAAGGTCATTCACGTATTGCACCATTGTTTAAATATAACTCAGTTTTTTTACAGTACAAATAGTGACATGAGTAGTTTAGTAAATCGGTTTAGTTAAGAAAAAAACTTCTTTTTTTTTTCTTTGGTTGCTTAAAGTGCTATCAATGGCAGGTAAGGTGTTAACTGTTTATTATCGTTTCACAGAACCACACATCAATATAGCCAAACTATCTAATTTTACTGAAAGTAAAACAGAGCTCGTGTCTGTTTTTGTGTATAGTTCTGCAAAATGAAGCCCTAATTTAGTCATGAATTGTTTGCAAAACAATGCATGTTAAAGGAAATCAGCCTTCAAACAATTAATATTCTTTAGCCAGCTGTTGGATAATATATTAATCGTTGAACACAAAAATATAACAAAGATCCACCATCAGCATACTATCAGAGATTCATTTGACCTTTCTTTTGTTCAATGTTGTGCTTTAAATGCGTGCACGTTACACAGCTCATCAACAGTCAAATATATGAAAAGGTACAAGGATTATGGAGCAAACAGTCTTTTGCATAAACCTTATTAAGGTCGCACTGACTCATTAAGAATTTAAATGAACTCAGGTCACAACTTTCTGTTTTCACTGATTTTGCAACAGCATTTTCTGAGTTAGATTAAAGTAAAAATAGACTTTTTGCAAAGTTTATAAAGCCTGTAAAATACTTTCCAGAATTCTTTTTTTTTTACATTTGAGAGCAAATTAGGATTTGTCATCAACTAAGTTAGAACTCTTTAGTCTGTGGAACAGCCTTTGTTGACAACTCCAATATTTTGGAAAAACTCTGAGCAAAGATATTTATTTCTCAAACTCACACACGTTAAACCTTCCTCTGAGTGACCGCTGAGGGAAATAAACATTTCAAAGTCAAACATATATTAAATGAGTTCTACTTAAAATGTGCATGCTGTGTTTTATGTCTGCATTACAAGTTTATTAGGCAAACGGGGGGAAAAAAACCTGACAGCTATTCTCTAGAGAGCTGTAAAAAAGACCAGAGGAGGAACGACTCAGGACTTCAGGGTATCCCTGTCCTTGAGTGTGTTGACATGTGAAGGATTCTTTCCGTTAGGATGAACATGTTGCACCGAGCATCAGTCTCACCACGTGACACACTGGTATAAAAATGTAAATATAACTCACAGGGGAGGTCTGTGCCACAGAGAACTGGACGGTGTTATTAAAGGCCAGAGTTTGGCTTAAGCTAAAGAAAATGATATATTACTAAAACAGCTTGTAGAGAGTAATCCAGCGCTCAAAAGACTGGGAAAAAACATGTTACGTGTAGCAGACACCAACATTCAGTTTAAAAACATCTTTAAAAACTTTGTCATCTTGACTTATTTTGCCTTGACGATCATGTGTTCAGTCCCGGTCTTGTGCCAGCAGTCCGGTCAGTGCTTAAAATTTAACTGTCATCATCATTCCTGAACCCTAGCATCATTGTGGCAAAACTTCAACCCATCTTTGTTCATAACGTAGTTTTGACAGAGTCAATTTTTTTTCAGTTTTGCACTTTGACTAGGCAAATACACTGTAAAATGTTGACAAGATAGCTTCTGTATGAATCTGTAGTTGGTCAGGATAACACTAATAAAATGCTTTGATTATTTTTGTGTTTAAGGTGTGATTTTGGTGTGTATTTAAAGGCACTGAACAAAAGTACTTCTGTGATGTTGAGATGGGTTGTTCCAGGTGAAACAACGCAACTAGAAACATAAGGATGCATCTTTTCTATCACATCGACGGAAAAAAGAATGACAAAGAAGAGTGATGAAGTGCTCATTTGAAATGTAATTAGACATTTAACAAGAAAAGTGATGCTAGAACAAAGAAAAATGGGAAGACATAAAGTGCTAATACTGTAAAAAATTCAGAACAGCTCAATCAATGCAGACCTTTTTATGAATCACACATTTTCTTATGTCTACTCAGAAGCAGTAGTTAACAAAAGCCATATTCAGAATCAGAATAAACTTTATTGGAATTGCACCGAGGTACAACGCGAATATGTATGTACAGTTGTCCGAAAGATGGGCGGAGTGCACGAAGCTGCAACTACAGGAGAGCGCGGCCATTTTATCCTTATAAGATAATAATCTTAGATGGGAAAAGGGGGAGAAACATGAGGGTAGATAGTACTATTACAAAAAAGATCTTTCACATCTTGTCTATCAGGACACGATTTGAGACATCAAAAACTCTACCAGCAGCACAATTAAAACATGATTACATTTGCATTTGACATCGAGGTGTTGAGATTTGTCCATGAGCTTTTTTCAGATCAGCCACAGTTTCTGAGGATGTTGTTTTCAGCCAGCAGTTCTGATAAGCTTGCATAGAAAGTTCTAGGGGGGGGGGGGGGTAGCGATAGATGAAGCTTTTGTCCTTGGGTATTCATGTCCCAGGAGAAATTTGATAGTCAGCCTGTCTCCGAGGCCATTGGGAGTCAGATTAGATAAGCTTAATATTTGTTTTTCTTCAGGCAGACATTATTTTTCTTCAGCCTTGAGTCCATCTGGGCATTCTGGTTCCGAAAAAGCCTAATTGTGGAATTTCATTTCACTGATCCATGCTATGAGTCTCCTTCAAGGTTGAACCCACCACGCTGACGAGTCCCAGAAGCCGCAGGTGGTCTGCGATTCTCAATCGCCTCCACCTTACGGTTAAGCTCGTAAACCAAACGATTTAAAGTTCCCACAGCCAGGACCAAACCTTCACACTGACTCGGAAGCTTTTCCATGGCCAAAACTGCTCCCGCTGTCTTCTTCAAAAGTCAATAAAACAGAGCCCCGCCGATGCCAAGAAGCAGAGTCCCTGCTATCATAAGTCCAAATATGTAAACGTCTTCAACATCTTCTTGAGACAGAACAGAGAGGCACATCATCTTCCACACTCCCAACGAATCCATGACGTACCCCACAGCGTGAGTCTCAGCTGGACATGCCGGTTCTCCAGGACCTTGTCGCTTTGATGAAAAAAATCTTATCAATAGAGTTGAACGCCCACGATACCAAATCCATAATCTTCTTAATTTATGTTCGGGAGATGAGACCCAGGCGCTTCAGACAGACAGAGAGCAGAGCAGGAAGAAGGAAAAAAACGGGGGAGGAGAAATTGAAGCTGCCACCTCGATCAGAGCCTGGGAGGAAAAACATTCACATGGGATTAGTTTTACCTATGGACCACATGCTTTTTGTAATAATTACATAGATTGTTTGTGTGATTAATCCCGTGCGAATCGGCCATGTCAATAATTTGTAAGGTGAAAATTCCCCCGCAAATTACCTACTATATTTTACTGAACTCAGAGGTCCAGTGATAATACTAATCCAATGCGACTAGGCATCTCTGTGATCTGGACAGAAATGGGAAGGATCCAATACGTAATGAGGTATTTTTTTGTTTTTGTTTAAGCAAAATCTTTTGAAAAAATATAGAACAAGGCTATTTTAAATGAACGCGCAGCTCACTTCGGCTTTTTTATTTATTTATGTATTTTTCTTTTTTGCTTCAGCTTTTATGCTGCTACTTCCTTCACCGCAGATGACAGGAGGTGCGGAGATGCGCGTGATCAACTGACCCATCTATCGATTATATTTACCCATTTCTTCCTTTTTGGGTAGCAGGAGTTGCTGGTGCCCATGTCCAGCCACCACTGTGGGAGAAGCGGGGGACACCACCCTGTACAGGTCGCACATCCATTTCAACCGGCGGGTCAGCGGACGTGCGGCTGCTCAAGCGCACGGCCAGTGACAGGTTGTCCATCTGAGCTTAATGTGGCTTTTTTTAACCTCTTTAACCGGCTGGTTGGACTTCCCTCCTCCTCAACAAGTAGATTAACACAATTTTATATTGTGCATTCTTTAGTTTTCTTTACTGCTGATTTGTAAAACCACATCAAAGCCTGAGACCATCCGGGACAGCACATTAAGCACATTATATGGACTGGCCCGGTCGTGACAACGAAGCGCATTAACATCATATCCGGAAGATGTCTGTAAATTTCAGCTAAATCTCAGGCTTTGGTTATCCCGTGCGAATGCACCACATAAAAAGCAGACGTTGAGGAGTAATTTATTTATTACATGTGGTCCTTAGGTAAAACTAATCCTGTGCGAATAGTGCTAAAGACACTGACAAATTTAGTTATAAAGACTACAAATGATCACAAAATTAGCAGTGGAAAACCAAAACAAAAGCAATTTATCTTTAATGGTTATAAGAATTATGAAACATTCTCTGTTGTGTGAATGCATCTTATATAATTAAAGACACCTAATCCCTAATTGCTCCCTGCGCACTTACATAGCTACCCTCTACTCCACTTGGATGTATCTCAGGTGTGATGGGTTAAATGCAGAGAACCAATTTCGTCATTGTATGGGAACATGCAATGATGACAACACATAGCATTTATAGCATTCCTTTAAGGAATGTGAGTTGCTTGCTGTCATTCGTCATTCATGCCATATTTTGTGGAAGGGGGATCGTAGAAACAAGTTCTGCCCATGAGTCTCAAAGAGCTTTGGGCCATCGCTGTCATTGTCCTTGACTCTGCATGGAACAATAACAGAAAAGTGTTTGCTCTCAACAACAGTGGCACAAACTCAACGAGTGCTGTAAAAGCTGTTGCTGGCTCTGCCAAAATGTTCTGAGCTCAAGTGGTTATTACAAATTTTGGTATCATATTACGTTCATGAATGTCCATGTAACTCTTTACTTTGACAGCCTTTTATAAAGTTGTTTCTGGAAAAATATAAAGAACAATTAATATTACACCACAACAGCATTAAAAAAATGTTGAGAATCTTTTAGGTGAGAAAAGAAACAGTTTTAGATTTCCAGAAAACTGTGTTTGAGAACTCAGCTCTCATCTGTTTCCACACACATGTACACACACACATGCAAAAAGTGTAGGGTGTACGGTCCATTTGGCACAGGCTTTTTTCCTTTGTGGTGAAAATAAAGTTGAAGAGAGTTTGCCAGCTGGAAGCAGGCTAACTGTGCAGAGAAAGAGGCTGAGTAGCACGACCATTTACCACACCACAGCCCGCAGCATTAAAAGCACAAGAGAGGCAGTAGCCATCTACATACTCCATCAGAGAAAAAAGAAATCAACTGCAGTTTTATGGCTTGTCCCGCTGAGTTGGAACCTAAAAAAGTGCTGAAGGTTTTTAGGAAACCAACTGGAAGGAAAAATAGGGAAGGAAATGCTGACTTGTTGGAAACTTAAAAAAATAATAAATTAGGAGAAAACCTATTTTGTCAGTTCAATTAAAAGTTAGTAAATGGTAAATGGACTGCACTTATATAGCGCCTTTCTATCTTATCAAGATACTCAAAACACTTTACAATCTGTGCTCTCATTGACCCATTCATACAGCACTCTACTAGATCTATACAAAGACACACATCAGAATCAATGAGGGGTTCAGTGTCTTGCACAGGGACACTTCGGCATGTGACTGCTGGTGGAATTGAACCCCCAACTCTTGCATTGGAGGACGACTGCTCTAACCACTCAGCCACAGCCTGAGGTGATTTAAAAGGAGCGCCAAATTTAAATGACAAAGATCACAGGAATATGTTTCTTTAATACTTCATTTAATAAACAGAGGTTTTTAGGGTTGATCGCGTTTTATACCAGATCGTCCTCGTAAATAACAATGTTTACACACTATGTGTGTGTAAAGGTGTGTACTGCTGTGTTCTTCTGAACTCACGAGTAATTTCTACTTTAGTTCCAAATCCACCATCTACAGTACATCAATGGTGGTTTATGGACGATATAGCCACCCAGGAGCGGCCCCGCCCTCCCCCGCAAAAAAATAAAATGCATTATTACATACAGTATAGCCTGTCTATATATTTTATGAATAGATGTCACTCTATAGATGTCTTAGTTGTTAGCTGTTTGCTATGTCACTATGACAGGCCTTAAACCACTTCAAATTACTTGGTAAAGTTATGTTAGCCTGTTGTAATTACTCAGTATTGCATTAAGTACTTCTCAACAACAGTTTTATAACCTACTCACTGTGAGGCATAGAATTATGAATATTTGAAAATGATCTCATTGATGTATCAGAGGATCTAGTGGTAGATGTATTGGAGTTTTTATGTATGGCATTTTAATGCAAATTCAGAGCCACTTCTGAAATAATTTGTGGAACCCTCTGCCACAGGCCAGGATGAGGAGCCATCCTCTTCTTCAGCCACACAGGCCTCTTCAGTAATGTTTCTGGAGCCTCAGGAAGAGGAATAATCCAACTCCTGACATCCTTGGGGTGTTGCATAACATTTTGCGCGGATGGGTTATTCACGCATGGTACCAAACCTGCTAGAACCGCCCCAATCTACGTTCTTTTAAATATGAAACAAGGACATCTCCTCACTACCTGCTCACTTCTTGCTTTTAAATCATCATCAGTCACAAGATTACAAGCTATATTTTTAATTCTCTTTGAGCCAGCGCTCTGCCTTAGATCCTCAGGGTGGTTTTGACTTTAGATGTTAACAGACTGTGGGTCACATATTCTTTATGTTCAACAATTGAGAACTTATTTCAGCATAGCTTTTGACATTTCTATGATCATAAGATCAGGCCCGTGATATTTCTTAAAAGAATAAGGAGGAATAGCCTGAAATTAAAAGGCACCTAATTTTATTATTCTCTCAGCTATTCAGCAATTTACAACCTATCCATTACTAAGAAGGTATATTTTTCATATTCATTATAAAATTAATTTTATTAGGATTTCTTTTAACGTGCAGTTTTACATTTTTATGCTCATATCCTGAATATTTGCAAACAAATTCAAATACAATTATTTGTAATGTACTGTGTGTGTGTGTGTGTGTGTGTGGGGGGGGGGGGGGGAGTTAAGGCAAAAGTGGTTATGTTAAATTTTAGTTATTGTCAGGCTAAATAAAGAATGATCCATTTTTGTTTCCAAAGGCAGAAAGCCATGAAAGTGTTTACATTATAAGGAAAGCGCTGACACAGATCCCTTTAATCAATATCCACTATTGATCAAAACTCAAGCAAGTAATTTCTCCTACGGTTGAATCCAGTCACAGCTGAAAGATCAACGGTTCATTTCCAGTTTTTAGACTTTGACACAGAGATAACGAGCGATCCATGTAGTTCTCTCTGGGCGAAATAGGCTTTAACCTGAACACTGACCCAATGAATAGAGGCTAGATATCTGGACTATCAATAAATTAGACAGAAGAATACCCAGACAAATGTCCCTCTGAGACTGTGTCCTGTGTGCAAAATGTTCTATAAATCCTGGTCATTGTGTGATCGTTCTTCATTTCTTTTGGCTGAACTGCTGATATTTGAACATCATCATCAGCAATCATCGTTAATGTGGTAATGAAAACTCAGTAAAATTGTCTGTTTTTATTTTAAGAGAAGAAATATGCATTTCACTACAAAGAACAGCCACGGTATGCATGAACATAAATGTTCTCATCATAACTGAATCTTTGCAACATCAACCATCTTCTGTACACGACAACCACCTTGTTTTAGATGGATGTAGTGTACTCTGCTGCAGCTCAGTGTTCCTTTGTTCATTCAAACACAACAGATGCAAAGAAAAAATACTGATTTATATAGAAAGTGATGCTGGTGATTTAAAATATTTCACTAAAAGTGAACAAACAGGATCATATTTTTGCCTTTGTGCATGTATTTGTTTGCATCATTAGCAATTTTTTTTAAACGTATGGAGGAAATTCATGGATGTACATTTACCATTGACATTAGTCATTAGTCACAGACATTAGTCTGACTAATGTTTAAGTCAACCCAATTCAAGATGGCTGCTACAAAATGGTTAAAACTCTGTCCCTTGTCATTTTAAAGAGGCGTTTGTCCAAAATTCAGTAACACTTTATAAGAAGGTACACAAAGTGTGCTTAACTACTAGGGAACGCCTCAGGAACGAATTGGGAGCTAAAGTTAACCAGTACTTACTGGGGAATGCACAGCGAAGTCTTATTAGGGGACTACTGGTTAGTTACCTTGTAAATGAAGAGGAACTAATCAATAATTAATGGGTAGTTACCATGGAAACCAAAGAGGAATGAACCAGGAGCTAATAGGTAGTTAACCAGTACTTACTGGGGAACACACAGCCAAGCCTTATTACGGGACTACTGGTTTGTTACCACAGAAACAAAGGAGAAAATCTCCATGTGGGTTCTTAATAAAACCTGCACCAGTGAGGTCACAACTCATAATTGTCAAAAACCTGTTTCCCATTGATTACTGATTTTATTGGATTTTCTTTTTTGTAAACCTACTTATGAAAGACATTATACGTTTCATAATCTTGTACTGGTGTCATCTTAACCATGTCTGACTGTCACTTACTGAGCACCAAAGTGTTAGTTACTGAAATTAAAATGTCTTTTTACTGATTTGTATGGTGGCTCTAAAGAAGCGCATTGCTCACTTCACAATCAGGCTGCAATCTGTTAAAATATATTCAATATTTCTAATAAGAAATTTAAGATAAAAAATATAACAATGTGGACACATCCTGCCATAGATAAATAACAATGAGGGATTTTAGAAACAGCCAACCTTCTTTTCATAAACTTTGACTGAAGTTTGAAGGTGGAACGAGAGCATTCTTCAGACCACATGTTTAATGCTTCAGAGCTTAGTTGAGTTTGATACACTGCAGTAGAAATGAAAAATAAGGCGAGGCAGAATTTAACATGAAAACAAAACAGCCAATTTCACAGAGCCTGCTTTTTGTATTATTTCTTTTTCTATTTCCACTCAGGTAGGTGTAAATACACACACAAACTCACCCACTTTAATTTATAAAAGTAATCCACTCACAGATTGCAGCATTGGTCATTTCATGCGTGCAACTATTTCCTGGCCTTTTTATTTTTGCAAAGTTTTAATTGCAGTGCCACAGAAAGCTGCACTGTGTGTATCAGATGCTCTGGAAAAGCGTTGCCAGATTGTGTCTGAACATTTGTTGCACTCCTGCAAAGCCTGCAGCCTCTGATACTTTTTAGCCCTTTTTGTGAGTCTAAGACTGCAAGCGCCCAATAAAAAACACATTTTCTGTTCTCTATTTCTTGGATGAGTGTATCAATTTCACGTTTAGTGAACTTTTTTCTGCTGCTATCATGAGCCTTTTCATATGCAAATGGTACTTTGAGGCAAAGTCTACTATTTTCCAGAGATGGTTGTGGAAATCAGACTTTTGCTTATAAATACTGTTTAGTAAATATTACTTGCTGAATGTAAGATGAGCAATAATGTTTCTTTTTTTGCCTGTGTGTGTTTGTTTGACTGTTAAAATATCTCATAAATAGATTTTAACAAAACATAGACAATCATTGGATGTACAATAGATTAACTTTTAGAGTCCTTCTCATTCAAGGTTGCATCAACAGCTAGTCAACATTGGTGAGTGCAAAAATGAGTATAACTTTGGTTTTCAGTTTTACAGATGTGGGACTAAAATTGAGTATATTAGTAGCTGAGACTGATTTCCATTTTATATTATGAGCATTAACAGATCGAGAGAGATGTTCAGTTAAAACTTTACCAGTAACCTTTTGTACTCAACTCTGTCTGTTACCAAAAGACTACATAAGCCACCAGACAGATTTAAATGAAACACTCATAAAATAATTATTAGGTGCACAATTATACTTGATTAATGTTTGAAATGAACACTATTCAAGATGGCTGCCAAAGTCAACTGACCTTATGAAAAACAAAAAAATTGTAGGGTTTTCATTTTCTTGCAAGGTCCTGAGTTCCAGGGTGGTGCCGATGAGCAGCATCTGGAGGTCATTCCACTGACTGGCTTCAGGTGTATGAGTCTTCAGAAGAGCTCCATTCCCTGCTGGAGCATTACCAACCGGTACTTGCACCTCCAGCCTTCTAGTGACAATATTATCAAGGAATAATTACCTGTGTTCTCTTCGTGCTTTGCAGAGGCTTGCCTCCTGAGTCTATTCCCCTGGACTGCTCTCCTACTGACCTGAGCTCTCTACGTTGGTACCTACCTGTGGATTTCCTGCCGACTCCCCTTCAGCTCCTCCTTTGCCATCCAGCTACTATCTGTCTGCCTTCTCTTGTCACTGCTGCATCTTGCAAGCCTGGACCATACTTGCTGGAGATCCTCAGCCTTCTCCTCAATGTCTCAACTGACCCTCTCTACTATAAGATACCAGGAACAAAATAATCACCATCTGTTTTTCTTCAAGAAATTAATCATTCTCCTCCATCCTCAGGTTTTCTTGATCCCTGCTCTGTATGTAGTCTCTATTTTCACTGTAAATTAACAACTTATTCAAGAGTTTGAGTTCTGTTTTTCCCTCAGTCCATATTCTCCGGGTTCTTGTTCTTGCAACAAAAAATGGCTATAATTCAGTCAGTTTTTCAGACCCTGTGCTATTTTTTTATGTTTAGCTTCTCTCCATTGGCTCCCTGTCAAATCCAGAATTGAATTCAAAATCTTATTTCTAACCTACAAAGCTCTCAACAACCTAGTCCCATCTTAAATTTGAGATCTTATTATTCTATATTTTCCCAATAGAGCTCTTCACTCTCAGACTGCAGGCTTACTCGTGGTCCCTAGAGTTTCCAAAAGTAGAATGGGAGGAAGATCTTTCAGTTATCAGGCTCCTCTCTTGTGGAACCAACTTCCAGTTTCTGTCCATAAGGCTCACACATTGTCCAGTTTTAAGACTGGGCTTAAGACTTTCCTTTTTGATAAATCCTATAGTTAGGGTTGGCTTGTTATGCTGCTATAGGCTTAGACTACTAGAGGACAAACTGACCTAATTTCTTTAAATGAATTGTTAAATTGAATAGTTTTCATTTGATACTATTTCTATCTTAACATGATTCTTGACCTGCCATTGTATATCTGTTCCTACCAAACCCAGCCGATCAAAGTAGATGACCGCTTGTCCTGAGCCTGATTCTGCTAAAGGTTTCTTCCATATGAGTGAGTTTTTCCTTTCCACTGTCGCCTTCATGCCTACTCAAAATGAGAATTCTGTGATGGAGTTAAATTCAAAGCAGTCTGCTCCTTATTATTTTTATATATGAATGTTTCTGTTCTGTGCCCTGAGATCACTTCTGTTGTGACTTGGTGTTATATAAATAAACTGAACTGAATGGAAAATTGAAATGAATTAGTGGCTGAGTCATCCCCAACAAATACTCAAAGCACTAGACATGGCACAAGATTTTACTTAAAACGTTGGTGCTGATTCTTGGTGTTAATGTTTCCCTTCTTTCAAGACTTTATTCTACTTTTGTTTTTCCTTTTTAAAGATTCCCAGGGGAGATTGCTGGCTTGACCCTTAGCTGGGCCCTTTCTGCTGAAAGTTTGCATATTATCTCCATGTATGGCTGCTTTTATGCTCCAGGTATTCCAGTTTCTTCCTACAGTCCAAAAACATGCACGTTATATTAGCTGGGACTTCTAAACTGACCCTGGTAGTGAGTCAGCAGATCTGCTTTGGTCCAGACTGATAACCTGTCCAAGTTTCACTTAACCTTTTTGCTGGGGACACCTGGAATGAACTGACCACCCCACGACCCTGAACAGAATGGATCTAAAACGTGTTTTTTAATGCCATCGTTTGTTCTTGCTCATATTTTTACAGTCCAGGTTACGTATCAGATAAAGTCTGACCATCCAGGAAATACATATTTGGATATTGTTTTGTAGATGTTATTGAAGTGTCTTTCAATTTTTTTAAAACAAAACCAGTAAAAGATTATTCACAAGAAAACGTTTACAATCCTATCTTATAAATTATGAATTTTACAATACTATTTTTTTTCTCAGACACAAACAGAAATTTTCAGTTTAAGCCTTGCTTTGTTTCAGTTCCAATGGCTAACATGGTACACTTTGAATTTTTTTTTATCTGCATATTTTCTATGAAATGAAAAGAAGCTGAAAACAGAGTGGTGGTTCCCTCCCCTTCCTGACAAGTTCAATCTGCTCTGATTGCTGAGCTCCACTGAATGATCAGATACCACCCATGGTGTTTCATCAGCTTTGCTTAAATTCAAACTTTGAGCAAACGTTTCATTAGAAAGAAAATTAGCATACACTTCTGAGTTTATAATGAATCAAGAATTTTTTTTTATTGTTTCCTTAAAAAATGGACAAAATCTAAAACGGCAGTAGAATTCACTACAAAGCCCATTTGTCATTATTTTTTGCTCAGTTCTAGTTCACCTGATGTACAGCAGAACATTACACTGGAAAATTCTGGAAAATCTCTTTTCTGTGAATGCATTTCTGATATAAATATTTTGAAAACACAAACACACACCTTACGCCCAGATTCGGAGAGAATCAGGTATCGGTTTTTTTCAGGCGCACTGTAATAATGTGATAGAAACTCGGAGTCGTCTGTGCAAAACTGTGTGTTGTGTGTGTGCCCATGTGAGTCCACGGCTCCTAGTTGCATGATAAAGCGTAGTGAGAGCTGGGAGTAAATCTTTGTAGCAGCGCCTTGCTCACCTTCTTAGTGCAAACTGCACACCTGCAGAGCATAGATTAGAGCTGAATTATCTGAGGAGTGAGCTCTGCAGCTGCCTCTCTGTCTCTAATCTCGGCTTTCATCTGAGGTTTGTTATTGCTGTTTTCCTCCTGCTGAAGGGACCACTTCAGGACGCTGTGTCTCTTAGAACGCCTTGGATGTGGATAGCATGTTAACTGTGTTGTGGCAGTTGCAATGAAAATAGGAGATAAAGGGTAAACCCGCAAACTTTAAAACAGCAACTGTGCCGTTGTGCCAGACACAATTGCAGAACACGAAGTTGTCTCGTAACTTACTCTGTTCTTTTCTTTAGCACAGTCTCTTCTGCCTTACACTTTCACTGTACCGCCATCTAGTGGCAAGAAGTAACAACATTAACAAAACAGAACATATATGGGTAAAACGAACTGCAACACAAACGTTTGACACAACAAAACCAGAAACTTTACATAAAACAGAATTTGGTGTGAACCACCAGCATAGCAATACCAACTGTGATACTGAGGCCTATACACTTTAATAAGTCTTTGGTTGGGTTTAAAATGATACGACTTACAACGCTTTTACCACTCTTTTATTTTAAATTGTAGGAAAACAATATAATACCATACATACCACTTTACAGTAGTCCCTCACTACTTCGTGATTCGACTTTCGTGGACTCGCTCTTGCGCTGTTTTTCAACGATTGTCAACTTTAACATTACTCGTGATTGGGACGGCACAGGATAAGAAGTTAACGAAACAAAACAACTTCGTACAGGTGCTACCATTTTGTAGTTTTCTTTCAATAAGCTGATACTGTAAAGACCCCCACATACTCGGACGTACTTCACTCGGCGGAGGTCCGCACGTACTTGAGGCAGACTCGACGTGGACTCGAAGCGAACATCCACCTGGCCTGTCTGCGCAAAGTTACATTTTTATGACGTGTACTCATACTCGGTGTTGCACAATAAAATGCCCGGCGAGAAATGGTGTTCACATTGAACTGCTTTGCATGTGACACCAACCGCAGCGCGGATCCGTGCGATGCGCAGCGCGACTGCTGCTCTCTGTGCAGCGTTGACAGGTGTGCGGTGGCTGCCCTGCTAGTAAAACGCCCAACTAGCTCATCGAACTTGCTGGAATCCATTCGAAAATATTCAAAATGTTTCTTGCTGTCCATCGTCTTCATGTTCTTCACCAGTGAATTAAATTCCCCTTCTTCATCCATGGTCTGGTTTAATGGGCTTATGTACCACCTTCTTTTCTAGTGTTTAAAAAAAAATCTCAATTTCTTTTCTAGATATTTTATTTATATATAATTCTTTTAAAGCTAAGAGGCAAGAGATCTCTTCCTCCTCGTCTGTTGACACCATGACTGAAATTGTGAGAAATTAAGAAATTTGTCACAAAAGAACTTTAGACGATCTGTACGCTCATGTATGAAGTCTCAACCATCTGCAGGCAGTACGTGCGGAGTCTGCGTGGCTCACTGAATATGCACAGTATGCCCGAGTATGTTGGGGCCTTAAGGCCAGTCAAAAGAACTACACTACCCAAAAGCCAACAGTGCTTTCGGCCTCTGCTTTCTGCCGAAATGGAGGGAAAGTTTTGCAACACAAATCTATACTGTCTATTAAGCTCTCAGAACTGGCAACAAAGTCACAAATAATCCTGAAGCTTCCTGAAACTCAAATATTCACACGCACATCAACCTGGACGGGGTGAGAAAAATGTTGCCATACTGTACAGTACACATACGTATCTTGTTAAAATTACGTAGGTTTAAGAGTTTAGAACATTGCAAGCGTGTAGAAGTATTTATAAAGATTTAAAATACATAAAAATACCAAATTATATATAGCATTCCTACTTTGCAGTTTTTTCACTTATCTCAGGGCTGTCTGGACGTAACCTCTGCAATAAAAGAGGGACTACTATATATAAAACACTTAAAAACAGCAAAAAGGCCAATTAAAATGTTGTACAGCAAAACCAGAACAAACAAAGGACACAGTATAAAATATGTAGATCCAAATAGATAAAGATAATAACTAAATGACTAACATTATAGAATACAGACAAGTTAAAATCAATTCACACAATGTCAAAAGTCAGGGAATAAAAGTGGGTTTTTAAACAAGACTTAAAAACAGTGAGAGAGGGAGCCTGTCTGACATGCAGTGGTAACTCCACAGTTTTGGACCTGCAACAGAGAAAGTCCTGTCACCTCTGAGCTTAAGATAAGTGCCTGGAACCAATAGAAGCATCTGGTCTGCTGACCTCAGAGAGCGCTGTGGGACATATGGCTGCAGCAGATCAGTGAGATAGGAGGGGGCAGAACTGTTCAGAGATGTAAAAGCGTACAGAAGGATTTTTAAATGAATATGAAAGTGAATCAAACATACATGTATCAGACAGTACTAGCAGAGTAAAGTGGATAATCATTTTAAAACACTGAAAGAATGTCAAAGTGGTTCAAGAATGTATTATTTTATAATTCCTTTCATCCCTGTCAATTTTTCATGTAGCACTTTCAGTGTAGCCTTTTAGTGTAAATGTTTATCGAACAAAATTTACATAAATCTCTATGATTTTTATTTTATTTTAATAATTATTATTTCATTTAAATATTTTATTTAATCTGAACTTTTCCTTTAACAATTTAGCAGCATTGTTGCTTCGCTTCATTACTTTGGCAGTGTCTTTTTACAAAAGGACCAAAACTAATCCCCTCTTTCATATATCAAGCACAAAGTTTACATCTATCAAACAATGGCTTTGACTGAGAAATAATCACCACCGATACAAACTACAAGCAAACATGACGGCTCTTCACTCAATTAGCACAGACAGTCTAGTTGTCTCATTCAATTGAATGAAATTTGAACTTAATATACAGTACATGCACCTACTGCACATATTGCTTCATGTCACTGTGCAGATGAATGCTCGTTAAATATATACTTATAAGCAGTCTTCAATTTAGATCAGATGTCTTCTGTAAAGAACAGTTTAATTGTGTTGTTATGATTATGTGCTTATTTTAACTGTTGATAAAGATCTCGGGTGACACGGTGTTGCAGTTGGTAGAGCTGCCGCCTCTCTGCCAGCAGGTTGCCGGATCAAATCCCAGCTGGGGGCCTTTTTGGGTGGAGCTTACATGTTCTCTCTGTGCTTGCGTGGGTTTTCTCCAGGTATTCCGGTTTCCTCCCACAGACCAAAAAATGCATGTTAGTCTGACTGGTAACTCTAAATTGTCTCTAGGTGTGAGTGAAAGAGTGAATGGTTGTTTTTTTCTTATTTGTCTCTATGTGTCCCTGTGATGGACTGGAGACCTGTCCAGGGTGTCCCCCGCCTCTCACACAGTGACTGCTGGATATGGGCTCCAGTGATCCCTGCAACCTGAAAAGGAAGAAGTGGGTAAAGATAATGGATGGATGATGGATGGATAAAAACCTCAAAAAAACATGTTCTGCATCTAATGGCATCAATAGTTTGATTGTGAATACATTTTACATACATTTTACATACATTTTACATACATTTTACATAACTTAGCATTCAGAGCCAGCTGTGGCTGAATGGTTAGAGCCTCGAATGGGAGATTTGGGGTTTGATTCCACCAGCAGTCACATGTTGAAGTGTCCCTGGGAAAGACACTGAATCCCTCAATGCCTCTGATGTGTGTCCCATCAGTGTATGATTGTGATCTAAAGCACTGATTAATCTCTATGGATTCATATTAGCTTGGTAGAGATGTGGTAAAATGATGTATGAATGTGTGTCTGGAGGTAAATGAGCGACAGATTGTGTTGTAGAGCACTTTGAGTATATTGATTAGATAGAAAGGTGCTATATACTGTAAGTACAGTCCATTTACCATTATGTTGATGTTTATGAAAGTTATATATTTAAAGTCTAATTTTACTGTTATTTAAATGGATAAATTAAATAATGTGACTGTAATCTGTGACTAGTTTAAATGATTTATATTGATCTTCATCAATATTTACCTAAACAGCTCAATAGGCAAAAAATACCACAAGTTCTACAACTACTGCTTATCTGAGCCTGATCATAGCTGAGGGCAACCGGTGAAGGGTAACTAGACCCACAGGATGTCTTTGGACTCAAGGCAGACGTTGGTAAAAGCAGTTCTAGACCACACATTCAACATTTGGCATCTGATGGGTACTGTAAATCAATATCAGGAAAAAAAACTTAGAGTAACACAGAGAAAAGACATTTCAGATACAGAGCAGAGAAAACAGAATGTTTTGCAAAGGCTGAAAAAAGGCAATAAAGGGGGAAGTTTCAGTTTGTATTAACACTGAAAAACAAAAAAACAATTTTGACAAAGGAGCTGGTCATAAGGTGAGCAGGGGAAGAAAACTTTATTGGAACTTTTGGATATATGTCTGTTACACCCTTTTAGCAGCAGATTTTTAGTCGCTTGCCATTTTTAAAGAAAGTTCCAGATTAATAATTTTGTCAAAAGTTTTATTTGATTAATAGCACAGTTTAATGCCACCGTAATGACACATACATTGAAATGCAATTTACAAACCTTTTACTATTTGTTTGTGATATTTATTTATTTTTCTATAGTTTTACTGACAAACCAACTGTTTTTTTCTTCACATTACATATCCAGTAAATAGAGATGTGGGGTTTGGATTTAAAGCAAAGTTTAACAGCAGATTGAGGGAAGAAGCTGTATTAACTATTCAGACAGATCCACCGTGCGCAGGAACTAGAAAACTTGAAGTATCAGACACTGATAAACTGAAAAAAAAAAGGTAATTTTAATTTGTGTCAAAAGTACTGACTTCAAACTATAAACCCATTCTTAAATTATGTAGATAGGCCAGTAAAACCAGAGGAATGATAAATAATTCATGCCATCATATATGAGACACCTTAGAGCTGGAGGTAGCAGCAAAAATCTCCACCCCATCCTCATTTCACTATCAACCCACAGCCCTGCCAAACAGACACCTCAACAATTTGGGTTTTGCGATTCTCATGTCTTTTTACTCATTTGAGTTTCATTTTGCCTTTCAGTTTCTCTGTATTCCTGTGCCATTAATTCTCCTCAGTTCAGTTCCTGTCTGCTCCACCTCGATCACATGTTCCTGTTTTGTAATTAAACACAATTTTCTTCACTTACCTCATCTGCCCAGTCCTTTATATTCTGTTTCGCTCCAACTTCTGATTAGCCTCTGCGTTGGTGGGTAAATTCCTCAGTTCTGATTGTTTCTGTGTTCCAGAGTTTCTGTACATTTTGCTGCCATGTCAGGGTTTTGTTGTACTTTTTAATAGGAACGAGGTTTTTGAGCTCCTTGTGTCTATGTGCATTCTGGGTTACAAGGTCCAGCTGATTGTGACACTAGATTATTAAATATATTTCAGGTCGTTAGACATTAGGAGTGTTTGAGAGTCAGCAGCATTTGTGTGGTATAAATGTATCTGTCAGTGATTGTACACTGAACTCTCTATTGGTATAATCATTTGAGTATTGAATACTTGCGTTTGTATCAGATGGGCATGTAAATAAATTTGTGGTGTGGACAACTGTCCACGTACATTTCTAAGTCAAGTACGACTGCACACTTAACCCTTTACCACAGTATGCTAAAAAAAAAAGAATCTTTAAAAAGTAACAGCTTTTTGGACATGACAAAGTGAGTGTGCAAAGTGTGTACCACTTTTAAGACAACTTGGAACTGAGTCAGACGTGCTTTTGTTGTGCATTGATGTCACGGGTGAAAGTGGGGCAGAGTTGAAGTAGACCCACTGCTGATAACATCTCAAGGGAAAGGTTATAGTCAGAGCTAAATTGGCATCTCTAAAGTGTGTGTGTGTGTGTGTGTGTGTGTGTGTGGGGGGGACTTTTGTGTCATACTGTCTTTACGAAGCAACACTGTTGTTGCTTCCATTATCCATTATCCATTATCCATTATCCATTATCATTATATTATTAGGTTTAAAACATCCCACAAAACTATGGTATATGGGGATAAAAAGAATTTAGACAAAACATACACTTGCACAGAACTTTTGTTTCAGTACACCCCACCACATTCATCACAGTATTATTTATTTATTGGACCTATCAGTCCATTAAAATCTCCACGTGAGGTCGCAAGAGGAGGTTGGCATTGATCTGAATGAGCCCACCATCCTCCAGACACGCTGCTCAATGGAGCATTTCAAGATGCAGCAGGGATCTGCAGGCCATAATCTGGGGATTTCAGTTGGCAGTCAGGTGTGAAGAGTCTGAAAAAGAGGTTGGTTGAAATGGTGGGGAACCAGTATCACTGCTCAAAAGTATGTTTAATGTGGAGGGAGGGCAGATGCAACAAAGAGCAGGGAAAACAAAGGTGGGAAGAAAAGATGAGAAAGTCACGAAACGTCAACGCGGTGGTACGGCTTATGAGAACCACATCACTTCAAAGAGCATTTGCGTCTTGAATATCCAAAGAAAGCTTTTTGCATGTCATTTAAAGCTGTTGAAGTAAGTAATCCCAGGAAGGTCTGAGGGTTAGCCAATTATGACAGTAAAGAAGGGGAAGATTGAGGTCAGGTTCAGGATGTTGATCATCCGTAAATCCGTAAAGACCACATGACTTGGAACAACGAAAAAACAATACATACGATTAACAAACAATTAGTCTTCATTTAATGAAGGGATTAATCTTTATTCCTAAAAAAAAATTAGCATAGATTCGCAACCAGATTAGAAACAAAAAGCAAATATATATAAGCAATCAACCTTTCCCTAACCACCTCTTCCAGCTCTTCTGGAAGGATTCCAAGGTGTTCCCAGTCCAGCCGAAAGACAGTCTACATCATTTCCTGGGTCTCCCCCGGGGTTTCCTTCCAGTTGAACATTCCCAAAGCATCTCCCTAGAGAGGTGCCCAGGAAGCATCCTTACCAGATGCTAGAACCACCTCAACTGTCTCCTCTCGATGTGGAGGAGCAGCGGCTCTACTTTCAGTCTCTCCTGGATAACTGAACTTATCACACTATCTCTGAGGTATCTATCAGCTACCCTGCAGAGAAAACTCATCTCAATTGCTTGTATCTGTAATCTCATTCACTACTCAGATTTCCTTGCCATGGGTGAGGGTAGGAATGTAGACTGACCAGTAAACAGAAAGGTTCACCTTACAGCTCAGCTCCCTCTTCATCACAACAGTCTGGCAAAGAGTCCACAAAACTGCAGAAACTGCACCAATCCATCTGTCAATCTCATGCTCGATTCTTCCCTCACTCATTAACAAAACCCCAAGATATTTGAACTCCTCCACTTAAGGCAACACCTCATCCCCAACCCGGACAGAGCAATGCACCCTTTACTGACTGAGGACCATGACCTCAGATTTTAAAGTGCTGATCTTTGTCCCAGCAGCTTCACACTGCTGTGAACCATTCCAGACAGAGCTGCAGATCATGACACAGTGACACCAGCAGGACCACATCATGTACAAATATCAGAGATGGAAGCCTGAGGTCAGCAAACTGGACTCCTTCCAACCTCTGTCTGCACTAAGAATTTCTGACCATAAAAGTTTTTAAAAGAACATGTGGTAAGGCGCAGCCTTGACGGAGTCCAACTCCCACCCTGAAGGGGTCCGACTTACTGCCAGCAATGCAAACCAAACTTTTGCACCGCTATGTTTACTTCCTGCTGCCAAAAATGTTTAGCTTCTCATACCTGGGCGCTCACATAGCTGCCAATACACGTCTCTCTTGAGGGGTGGGTCCTCTTGACACACACAGACGGAGTGGACCCCACAGGTCTTCATGACAACTATGTATGTTGAACAATTCAATTCAAACTTTATTTATACAGGTTAGTCTCACTGAGCCTCGTAAACAGTACAGAACAGTAAACTAAAATTTATAAAATATCACCTGGTGGTTGATTCTTGATCTACAACAAGAACTGTACAACACACCTCACAATGAAGCTCTTTATATCTACATCTCTCAGTAGCTGTGTGCTGCCCCTCATGTTGCAATGTGAACACCCATGACTTATACACAAGCGTGGCTTATATGTGTACAAAATTATTATTTTATTTTATTTTATCTTTTTAAACAATTTAGTTAGCGTAGCTTATAGGTACGTTCTATAGACCGGCAATTATGGTAATTAAATTTTTCAGGACCATTTTTTTCTTTCTGAATTTACATGTTTAGAGTGTAGAGTATCTATCTTGGTCTAAGACAAATGTGTATTCCCAATACAGATTTATGACTTTAAGGTTCAGTGCGTATAGAAACCAACACATCTCACAATGAAGCTCTTAATATCTACATGGGTACCTCTGCTAATGGACAGTTATCCTGCCGTGTCCATGGCCACCCTTTTCAGCAGCCATTTATATGGAGAATATTTTCATGGTGAGAGTCATTCATCAGTCCTAATGGCTCCTTGCACAATAACTGTGAATTCAGGACCCTATGGCTTTCACAGCCCTTTCTGTACAAGAACACATACAGAGAAGATGGCTTTGCTCTGTTTTTTTGTGCCACTTTTCCCATCAGAAACTCTACCGCACTGGTATCCTGATGCATGCTCAATAATCCAGGTAGAAAAATCTAAAAAAGTTAAATCTGGTCCTCTGGACATTAACAAAGCAAATCAACAAAAAAATGTAGAAACGTTTCGTCTCTCATCCGAGAGACTTCCTCAGTCTGAGGAGCTGTATTCAGCTCAGTCTCTTAAATAGCACCGTCTCAGAGTGGATCAACCAGTTTTGCTGCTGACAACCAAAATCAGCTGATCACATGCTCAAGAAGGACAATCAGCCTAACAATGGATCATTAGCACACTGATGGCTGTTTACTACTCACAGAGGGCTGAGTGCTACTAGCAATCACAGCATTGTAAGAGGGGGACAGTTGAACCCGGAGGCCTCCACCCCTGTTTAATGATGGACGATTTCTTTTCACAAAGATGGCCTCCTTTACTTCTCTCTCAAACCATCGTTCCTCTCTGTCCAGGATGTGAACATCTTCATCCCTGAAAGAGTGACCGCTGGCCTGGAGATGAGTGTAGACCGCAGAGTCCTGGCCTGATGATGTTGATCTTCTGTGCTGGGCCATGCCTAGCTCAGGAGCCAGGCAGAAGGAGAAATCCCACACAAGACAGGCTCTAGAGCAATGTGGATATCCTAACTGGGCCTTCCTGAAAGCAGAGAAGAAACCCAAACAGGACTCCAGTCAGCCAACAGGTGAAAAGGAGGAACCCAGACCAATGGTCATTCCATATGTTGAGGGAGTATCAGAGAAACTGAGACGTTTATTTTCTAAACATAACGTCCCAGTGGCTTTTAAACCCCAAAATACATTACGGCAAAGACTGGTTCATCCCAAAGATCCAGTCCCCCGGCACAAACAGAGTAATGTTGTGTATGATGTTCAGTGTCAGGAGGGCTGTGATCAGTCTTACATCGGGGAAACAAAACAGCCACTGGCCAAAAGGATGGCCCAGCACAGAAGATCAACATCATCAGGCCAGGACTCTGCGGTCTACACTCATCTCCAGGCCAGCGGTCACTCTTTCAGGGATGAAGATGTTCACATCCTGGACAGAGAGGAACGATGGTTTGAGAGAGGAGTAAAGGAGGCCATCTTTATGAAAAGAAATCGTCCATCGTTAAACAGGGGTGGAGGCCTCCGGGTTCAACTGTCCCCCTCTTACAATGCTGTGATTGCTAGTAGCACTCAGCCCTCTGTGAACAGTAAACAGCCATCAGTGTGCTAATGATCCATTGTTAGGCTGATGGTCCTTCTTGAGCATGTGATCAGCTGGTTTTGGTTGTCAGCAGCAAAACTGGTTGATCCACTCTGAGAAGGTGCTATTTAAGAGACTGAGCTGAAAACAGCTCCTCAGACTGAGGAAGTCTCTCGGATGAGAGACGAAACGTTTCTACATTTTTTTGTTGATTTGCTTTGTTTTGTTTTTTGAATGTCCAGAGGACCAGATTTAACTTTTTTAGATCTACCGCACTGGATTCTCTCTTTAATTAGAAGGCCGAGAGCACTGGATCTATGGTGAAAAATGAATCTCCAAATGGCTGTTGAAGGGGAGTGGTGGCGCAGAGGTTAGAGAGGTGGGCTTGTGATCCGAAGATCGCCGGTTCACGCCCCGGCCCCGACAACATAAAAATTGTGGGTGGGGCAGGTGAAACACCCACACTTGCCCCCACCCTCATTCACCCCACTCTGGGCCCATGAGCAAGGCCCTTAACCCCCACCATGTGCTCCCTAAAAAAACAGGTCTCTCTTGAAAATGAGTTCTCGTGGCTCAATGAGACTAACCTGGATAAATAAAGGCTAAATGAAAAAAAAAAAAAAAAAAGAAAAGAAGGTAGAGCACCTTTAGTGGAGGTTTTCTATTCTAATGCAACACTTAAGAAGCTTTTGTTCATCTAAAGCCTATGGCAAGATGAGGGTGAAGTGTACAAGCTATAGCATCAAGAATATCAAAGCTTTGAAAAACTGTGAACGTAACCAATACTATTTACTGGGTTTTTTTTTCTGTTGTGTGCAGCTAAAAACCAGGACTGTCAAACAATGTCATCAAACAAGCAAAATACAATTATCAGCAATTAATTCAAACGCATGCTTTTGCATGCTGTGATATGCTAAAATGACATTTTCTTTACCGCCCTCTTTGGAAGCACTGCCCTTTATTCTACTCTACCTAATAAATACCATAACCTATAGAAATAGGCAATCTCTAGTTTTTTCTTCAGAGGTAGCTCCATCCTTGTTTCTCATACTTAACACAAAGCCATGAGTTTCACAGCTGAAAACTGTGACTGGCAGATTTATTATCTGTTGCTAAAAAGCTGTTATTACTTCTGATATTTATTAAAAGTTTGAATCACAATGGACCAAAGGGGGACACTGTCTTTATTAATTTATTGCCATCTATCCATACTTACATATTCATCCACTAACTGCTCTATTGATTGGAAGACTGATCAGATTTTGAATAGGTTTGATCACTGATGTGCCCTGTATTTATCTGCAAAACAGATTAAAATAATAACTGCAAGAAACAAACCATGCTAAAGAGTCTTTGAATCACCACAGACAACACATTTATGTTTGCAAATACGTATGATAAAAAAAAAACCATGTCAGCTCCACTGTCCGTAGAATTATATAACACTTTGTCATCCCAATAATTATTTAATCTTCTCACAAAAAACAAGTCTCATTCATTAGTCAAGTTTTCTGACCTTGAATTTAAACAAGGACAGGTATTTTAAAATGTAAGCGAGTTTAAACCAATGAAGTATCGATGAAAGTACAAAGTAAATGTATTAGACCCTATTATTCCTTGTATATAACAATATTTAGTGTTTTACATAGTCTTAAATGGTACTATACAATGACTATCCTAATATTTTAAGGCATTGCCACGTGACTGTAGAACTCGAGGAAACTTGTCCAGTGGGAGAGATGACTCTTTTAACAATCACATTATAACTTTAGCGTACCTGTGAAAAGATTACCTGAAAACAAAGTCAACTAAATCCTCTTTGGATCCAACACTTTGTGGATTTGTTCAAGCAGAAGAGCATCTGCAGGCCTCTGAGGCAGGAGCTGATAGGGCTTATGGAAGGTAATCAGGGCTGAGCTCGGAACTGAGCCTCAAATCCATTTATTTAGCCAGATCTGCACCTGTCGCTCTCTACATCCTGTTTTCAAGTTGCTAAAAGCAGTAGGAACAACATGCAAAACTTACTTTTTCAGTTTATTAATTATTTTTATCTACACATAAACAAACTGAAGTAAACTTGTAATATTATATTCTAACCATTTTTTTATCAGTTTCACTTAAAAATCTATATTTTCTTGGATACCTTCACGTCAGGTCAGGGGATTTTCTACTACTAAGGTGGAGTCAAGTTCAGGTCATGTGAACAGTTACTGAGAAAAGTTCACATTTGGTTCCAGACCAGACATCTTGTTGAACAAGATGTTATTGTTACTTCAATGTGAATGTGATCCGATCACAATTGAAGCTAATAATATAACAGTTTAAAATAAAAATATGCATATCAAGCCTTGAAAAAACTGTTATTTAATGGATTGGGTAGAAGAGTATATTGTTTTACTGAGTGCAGCACTATGTTGAGTCATGCTATATATTAGCACAAATTATTAAGTAGTACAATCTGGTATTGCTCTGATTATGTAGTATTACACAATGGAAAATAATTGTATATATTGCATATGTGTATGTGTATATATATATATATATATATATATATATATATATATTATACTGCTATGCAATACCTTTTTATATGTTATTTCTGAGTTGTGTAACGTATTGACTGACTAAATTCACTGAATTAATTAATTAATTAATTTAAACAATATAACAAATAATTTGTGACACAGATCCAGTTGGGCATGTCGTTAATCAAATACCAGTAGTTGCTTTGTTGACTGTGAGCTGTTGCCCTTTTGAGTTCCCATCTTTGCTCCTCCATGTCACACATGCAAGCAGTGGACAGGATAGGGAGTGCGCCCTCTAGTCGTTTTATTTAACTCCATGGTTTTAGCTCAGGTTGCGTCAGGATGGGCATCAGGCTCAAAACAGTTGCCAAATCTTTCATGCAAGTTCACTCACTTTGGCAACTCCTGAAAAAGGGTGCAGCTGAACAAAAAACAAGTACCGTTAATAATGTCACTGTAAAGAACCATTTCTTTAACAAATACCAGTTTTACAAGTTTTGCAATGATCAGTCCTGAACTGATTTTTACCCACATTCTCCGCACTTTATCAGAAAAATAGAACTTGAGCTTTCTTGTGTAGCTTTAGCGCAAGTGACATGTCCCACCGTGGGATATGCTTCTCTGTGTGTTCATCAGAAGCAAACTAACTTAACTGTCCATGGGTGAGCTTTTTTTTTTAGTGAGGACTAATATTTCATGCTAGTTGCTTCAGTTTCTAATTTTCTCCATTATTTGTAGCACTTGCCCCACGGATATTTTCAGTTAGCACACAGTTTTATAAACCAGCTAAAACATTAATTAAATCTCCAGTTCCCCATATATGTTGCTTCTTATGGTTAGCACACCTTCAAATGAAAATGGATGTTATCCTCCCTCACACCAGATAACATACAGTAGGCTATGTATACCACAGGCACTATATATTACTCCTTTAACCAGAATCCAGAAGCTGAAGTCACAATGGGACCAGCTTCCCTGCAGACTGATTCCAGTAAAAGTTTTTGGTCCTACACCATCAACAAAAACAAACAAAACATTTCTCTTAGTTAAATGTTAGAAACAAACAACAACAAAACACCCAAAATGTTTTTTTTATTTAATTTTTGACTTTTTGATTTAAATAGTTGAATGATTGTATAACCTCGCATAATAGTTTTTCTAATACTTTTAGACATAATCAGGGTTTAATTATAGCAAACTGATCGATGCTGGAGTGCAAATAGCGAGCAAGCTGGGGGGGGGGGGGCAGGGTCGGGGGCGTCTGGGGGTCCTCCCCCAGAAAATTTTGGATAAAGTAGATGCAATTTCCTCCATTTTAGTGCATTTTAACGGGTTGTTAAATATCTATGTTTAACTACATTTGTAAACACTCAGCTTCTGTCAAATATCCTTCCCCCCTCCCCCTTACTTGACGGTTCCAAGCTGACTCTTCTCCACTGAATTCACTGTCCGGTTCCACATGTGAAACCTCCAGACACCACCTCCGTCTGTTCATGGCAGCTGCCTGTGGGCATGCCTCCTGCCCATGTACAACTGCCTGGTTAACTCGGTCGGCACTCACCCCCACAACTCTTTTAGGGGCAGACATTTTTTAAGTGTAGAGGTGGAAATGCTTACTTGAAGGAGCAGCTCGTATGTGATATTAAGAATTCGTAAGTGGTTGTTGTGTTTAAAATGAGTGTTTATGTAATTATTTTCAGTTTACATATCCAATATTAGTTTTATTTGTTCAAGGCAGTCATATTTGTTCCTAACTTTATTATTAGTAAGCCTGCAAATTACCGGATCCAAGCAAAAAGTTACCGGAACGGACCCTGTCAAAATAAGAGAATTCCCGGACTTTCCAGCAGGATCCGGCTCAAATTAAGCACTGGGTGTAATTAGTTGTGGGGGAGTAGGCAGGGCTTAAAAGCTTCACATCCCTAGTACATAGAATCTGGTTACAAGAATACAATATGGCAGCTTCTATAAAGTGTGTCCTTCTAGCTTCTATTCCAAATAATAAGAAGGTTTGACAATTAATTCTGACTTCCCCTAGCATACCAAAGTGTCTTTGGGCAAAGCACTGATTTTCACATCAAATGGTGTGTGAATTAATGAATTAGTGTGTGCATGTGTATGTGAATGAGTAAACAAGGCTTGCAGTGTAAAGTGCTAGAAGTCCTTACCTCACAGGAAAAGTTCTAAATAAATACACTACAATGCACATTATGAATGCATGTCAGACCATGTGGGTTCAAAGCAACACATTTAACAGAAACATTAGGCCAGTATGGTAACAGTCATTTTAGATCTATATGCCATAGATCGAAGCACAGTTAGTGAGAGTTTATTTTCATATCATTGTGTTTGTGTGTTCTTCACGTAACATTAGTGTAAAAAAATGACAATGAAGGAAGAAATCCTTCAGAAAACTTTGTCACAATTTAGAAACTTGTACTGCTAATAAAATACAAAATAATTTAATCTCCCATATTCTAATAATTTTACTGTATGTTATTATTTAAAATGTTCTCTATTATTTAAGTTTTTAACGACAATCTTTGTTTCTTTGACACAATGAGTAACAAAAACTAAAGAACAAAAAAAATATGATTAAATTGAAAATTTGTTATATATTTTAATTTTGTGTTTTGATTTCTAAATTTTATGAGAGTGAAAGTTATAGGTTTGCTAACATTGAAACAATTTTTGTGACATTGGAAATAATTTGAAGTCTTTTGACCTTAATTATTACTGAGCTCATTACCTGTATGTTTTCAGCTTTGTTTTCTCACATATAATAATTCCTCAATCACTCAGAGTAAACTAACATTACAAATGTTTTGGAATAATGTCAAAGATAAATACTTTTCTGAATTTGGTTTGAACTCTGTTGATAATAATAGTACAACTGAAAAACTGCTTGAGAAAAAGAGATTATCATCTTAGTGAAAGTTTGCTTGATGCAGGGTCTGTCTTTGTTTCTCTCTGATTGGATGGGGTCTCAACAAAGCAGTGGTCTCTGATCAAAACTAATAGGCCTCCTAAGGCTGATTAATGTATTGAAAAGCTTTGGGGAGCAACTGATTGTGTTCAATATGAGTGTAGTCAAGAGCAATCTGCAAAAGCACTGACAATGGTGATTCATTAACATTTGATGGCAAAAAGCACAAAATCATCAGAATACAGATTATATGGAGAAGGAAAAGTTGATTGCCACAGTTGAATTGAGCATATAGACAAATCTTGGCAAAAGTGTTAATTATGAACACTACACAACAATATATGAAACAACTAAGGTTGTTAAACTTTGGCTGACTGTGTTACACTTCCCTCGGACCTTGGCTTGACTTATGATTTACAAGGAACCCCCACCCCCACACACATAAGCTTGTTTATTGACATCTTTATTATTAGAATTTAGATTGCCATGAAAATAAATCCTGTTATTTTGCTGCTTGGTATTTTAACCATATTTATTTGATAGATTCCAGTTTGTAAATGTAAGTAATATTTTACATACATCAAAATTAGTCACATAGTTCCTCAGGGTTCAATGCTTGGACCAATACTCTTTACTTTATAAATGCCTTTATTAGGTAAAGTTATTAAATAGCATGGAATAAATTTGATTTGCTGATGATACTCAGTTATATTTATCAAAATACCTTTATTTTTCATATGTCACATGTGATAAATGTGGTGGAACGAAATTGTGTACACAGGGTCCTAGTTACATCCAACAAAAGTATAAATTGTAAAGAAAAACAGTAATAAGATCTAAGAAAAACGTTAAACTAAAGATATGCTAAGCACTAATAGTACAAAAACAATATGCCGAACAACAGCAGCACGAACATGAATCTGTGTCAGCAGATGAATACGAATGAACATAATAGCATGAAAAAATCAGCAGCATGAGATCAGCAGCATGGATAATCAGCAGCACATAGCTACAATCAAGTGGCATTATAGTGATTATTTCACAGTGATTATCCTGGTTTGGAATTCAGGAGTCCAACAGCTTCAGGGTAGAAGATGTTCCTCAGTCTAGTGGTTCTACGCTCCTCAACCTCCTGCCTGAGGGGAGGGTGGATTGGATTCAGTGGATTCAGTGGGATCCATGAAATCCAAAGTATCCAATCAGCTAATTAAATGAAAAGCATGTCATAAGAACAAAGACATAAGAACCTGGATGACCCTTAATTTTCTGCTTTTAAACTCAGACAAGACAGAGGTTGTGGTTTCTGGAACTGATCGTCTTATAAATCAGCTTTGCAGCCTTTTTCTTCCTCTGGATGGCATTATTTGGTTTCTAGTTCTAATGTAAACAACTTTGGTTTTGATCAGGATGTCTTTTAAACCCCACATTAAAAAAGTTACCATGCCGGTTTTCCTCCTGCGTAATATCTCTAAGGTTAGAAACATCTTGTCCAAAAATAATGCAGCAAAACTGGTCCACGTCTAGACTGGACTATTGCAATAGTTTATTATCTGGGTGTCCAATAAATTCCTTAAAAAGTCTTCAGTTGATCCAAAATGATGATGCCAGAGTCTTAACTGGAGTTGGTAGGAGAGAGCATATCTTTTCAGTTTTAGCTTCTCTCCAATGGCTCCCTGTCAATTTCAAAATACAATTCAAATCCTTACTTCTAACATAAAAAGCTCTCAATAACCGAGTTGTTCCATACTTTACTAACAGAGCAATTCACTCTCAGATTGCAGGTTTATTTTGGGTTCCTAGAGTTTCCAAAAGTAGAATGGGAGGCAGATCTTTCAGTTAACAGGCTCCTCCCTTGTGGAACCAACTTCCAGTTTCTGTCCATGTCTACCTTGTCTACTTTTAAGACTAGGCTTAAGTCTTTACTTTTTGATACATCCTAGTTGGCTTGGGTTTCCTTAGTTATGCTGCTATAGGCTAAGTTTGTTGGAGGACAAATTAACCATATCTCCTCACTCTGCTGCTGTCGTCACTTGATCCACTCTACCTGTGTGTATTTGTAATTATTTCTATGCCTTAACATGTTTTTTTTTTTTTTTTTGTCGTTCCTCCTATAGAAAGTACACCTGAACCTGTTATTCTATGTGTGTTTGTTTCTTCTTCCTGTCCTCTCAAACCCAAGCCGGTCAAAATGGATGGCTGACTGTGATAAAGTGAAGATAATATAAGATTCAATACAATCTGCTGACTTCCTTAGATATCTTTACTAATTGGCTTTTATAAAGTATGTGAATGTTTCTGTTCAGTGCCCTGAGACAACTTCTGTTGTGACTGAATTGAGTTCTATGTTTATGTCATCATTTATGTCATAGCATACACTAGATTTATATAATTTTTCAGTTGCTTTATATATAAAAACACTAAAAAATATAACACTGTTTTAATCATATGAACATTTTAATGTCACTTTTTTTTTTTTT
>NC_056513.1:26331405-26333058 GCF_014905685.2 Nematolebias whitei
TTTTTTTTTTTTTAGATTAGAAGTGTTTGTCAGCTGAGAAACATCTTTGATATATACTATATTAAAACACTGATGCCCCAAATCATCACCTGCATTGTCTCATTTACAAAATATGTGAATACGTGTGAACATTGCTATCAATGAAAATTGATTGCATATTGAGCCATGCTGCATATTTAATCTTATTTATGGTAGTGTGGAGCTGCTGCCTATTTTCAGTGGTCATTGAGTAAGAGGCATGTACAGACATGTTGTTAGACATATTGTCGCGTCCTAAGACCACACTAAGACAAAAAGCAAATAAATAAATAAACTTGCACATGAACACTCACACCTAGGGTCAATTTAAGATCACCAAATACTGCAACTTAACATGTTTTTGGACGATGGGAGGAAATCAGAGTTCCAGGAGAAAACATACCCAAGCTTGAGCAAAACATGCAAACTACAAGAAGAAAGGCTCAGGTTTCAAACCCAGAATCTTGAGCGAACATGTTAATCAGGTGCTCTGCCATGCAGCTTCTTTTAAGTAGAAATTAACAATGATATACATTGTATTTACATATTTTAATGTGATTGATGAAGTGAATGTTTGGATGTGTGAACAGCTGTTTGCCAGAAATGCCATGATACCATTCTGCTAAAACATAAATTAGGTTTTAGAGTTGAAAACCTGATAAATGTTAAACTATTCTGATGTGATGTTTTCAGATACCCGTCTTTACTGAGATAATTTGATCCTGACAGCAGAGCGACTGTAATGCTTTCAGTCCCAGAAACAGCAGAACACACTCTTCCTTCTACTTCTAGGCTACGGTTGGTTTCCAACAGTAAACGGGGAATTTCACGCATCCGGACAGTCACGTTTCATGCAGTGTTGGCTTGTGTTTGAGCCATATGCCACTGAATCTGAAGAATACTGGACAGGGGACAGAAATACCCCTTGAAACCACTAACCCACTTAGCCTGCTCACCAAGGTCACGATTAGCAGCATAATCACAGGTTAATGAAGCTGCAATCCCCAAGATTATAATTAAATCACGTTAATCTGAGAAACAGGGCCGCTGGCTTCAAAGGGGTGTGCGTCAGAACGTGAAGTTTAAGCATCCTTATAAATTTCAAATGCTTTATGTTCAGAAGATCTATTAAGTGAAAGACTTTTTGTAAAAAAGTGTAACATTAGCATTACATATCAAATATGTGAATGCAGTAGTCCCTCGCTACTTCACAGTTTGTTTAACTCGGATTCGCTCTATCGCGGTTTTTCGAAATATGATTGGACATGACATACAATTGGCTAATTGATGGATGAGCCGCACGATTGGCATGGCTTTTTTATTTAAAATAAATTATTTTAAAATATTTAGCACCTCCTGCATCTTTGTGTAGCCCATACTGCAGGATAAACTTCCTGCTGCAGCTGATCAGCGTGCAGCGTGGAGAAGTGGGCGTGGCCAAGAGCGCTTGCATGTGGCTGAGAGCAGATGAGGGATATGAAATCATGGTTTCTGTGTGAAAATCTGTGCTTTTTAAGAACATTTAGAGCTTAGAAACATTGTTTAGAATATTTCAAGAGTGTGGGAAGGGTTTAAAACATACACACACATATACATATATATATATATATATATATTCATATAAATATATACACA
>NC_056513.1:26336058-26347392 GCF_014905685.2 Nematolebias whitei
AGAAAAGCTTTGCAGAGAGTGGTGAAGGCTGCACAGAAGACTGTTGGAGTCAGTCTCCCCACCATCACAGACATTTACACCTCCAGATGCAGGAAGAGGGCCACCTGCATCATGAAGGACCCCACTCACCCAGCACACACACTTTTTGCCCCGCTCCTCTCAGCAGGAGGTTGAGGAGTATTAAGTGTAGAACCACTAGACTGAGGAACAGCTTCTACCCTGAGGCTGTTAGACTCATGAATCTCTGACCAGGATTATCACTGTGAAAAAATTACATCATGTTGATGCTGATCTGTTTCATGTTGCTGCTGATCTGTTTCATGTTGCTGCTGATCTGTTTCATGTTGCTGTGTTCATGCGTGCTCATCTACTCACACAGACTCATGTTCATGTTGCTTTTCGTCGTAATGTTTTATGTTATTAGTGCTTTGTGTATATTTAGTTGATGTTTTTCTTAGTTCATATCTTAGATCTTATTACTGTTTTTCTTTTACATTTTATTGTTGGATGTAACTGGGAACCTGTGAACATAATTTCGTTCCACCACATGTACCACATGGGGTGCGAATGACAAATAAAGAACCTTGAATCCTTGAATTATTTTATCTTAGCTTAGCTTAGTCTGACATGAAGCTCTTAGGGTTTCTTTTTTTCTTATATTCTCTAAGCAATTCATGCTCTGACTTTATGAATAATTTGCAGCGGCATTAAATTCTGGCATGATGGGCAACTGTCTTGAATTGTTTTCCTTTGCTAATAATCTTATTAAATAATCTTTCCACTCCAGTACACCACTGAATGCCACAAGGAATAATTTATGCTTGTGGCATTCAGATTGTTCCACTCTGTTATGGCTAAAAGTGTAATGATTTCTCCTTTTAATATTATTCCAAATAACTTCTATATCTTAGTTATTAAGTACCGGGCCTCAACTCTATATTTTCGTTTAATTTATTTTTAGTTTTTTTTTTTCTGATATACGGAGTTGAGTAATCAAATAATTTCCTCTTGGGGATTTTTTAAATATATTTGAATTAATCTGAATTGATTTATCAATGATAAAAATAGAACGAAGGGCAGTAACTAGTTCTGAAAATAGCTTTTCAATGTGTCAAGAGTAACGAGCAGTAAACAGCAAATTTCAAACAGCAAGCTGAAATATGACACTTTGGCTGTCATCTTATTGCTGACACTGTGTTGAAATAATTGGTTACATTATATTGCATACATGGGTTCACTTAGGATACAAATCTCTTTGGATTTCCTATACAGTATGTTGCATGTTGTGTATATAATTATAAAACAAATGATGAAAAAGTCAGAGTGATAATCCATCCATCCATCCATTACCTTTTATCCGCTTCTTCCATTTTGGGTCATGGGGGTCGCTGGTGCCCATGTCCAGCAATCACTGTGCAAAGGGCGGGGTACATCCTGGACAGGTCGCAAATCCATCACAAGGACACACAGAGACAAATGAGACAAACAACCATTCACTCTCCCACTCACACCTAGGGACAATTTTAGAGATACCAATCAGCCTAACATGCATGTTTTTGGTCTGCGGGAGGAAACCGGAGTACACGGAGAAAACCCAGGCATGCACGGAGAGAACATGCAAAGTCCGCCCAGATAGGCCCCCGGACCGGGATTTGATATGGCAACCTTCTCGCTGAGAGGCAACAGCTCTACCAGTTGCGCCACCGTGCTGCTGCAGAATAACAATAATAATAATAATAATAATAATAATAATAATTCTTTATTTGTATAGCACCTTTGTTAAACAATTGTTACAAAGTGGTTCAGAGTCAGAATAAACTTTATTGGCATTGCACCGAGATACAACGCAAATATGTACGTACAGTTGTCCGAAAGATGGGCGGAGTGCACGAAGCTGCGGCTATAAATAAATAGCGCAGCCTTTTCTTATTCTTATTCTGAATAATATTTTGCTTAGATGAGAAAAGCAAAGAAAACATCAGGAGAGACGGTATAAAATAAATGATCTCCCACGCCATGTCCTAGACAGGGCATGATTTGAGGCATCAAAAAAACCTACCACAACATAGCACATACATAGACGTGATACATATTGGCCGGTGAAGACATTGAATTTTTAAGGGAAAGTCGTAGCATAGTCCAGAACCCTCCTCTCAGCCATTGTCCAGATAAGAGGTGTCATTCATCATCAGCTCATTTGAGGTTCTGTCACATGTCCACGGTCTTGGGAAAGGGAGGGGTGAGGAGACAGACAAAGCATCTTTGTTGTTTTCTAAATATTCCAGGAGGAGCTGAGATAAGTCCGGCGTCAAAGCCACAGTTTGGGTCAGGCAGAACTCGTGAATTGCTGTTTCTGCCTTTTTAAAGTCTCACTCGTATATATTCTTCTGATGGAACTCCAAAACAGCCAAATTGATCCTTTACGCCAAAAGTTGAGCTCACAGCATTCTCCAAGATTATCCCCACCATTCATGGGTGCTGCCAAAAAAGTTCACAGTCCTGATAACAGCTGCTCCAGCTCCCTGCTGCAACTCCACAAATTCAGTCTGAGTGCTGTCGAGTTTCGACACATCCACACAAATTTATAGACAATCCAGAATTCACCAGCCAAACGGCAAAATAACAAGTTGTCATCATGAATCCAATTTGTTTCCATCGGGGTAAGCGGGTCCTCCTTATGCCCTGAATCCTGTTGGGAGAAGTTGATCAATTTTGTTGAGAGACCAGTTGATCCTTCGAATTAAGAGGTATGCAGAAAAAAAAGAGGCTTTTTAAGGGTTCACAGGACAAAAGAGTGCAAGCAGGGAAGCGGGTAAGGGGAAAGACCAGAGAGACATGTCTGGTTTCACCGGAGGACAGAGAGAAATAAAAAAATAAAAAATCACATTAATAAATTAAAACAACATCATCTGCATAAAAATGACAAGAAACTTTGAATTTATGAATAACCTGACCAAGTGGTAGCATATAAATGGAAAATAATAGTGGCCCAAGAATAGACCTTTGAGGGACACTACAGGTGAGAGAAGCTGAACTGGAGGAATTATTGCCAGAAATTACCAAAAAAGTTCTGTCATGAAGATAAGATTTGAACCACCTCAGAGCAACATCTCTAACACCTAACCAATAATTTAGTCGGCTCTGAGTAAGTTTTGTGACTGACTTTTAGGGGCGAAATACAGAATGCTCTTTTCAATGCTACGTATTTTACTCATGTACTTGACAAAGCAGCTTTGATTAAACAGTTAAAATTAAATGTTTAATGTATGGTGGACTGACAAATGTCAACGATAACAGTCAAGGTTTTCCTCCAAGAGTTTTCTCTTTGCTACAAGGTAAATCTAATTTTCACAAATCACATTTGTGGAATGAATGAAGCAAAACTGATCAAATCTCGGAGGGGAAAGGGTTAATTAGTCCTAATTCAGAGGTGTCATTCACTCACTAGAGGAGCTTCATCAGCAAAACAAAAAAGATTGGTGACTTCTCAACAGCAATTACAAACAGAAGTTTTTAGATGTGCAGAAGGGAAAATTATCTTCTACGTTGTGCTCATATTACATGATTTTTACAAGCAGGAGAGAAATTCATATGGAACGCAGTTGTCCAAATTATTCTCAGGTTTGCAGGTGTAAAAAATAATTAGACCTTTAGTCCAAAAAGGTGTGGTAGTAGCTATTTGCCAGAGGCTTGTAGAAATGTCAGCTCAGTAAGAAATGATGATTTTTGAATGTGAACATCAAAATGTCATGTGTCATAAATAACCTGTAGTATACTTTGGTATTTGAGGGGATGCCTTAAAATTCATGTCACACAAATAACCCATCCACGCAAAGTTTGTTAAAACTTCAGCACACTGACCAGTCATGATCTCTGAACTGTTTCTGCAAAGGGGCAAACAGCTGCAGCGCAATGGAGGTCACCCCGAGAGATCAGTCTCCTGGGGCTCCAGCAGTTCAGAACAAAAACATTTCCATTTGGTACATCCTCCATCCTTTACTGAAGAGCAGTGCTGTGAGATTTCCCTACAGATTTGAAAGATCAAAGCTGAAAAAAAAAGTAGAATGAAATACAGGCTCAATAGATGAGA
This sequence comes from Nematolebias whitei, assembly GCF_014905685.2. Taxonomy (NCBI): domain Eukaryota; kingdom Metazoa; phylum Chordata; class Actinopteri; order Cyprinodontiformes; family Rivulidae; genus Nematolebias; species Nematolebias whitei. The sequence continues at coordinate 26,340,149 of NC_056513.1, forward strand.
GGACGTCATACCAATTACCTTTTGAAAAAGTCCTTCTACATGTGTTACCAATTAAAACTTGCTCCAGGTATGTGAAGCAAAAAAACAAATGAGCTTAAAGTGTGCCGCTTGGATAGATGAGTTTGAACAAAGTATTGGATGAAATCAAAGGGAGTTTAATGTCATGATATAATATTTAATTAGTTTAGAGAAATACTGAATTTAATTAGAACTTGATCTTGGAAAGCTGTCATTCATTTGTGTAATCTTACTTCAAATGTAGGATTAAAAAGGCAGCTGCTGCATGTCCCTTCATGACTGTTGGACAGACGCTGGTGAAGTTTCTCAGTCATCAGGAATCGGATATGGTAAATTCAAAACACAGTTGAAGACAAAAAAAACAACTGGACTTTATTTGTAACAGAAGACGTTTCGCTTCTCATCCACAGAATTTTCAGAGAGTGTGGGGTTTGAGTTATAAAGCTGAGCTAAGCTAGATACATATGCAGATTGCTCTATCAATCCTCACATTATGGATTTGTTAGTGTCTTTGTTAGTTTGACTCACAGTGGAGCCTCTGGTCACATGGATGCATTTCCTGATATATGTTAAACTGACTGGATATCAGGCCTAAAGCTGCATTATAAGTTTAAAAAAGTTGAAATCTGAGACCTCCTCTTCTGTTTAAAGATGGTTTCTCTTGTTTTACAGAAACAACTTCCTTCACACTCCTCTCAAACCATCTGTTTTCTCAGTCCAAAATGTGGACAATTTGGTCCTCAAAAGAGTGTCCCTTATTCCTGAGGTGTAGGTGAAACGCTGAGTCTTATCCTGAAGAGCTGGCTCTTTTGTGTTGAGCCATGCGTCTATGAAGAAGCTGTTTGTTTTCTCCAATATAGAGATCTCACTGAGGGAACACTGCAGGTAATAATGTCCTGAGAGCGCATGCTGTAGCTGCACTCACGCAGAGACATGTAGGAGGAGATGTATGAAGGCAACAGAGCAAGAAGTGATTTAAAGATGAAAATGTACCAGTGGGAGAGTCTGTGTGAAGTTCATGATGTCCAGTTAACCAGTGAATACAGGGTGCAGTGGTGGGTACGATAGTTACAGCCAGTTATAAATCTTAGCGCACCATGATAGGCAGCATCCAGCTTCTGCAGGATGCTTGTAGGAGCGTTCATGTAAATAATATCGCCGTAGTCAATGGAGAGAAGGAAAGTCACAGTTACAGGGCGTTTCCTAGCATTCAGAGTTAAACAGGATCTGTTTCTGAAAAAGAAACCCAATTTAACTTTCAGTTTCTTTACTAGATCTGAACATTCCTCGTTACACTGGACCACACACACCACACCACTCTGCTTGTGTATGGGTGCTTTGTCTTTAGGGTGGATGAGCCTCTGCCTGACAGTCCTGTTGGGTTTGAAATGTACTGGGATGTTGTTGTTTTTTTACCTGGATTATTGAGCATGCATCAGGGTACTGGGATGTTGTTTTTGGAGAAAATCCTTCTGAGTTTCTCTGATACTCCAGCAACATAAAGAATAACAATGTTTTTCCATCTGTTGTTCTCCTTGTTCTCTTCAGTGGTGTATTTGTAGATTTCCTCACTGACTTGACAAAAGCCCAGTTAAGATACCCACATGTTTGGGGAGTGAGCAGGTCCTTGGTTCAAACCCCGGTCCAGGGGCCTTTCTGGGTGGAGTTTGCATGTTCTCTCCGTGCATGCATGGGTTTTCTCCGGGTGCTCCGGTTTCCTCCCACAGACCAAAAACATGCATGTTAGGTTGATTGGTAACTCTAAATTGTCCCTAGGTGTGAGTGAGAGAGTGAATGGTTGTTTGTCTCGTTTGTCTCTATGTGGCCCTGTGATGGACTTGCGACCCGTTCAGGGTGTACCCCGCCTCTCGCACAGTGATTGCTGGACATGCGAGCCGGCGACTCTCGTGACCCAAAATGGAATAAGCGGGTAAAGATGATGGATGGATACTTTATCATATATTAGTTGCTGTCAAGGAAATGGTTTATTTTTCCACAAAAATAATTAACAGCGTCTACAAAGTCAATTTTAACATTGTTTGTTGTCAAATGACAAGAATCTTTGTGACATCAATGAAAAATGTGACAACAGAAGCAAGACAAAAAATAAATAACAGCACTGATGTAAAGTGTAATTCGTTCTTGGTTTATGAATGTGGATTATTAGCACGACAGTATCCCTGAGGAGCTAAATCCACACAACACTCCTCTTGCCACACGTTCTTTCTCTCTCTCTCCCTTCTGTCTGTAACGTGCATCACAAGGGAAGAAAGAATCACTGCATACTGAGATGTGTAGCGTGGGTTGAATGTGTGAGAAATTAATTTTGAATATTTGGATCAGACGTGGCTTTTGGGTGGAGTTGTGTCTGATAAAATTGTAACAACGTTTAAATTGTGTGACAAATTATTTCACAGCACAGAAGTGAGAAGCCATAAAGAGAGAGGACAGGTTTTGAGGTTAGGGTTATGGATTGGGGGCAGAGAACCTGTCAGACCAGTAAATACAAATGGATACATTCTGCAGTGACATAAAGGTCATTCAGAGTACCAAAAATCTTTTGGTGGCCACCTTCAATGTCTAGATGGTTCTGACCAGGTTACAATTATTTTATTTTTTCATACAATCTCAGGTTGGGAAGAAAACAGCTTAATTCTGACTAGAATGATGCGCTAACAGCTGGTCTGAACAGAACCAAGACCAAAGTGGATTGTCTCGATCTTGAACCAAGTATACTTAAAAAGTTGTGGGAATGTTGTAATTGATTGAGTCATGACAACAAGATTGTTTTTTTCTGAACATTTAAATGTCTTTAATAGGAAGTCATAATTTTACCTTAACTTCCTATTATGCCTGATTAGACCTGACATGTACGATCCTTTCTGTGGTACAATCAGGATTATGTTTGTCTATAACTAATCCTGAAAATTGTGGGGATTCTGAGATTTTCTGTCTGCATCCACTAACCCCTTTTGCAGTTCCTGAGTGGCAGCATGGTGCCTATGACTCTCGGCTGCTCCCAATCAGACGATGAGGATCCTCAGTGTATTTAAGGCTACTTGGTCCAACTTGACTACCCTGGAACATTATCCAATATAGTTACATGTCTGGCCCGTGTGCAAACTTATTTTTTGATGAGTACTGCTGCTTGTGTCCTCAGTTCTGAAATATGCGTTTTTAGTATATAGTATAAATACAAATGTGATTAAGATCAGATGATAATTTTTTAAACAGAAATGTCAAATTATTGAGAATTTAGGGTTCATGTTTGCTAATGCGGCATAATATTAGCAAAACATACAATGTGCAATATTGTTTATTACAATCATGATAATGTCAATTGCACTAAACCTACATTTTATTCCTTCTTCATTTTTTCATCTTTCATCACTATCATCTAAACTAAGTGTGAGCATCAAGGCCAGTGAGAGTCCTCTGAACTGGTCCAAGATATTATTAGCATGCATTATATAAATGTACGGTATTGGAAATTTAAAGGCTTATGATTTATTGCAGTTCAAGCAGTCTTTTGTAATATTGATATTGTGCTCAGTGACATTGCATTGATGATACATTTGAAATATAGAATGCTTTGTGTAAAGTTCCCACACACACTGAAGTGATGTGTGTGAAATGGGATTTTCTGGTTTGGCTTTTCAAGGACAACTAAAAAAAGCTTAGAACAACCGGTTTGTAAGAGCCTAATGACATTTTTACATTTACTCACTCGAAACCTCTTAACATAACATAGTTTGCAAATAGCTTAAACAAGAGTAAGTGTAATGGTGACAATATTTACCAGTATTCAGAAACCCACAACGTTATTTAAAAAACACTCATCTTTGACCAGTCAGTTCGGGTGAAACAGTTTCAATTCAGTATAACAAGCCAACCCTAACTATAGGATTTATCAAAAAGGAAAGTCTTAAGTCCAGTCTTAAAACTGGACAATGTGTCAGCCTCACGGACAGAAACTGGAAGTTGGTTCCACAAGAGAGGAGCCTGATAACTGAAATATCTTCCTCCCATTCTGATTTTGGAAACACTAGGGACTACGAGTAAGCCTGGAGTCTGAGAGTGAAGTGCTCTGTTAGGAAAATATGGAACAATAAGATAACGTAATATAAGATGGATCTAGGTTATTGAGAGCGTTTTTAGATTTTAAAGTAAGCTTCTGAATTCAGTTCTGAATTTGACAGGAAGCCAATGGAGAGAAACTAAAATTGGAGATATCTCTCCTGCCAACTCCCATTAAGACTCACAGCAGTGTTTTGGATCAACTTAAGACTTTTTAAATATGTTTTTGGACAGCTAAATAAAAAGCCATTACAATAGTCCAGTCTAGACGTGACAAATGCATGAATCAGTTTTCCTGCATCATTTTTAGATAAGATGTTTCTAATTTTAGTGATATTATGCAGATGGAAGAAGGCAGTTCTAGTAACGTTTTTAATGTGGGGGATTAAAAAAACATGTCCTGATCAAAAATAACACCAATATTTTTATCATTAGAACTGGAGGCCAGATTAATGCTGTCCATGGAGAGTGATAGACACAAAAATGTATTCTTAACATGCTCAGGTCTAAAAACCAAAACCTCAGTCTTGTCTGAGTTTAAAAGCAGAAAATTAAGGGTCATCCAGGTTTTTATGTCTTTAAGACATGCTTGTAGTCTAAGTAGCTGATTGGATTCATTGGGTTTCATGGACAAATGAAACTGTGGATGATCAGCATAACAATGAAAATTTACCCCATGATGTTTAATAACTTTAACTAATGGAAGCATACAGTGAGGAAAATAAGTATTTGAACACTCTGCGACTTTGCAAGTTCTCCCATGTAGAAATCATGGAGGGGTCTGAAATTTTCATTTTAGGTGCATGTCCACTGTGAAAGACATAATCTAAAAAAAAGAAATCCAGAAATCACAATGTATGATTTTTTTTAAACAATTTATTTGTGTGTTACTGCTGCAAATAAATATTTGAACACTTGTGAAAATCAATGTTAATATTTGGTACAGTAGCCCTTGTTTGTAATTACAGAGGTCAAAGGTTTCCTGTAGTTTTTCACCAGGTTTGCACACACTGCAGCAGAGATTTGGCCCATTATTCCTACACACAGATTTTCTCTAGATCAGACAGATTTCTGGGTTGTCGCTGAGAAACACAGAGTTTGAACTCCCTACAAAGATTTTCTATAGGGTTTAGGTCTGGAGACTGGCTAGGCCACTCCAGAACCTTGATATGCTTCTTACGGAGCCACTCCTTGGTTCTCCTGGCTGTGTGCTTCGCGTCATTGTCATGTTGGAAGACCCAGCCATGACCCATCTTCAATGCTCTAACTGACTGTGTGGGGTAGACAGGTGTCTTTAGAAGCACCTGTTTCAGGTCGTTAGCTGCATGATTTAGAATAATAAGTGGAGGTGGACTGTTTAGAGGTGGACTAACAGGTCTTTGTGGGCCAGAATTGTTGCTGATTGGCAGGTGTTCAAATACTTATTTGCAGCAGTAACACAAAAAAATTATTAAAAAATCATACATTGTGATTTCCGGATTTTATAATTTTTTAGATTATGTCTCTCACACTGGACATAAACCTAAGTTGAAAATTTCAGACCCCTCCATGATTTCTAAGTGGGAGAACTTGCAAAGTCGCAGGGTGTTCAAATTATTTTCCTCACTGTATATAAGGTAAAGAGTATTAGTCCAAGCACTGAACCCTGAGGAACTCCATGACTAAACAGTGCCCGGTTGAATAATGGTTTTAAGAGTCCAGTTTACATGCTGCACATTTAATTTTATTCTATATGTTGTGTTAACATGCATGAATATCCTTTTTTGTGTTTTCACATATTGAGTATTCACCAGGTGTGTTCAATTTCAAAGGTGATTGCAGTATAAACAAAAGCTTCAGACCTATAAACGATTGCCTTCAAAAAAATAAAAATGAACAATTGTAATTGTTCTCTGAAACAGTGAGTAAACCATTCTGATTATTTTCCTCCATACGTTTTTTTTTTCTTATCGGTTTTCGCTTAAACTTTAAACATAAGCAAAAAAGCTATTAGCATTAGACAGGGTTCTTAAGCAGCCATTAATAAAATTCTTCAACCATTCAGCCTTAAATTAGTGTTTACTGCAGCAGTTTAATTTTAATCCAACTGTATGTGCCCCTCAGTCACTTTGCATTTTTAATGATAGGAAACTGTTTTAATTGTTTTTGTTGTTTTTCTTCACAGCTTTTGAAACAATTTGCTCTACATGGTCGTCATGGAGTTGAGCTTTGCATACTTAAAAAAATAAATTTAAACTCACAGCTAGTGCTAGAAAATCATTGAAAATAAAGAAGCATTTCTAATGTGATCTGTACGTGCACAAGAAGTTATAGCCCCTTTGTGTTTGCTAGGGTTGTTAAGCTGCTGCAGCCATCTTGACTTGTTTTAAACAAAGGTCAAGTGTGATCTATTCATGCTTGGAGTACGTGTTGAAGATAACTCAACTACTACTGCAGCCAGTTTGAGCTCAATGTCTAAAAAAATGACTGAATCATTGCCATTTTTGAGTGTGCTAAGGTTTGTGTAGTGTCAAGTTGACACTACAAGTTATTCAGTCAAATAAATACTTTAAAAAATGTTTTATTAAAATTAGTTTTATTAAAATGTTCAGTGGTTCATGAGATATTTTGCTATCAGACAACCAAATACAAAAAACACAGATGATAACTTGCCTTCTGTGACAATAGGCAATAAATTTAAGTATAGCCCATCAAATAGTGCATAATAACTAATTAATTTGAATGTGAATAAAGAATACAGTTTTAGTGGATATTTGTTTTACAGCCTAAAGAGATTTAAACTTGAATTGGCAAAATAAATTAATGATTGCATTCAATTCATTGTATTAATATACTGCAAATATACAACAAGTCATCTCAGGGCACTTTAAAAAAACATTCACATACATAGTAAAATGCCAATTTAGTAAAAAATATATACCTAAGGAGGCCACCAAATTGTGTCAAATCTTCACTTCAAAATAATCTCTCATCCTGGACAGCCCTATTCAAGGATTCAAGGATTTTTTTATTTGTATGTTTATGGTATGAAATTCAGACTCAGGTCCCAGATCAAGAAGCCTAACAATTAACAAATAAATAAATAAATAAATAAATACCAAAGAGTTGTCTGTCTGTCTGTCTGTCTGTCTGTCTGTCTGTCTGTCTGT
>NC_056513.1:26347492-26374114 GCF_014905685.2 Nematolebias whitei
TCTATCTATCTATCTATCTATCTATCTATCTATCTATCTATCTATCTATCTATCTATCTATCTATCTATCTATCTATCTATCTATCTATCTATCTATAAGTTAAAAAAAACGTAAGATGAAGATGAATTAAGTGCTGCTCGAGTTCAGCAGTTTGACAGCTGCAGGGAAGAAACTGTTTCTGAGCCTGGTGGTCTTGCTCTGAATGCTCCTCAGCCACCTGCTTGAGGGGAACAGACTGTGTGCAGGATGAGTGGAGTCTTTCATGATGCGGGGTGCCCTCCCCCTGCATCGTGAAGTGTAGAGGTCCGAGGTGGTGGGAAGACTGCTCCTCACAGTCTTTTGTGCTCTGTTTCCCATTCTACTTTCAGAAACTCTAGGAACCACACGTAATAATAATAATAATAATAATAATAATAACAATAATAATAATAATTTTTTGCATCATTTTGTTAACAGATAGGTAACAAATAGGAAAACGTTAAAAAAACAACAAAGAAAAATAGATATTAAACTGACTGAATAACTCACAATATAATCCAAAACTACATATTTGACACCAGTATAAAACAGAGTTGCTATAATTTGCACATGTGGGATAATCTGTTGATGATTTGTTGATTAGATTCCAACAATGTTCCATTTTTAATAATTTGGGCCTTCTTAGCATTAAGCATTTACTTTCAACTTGTAATAATATGCATTACATGTATGACTACTGACTGAGCATTCAAATACAAGCTGGCTGGACAAAATATTCCAGAGCAAATAATTAAATAAATGAATTTACAGTTGGCAAATCAATAAAGAATGCCTGTTATTAACTGCTGTGTCTGTGCAAGGAAATAAATGTGTTAGACAACATATGAATCATTTTGACCATTTGCATTAGCAAGATTTTCAGCATGCATAAAATCAAATAATGCCCCTTTAAACACTGGCTAAAAACTTATGTTTTTAAGAGATACTGTTGGTTTTTGTGAGAAAAATCATTTTCTCCTGAACATCCCATCTCATCCTGCAAAGAAAATGGGCATTGATTGACTGGCGGTGCCTCCATTTGCATTCAGACTAGTCTGTGGTTTACAGTTCTTACTCATCTATCATGTCATTTTCTGAATGGAAAAAAACACTTTTTCAGACTGCAGCCCAGCAGAAATGATTACCAGACTGAACTGCAATCAAATCAACAAGATTTACTTATTATCCCCTCTGATCGCATACGCTTCATACATATTGATTTATTTTATTTCACATCAGCTATATTAGTAAATTCCTTGAATCGCCACCTTATCATGGTGGAGGAGTTTGTGTGCCTGAATGATCCTAGGAGCTATGCTGTTGGGGGCAACAGTAATTGTCCCTGGTAGGGTTTCCTAAGGCATACTGGCATTCTGGCAAGGCATTCTGGTAAAATCATTGATAACTAAAATGCACCTCAGATGGCTCTGAATTATTTAAATGTGAAAACAATAGTATAGTTGAGAACATCATCAAAGCTGCTGATGTCCTATTTGTTGCTCACTGACAGCTCACTGTCTGAAGCGACTGTACAGTATGTATGTCTGCATACATTGTGGGCAACTGATATCCAATCACAAAATAAAATTTGGGTTCCAAATTTAAGTGGCCATGAATTTTAATTGCATTTAAATACCATGTTCTGTAGGTGAGTTGAACCCATGGTGCAGACAGACATGATGACTCATGTAAAATAAGGAAAATGGGTTTATTAACCAAAAACACAAAACAAAGACTGACATGGCAGTACAACTTACATAAATAACAAAATCAGGGAGACATGGAGGAACAGAGCACAAATGGCTGTGGGAAGCACAATGCATGGACAAGGGAGTGACAACATGACAGGTTTTATAGGGACTCTGGTGACACATGGAAAACCTCGTAAGGAAACTGGAAGTTAAATTGGGTTCCTTTCAATCCATCCATTATCTTTAACCCGCTTCTTCCGTTTTGGGTCACGGGGGTCGCCGGTGCCCATGTCCAGCAATCACTGTGCGAGGGGAGGGGTACACCCTGGATGGGTCGCAAGTCCATCACAGGGACACATAGACAAACGAGGCAAACAATTATTCACTCTCTCACTCACACCTAGGGACAATTTAGAGTTACCAATCAGTCTAACATGCATGTTTTTGGTCTGTGGGAGAAAACCAGAGTACCCAGAGAAAACCCATGCATGGAGAGAACATGCAAACTCCACCCAGGAAGGCCTCCGGACTGGAATATGAACCAGCAACCTTCTCGCTGAGAGGCAGCAGCTCTACCAGTTGAACCACCGTGCTGCCCTAAATTGGGTTTCTTTTTCAGAAATAGATCCTGTTTAACTCTGAACACTAGGAAATGCCTTGTAACAGTGACTTTCCTTCCCTCCATTGATTACAGTGACATTATTTACATGAACGCTCCTACAAGCACCCTGCAGATGTTGGAAGCTGTCTATCATGGTGAACTAAGATTCATAACTGGCTGTGATTATCGTACCCACCACTGCACCCTGTATTCACTGGTTAACTGGTCATCACTAACTTCACGCAGACTCTCTCACTGGTACATTTTCATCTTTAAACCACTTCTTGGTCTGCTGCCTTCATACATCTCCTCCTACATGTCTCTGCGTGAGTGCAGCTACAGCGTGCGCTCTCAGGACATTATTACCTGCAGTGTTCCCTCAGTGAGGAAAAACTAGGCAACTAGGAACTAGGCAAAAGGGCCTTCTCCTACTTCGCTCCTGTTTCATGGAATATCTTGCAAAAAGATCTGAAGTTCTCGACCTTGACCTCTCTAAGTGGCTTCAAACATCTGTTAAGTTCCTGGGAAAAACAAATGCAGACATGTTCCTGTTTTTAGTTTTCTACATCACCTTACAACCTAGCTGTTTTGTCACTACTTTTCCTTTTAATTACCATTTTATTTTCACTTGTTAAAAAAACTAAATTTGTACGCATCCTTTATTGTCTATTGTTGTCGTCGTTGTTCATTGTTGTCATCACTCTTTGTTAAAATTCAGGTCTCTTATGTAAATGAGTCCCCAAGGCTCAATGGGATTAACCTGTATAAATAAAGATTGAATGAATGAATGACAGGCACTGACAAACACCTAGAGAAGGCAGATGAGGAACAGGTGGGATTTGGAGGGTGCAGGTGCTGAGCTCCATGAACTATACTGGGAGACATGGAAACACAAGTAAAATTAAAATCACAGACAATCTAAATACAAGAACCACAAGAAGACTAACACACAAATCACACAGATCCTGATATTAAAGCAATAAAAATGTATTTTTTTTAAATTAACTTTTACTTAACCAAGAAAATATAATTGAGATCTCTTTTGGAAGAGAAGCTTGAGTTTGAAGACAGTCTATCATTTTGGACTGTGGTAGGAAACTGGATTACCTGGGGAAACCCACACAAACTCCACACAGAAAGACCCAGGTCCAAACTGGGGATTGCAATGTCATGGAAAAGAGATTCTTAAATAACCAGGTGTAGACTTCTTAATATTTATTACAAAGCTTTGGAGAACAGTCAGCAATCACAGATGCATTTACAAGTGCATACTTACATATCAGTGCCTTCACCTGTCTGAGGTTCTGACCCGTTCTGAGCTTCCTGTAGCAAGCTGTTAGTTTGTAGAATCTCCTAGGTGCCAGTTTTCCTCCCCCTCCCCCCGTTCTGCTCAGCTTTTATGAAAGCAGCTGCGCATAGAAACGACTGGGAGATGCGGAAGACGAAAACACCTCTTAAGGCCTCTCTAGGAACACGTTGCTGTGTCTACCATATCAATCACACCTTGAGCATTATAAAGATCTCTTGGCTGTCTGTTTTCTGATCATCACATCAAGACTGATTATGATATACATAATATTTTAAGATCATTCACAAAAACAGTAAAGGAGCAGAAAGGTTATAACGTCTATATTAATATCGTAAGATAAAGAGCATGGTGCATGCATATATATGAATTCCCTCGACACAAACTAGGACCTTCTTGCTGTGAGGTAAAACTAATCAACTGTGCTGCCAAATACAAAATGGGAACAGTGCTACTTGTAAATCTTTGAATCTGTAAATATTTTTCAGTGTTCTGGAACAAAAAAAGTGTTTCAAATAGTAATATTTGCTTTTGCATTTACTGCAAAGGTAATTACTGTGATCATTCCTGTTTTGCTCATATGCAACCTCATAATACTGTAGGAAGTTGTCCAAGCAATCTTTATGTGTGTCACTGGATATAGTAGACCAGTCAACAGTACCAATATAAATACGATTCCTCATTGAATGCAATTTTCATTCAATGATCCATAGTCCATAACTGCTTCTCTTTATCCTGTCTATTTATATCTATGTTGTCTTTATGCAAGTTCTTTTTCCAGACAGAGATTTGATAATCAAACTTTCAGTCATATTTCTGCCAGTTTGTGGCCATTATCAGTTATTTTGCTTTTTTCCCCCAATATCTCATCAAATTGTCACAGATAGTACCTCTTAAAAGACAAAAAAAAAAATTTGGCCATTTAACTGTGATTTTTAAATGCCATTTAACATAGTTAAGCTGAAAAAATAAACTGCATTGTTCCTATAGCGTCCTCTTCTCTTCTCCTCCGCTGCAGGACTTGTACACTGAGTCTGATACTTGCCACAGGTGTATTAACTCAAGGTCACTTACTTCAACCTCTCCGTGTCAACTCATTTATCCTTTTAATGTCTGCTGTTGCTTCGGTATTGGTTCACAGAATCCTATCAGCCAAACTGGCACCACTACCCTTTCTAATTTTGACCAATTTGAACTGGTATTTGCTGGAATGGCCTGTAAAATGTATCCAATTGAAGGATATTATACCTCTTACTCGAGATGGTGGGAGTGTACAGAATTGAGCGATTGGAGGTTCCCAGTGGCCTGGATGGACCTTTAGCTCTGCAATGTTTGAGAACACTTTCATTTATCATTATCCTGAGCCTCTGGGAAGCTGTGGTATGTCACGCTCAGCTGTCTACTCACGTTTTATCAGCGTTCCACGAAATACTGACAGAATTTTCCCAATAAACTATTTAGATAATATTGTGCAAGTGCAGTTGTTTTTTTTTTTCAAACACCAAGAATTCAGCACGTAGGCGTTTCTTCCTGCGAAAGTAATTCTCTAATGTGTGGCATTTCAACATTTCTACTTAAAAATCTCAAAGTTTTTACTTTTAGAGGGAGCTAGCAGAGCCTAGAAAACATCTTCTGGCATTAACTTAATCTTTGGTGTAAAGATAAGAACGTGTTGTTCTTGTAAAGGGAATAGGATGGTTTCGCAAAATTTAAAATCTGCTTTTAGGATAAAAAGAGGAAATTTATTGTGCCACTTCTTTTTTTTTTTTCTTCACCATGACTCCTTCTGAGAGTTGAGAGGCAGTGTATAAAAAATCAAATAAAATATGGAGATGAGCAGTGCAGACGTGGATTGCTGAAGTTCTAATAGATGTGTTTGCACTTTTTTTTTGTGGTCATAACAGCTATGTTTCAAGTCTTCAGGTTCTTTGAGCCAGAAGGACAGATTTGTCATAGAGTAGTGCTCTCAATTTGTTTGTGCATTTTTCACTGCATTTGTGTAACAAGTCAATTAAACCAGACTGATAAAGGCTCTTTGCTGGCTGCTGGAGATAAGCTTGCACACCACAGCTCTCCTACAGCAATTTAATACATTTTTGATTTCTCGAGTTGTTGCTTGTTACTATTCTGGCTTCTCAGATTTGAAAGATTCAAAATAGATAGTTTGAGAATCTGAATTATTATTGCTTCTCACTGCATCAGCCTAAATCATTAAAAATCTATTATTATTTATAGTACAATCCGTAAGCACCGAAGCTTTTTAATGATGTGAGTAATTCTGCCAACAGAAGCACTGCAGGAGAACAAGTAATGAGCAGACAAGTTGAATTAAGCCTTAACATAGAGGAAATGTGATTTTTTTTTTTTTCATCAGCCTGTCCATTTCCTGTAATTTTCTGTGGCTTACGACCAGAATGGGAGTCTAAACACAGAAGCACAAAATAAACTATTCAGACAAGTTTTATTTTAAGTACCAGAGCTAATATTTAAATTTTGCTTTTGTTTAAATGAAATATGATTATTTCTTTAGAACCTCTGTAAATGTCTGCAACATATGTTCCAACAAATTGTTAAATGATCACAGAAAATTAAAATACCAATTATGATTTTAGATACAATCTCCTCTCATTACCTGATTTTATTTCATAACTAGCACTTTAAAAAAATATGATTTAAAGAGAGTCAAATGAAAGCAACAAATTAAAGTAACGAACAGTTTAAAAACTTTGTGAAGGATGTTTGAATTATAAAGTTAGTTAGGAAAGCTCACCAACAATGCAACTAAATTACTATTAGTGTCTTTCTGGTTGAATGCCACAGTTAATATCAATGTGTTAATGAGGTGTTACAGTCTTGTCATGGCGATGGGCTCACTGGATTGCAAACGGACAGCTGAATGACGTTACAGTGATTTAAATGTTGACCTTTAAACGGGGCAACAAATGAGCCAGAACAGAGAAGTTCTGGGGCAGATTGCCTCATGTGACATGATGCACTCTGGAAACGGAAAGAAAATAAAGTACCTAATAGTAACACACAACATTTATGTACATAAAAGGTAGAAGTATCAGGTTTTAAAATGACTGTATTTACAACAAAAAAATATGGTACCACTTTACAATAAGGCTCCCCTTATAGCATATAATATTGCACTTTATCACTGCAAGTATATAGAACTAATATTATATCCTAAAATAAAAATAGGTTTACAAATGCTTATTGTGCTTAAAATGTAGTAACTTAGTCTAAAATGTTTAATATAAAACCTCTAGATGAAATATATAGGTGAACAGATATGGCTCACTATTTGGCAATACACTGGTCAGTTTTGTCTCAAAGTCAGCCTTAATTAATGCATAATAAACAATTATTAATGATTTATAAAGTGTTCATAGAGGAATTAATAATCTATAAACTATTTATTAGCCATCTTTATTGCAGCCTAATTGTAAAGTGGTGCCACAAATAGAATATGAAAGTAATGTATTTAAGAGCTGGGGGAAAAAAAAAACAGTCAAGTAAAGAACAAAAACGGGATATCAGAGATGTTTCATCCTTTGGTTAAAATCAGCTGAACATCAACTGTATTTACATTTTTGTCTAAAAGGTCTCGCTGTCTCTCTTTCATCTACGTTCTTAAAACTGTGTTATCACTGATGTTTTTCATAGCTGCATCTGAAAAATGGAAAGAAATTGTGTCCTTTTGACAGACTTTATCTTAACATGTACTAACCAGTAGGTTACTACCTTGAGCAACTCACTAGCTAGAGCTGATTTCTAGCTAAGATTAAATAAAACATAGGTTATTTGCTAAATTTTCTGTTATGAGTTGGCACATTAATTGTTTATCTCTTAAGAGCCTTTTCATGTTTGAATTATTCATACATCAAAGTTAAATGATTTAACAGAGAAACAACAACAAAAAGTTATTTTAATGGCCAACTACAAGACTGAAAATCAGCCATATTTAAAAACAAAGACAACTTAATAGACTATTAACGAAGTTCACTTTAGAATATTAGGACTTTAAAAATCTTTAAAATATGTTTTTATACTGTATTGGAACAAATTTAAATTGGTTTATATTTGCTAAATTTGTATTATACTGTTCAATTTAGTTCTCATATTTTTTTAATATATTAAAACCTTTAGTTTTGACATGCATAGTGGAAGAATACAATGGAATACAATGTATGTTTTATGTTAAAGCATCAGTATCTTTAAAATAAAACATATGATGTAAGTTGTCATACATTTCAGAGAATGGTAATATAAATGATGGGGTTAATTTGAAAAAGGTTCTTGAATTGTTTCATTTCTTTTGAAGGTTTCTGATCGCCACAAAAAATGTTGGGCAAACTTCTATAAGCAGCAGGGTGCTTTGCTTTTTGGGGATGTAATGTGAAGCCGTTATCTGTTACCATTTACTGCAAAGTGATAATTAGACGAGACATTAGCATCGAGAGACATGAAGACACTCACTGCAGGTGGAAGAACACAAAAAAAGCACATCCAGGAAAATCTATGTGTAAGCATTAAAAGACTTTGGGAAAGTTTGTTGATTTCATCTTTCTCCATAACTCACTGAACAAAGTCAAAGAATAATTATATGATACATTTTAAGGTAAACAAAGTCAGTAAATATGCATCTTTCAAACAACTTCCTTCCAATCATACATACAATGGTAGAATTTTTGACTATAAACATTAGTGCAGGTTCTATTAGTCCATGAAAGATGGAATTATAGATAAAAATAAAATATTTTGTGAAGTATTTTTGATGTTTAACTGTTTAACTCTGCCATTAAAATGTTTTGAGTATGTTATTATTAGAACTAAATGCAATCTTCACAGAAGAAAACACGTCCTCAAATCAGATAATCATGGCCTTGAGCTGTACTTTTTAAAAATCCAGTAGTCAGAGGCTTAATCGAGGAGGCAGTATAGTCTGTTCATTAGAGGCCAACACATTGAATGAGATACACAAGTAATCAATGTAGTGTTTAAGGTGTTTGAGAAGTGTAAACTCTGTTTGAAGAACCTTTGTTTGCATTGTGGCAACATCCTGTTCTCAACAGGAAATCAAATTAGAACATGCTTGACAAGATTATGCAGCCTTTGTGCTTCATCTGGTGTTATGCTTCTCTGCATCCTCACCAGACAATGGTGATGCAACAGTCTGACTCAGGTCAATTGTGTTTAGCAGCTGCACCTGTGAAAGCATGGATTTAGGGCATGCATTATGTGGCTTGCAGAAGATAGGGGAGTGGTGGCACAGAGGTTAGAGAAGGTGGGCCTGTGATCGGAAGATCGTCGGTTCAAGACCGACAACATCAAAAATGTGGGTGGGGTAGGTGAAGCACCGACACCTACCCCACCCTCATTCGTCCCACTCTGGGCCCTTGAGCAAGGCTCTTATCCCCCACCATCTGCTCCTAGATAGCAGCTCTCTGCTCCACACAGAGGGCTGTGGGAGCTCAGTGGTCTGTGGTTGCGTCTGTAAGGATGGCACCATCTAGTGGGCTTTCCTTGTCTGTACTCCCTTGTGTGTTTGTCTCCTCATTTATACATTTAATTTCATCCTTGTCTCGTGCCAGCTGTTTGTAATCACGTCCCGTCTTGTCAGTGTATATAAGTCTGTCTGTTAGTCTTGTTCATTGTTGCGTCATCGTTAGGTATTGCCTTGTCCTGTCTTGAGTCTGTTTTGGTCCCATCCTGATTATCTCCCATTGTAAATTTATGCTGCCATGTCAGCTCTTTAATTTATTATTATTAAAATATTTATTTTTTCTACCTGCTGAGGCTGAGTCCCTGCCTGCAACTACTGGGGTTGTTTCTGTTCTGCCTGAAAATCCTGACACACTAGAACCCAGCGGGCAGGATTCTCCTCAGAAATGCTCACCTGAAAGCACGAGCTACAGATGGGGGATCCTGTAATCGGCGGGTTTCATACCGAACCTGCCCAGACTCGAGGACACTTCAGCCAAGAGATAGAGATCCAGCCTTCTCCCCTCCTGGTCCTCGAGGAAAAGAGAAGATCCCAGCTCCGAGGAGATCACCTGACCTCCAGGCTCGTTTCCGCCTCATCTTCTGAACCGCTCGGCCACTCAGGATGGACGTTGGGGGAAGACGCAGTGCCAGAGGACGAGCTCTGTTCCATTCCTGCCCCTCATCCTCATCGTCACCACCGAAGTGGGAGAAACCGGACCCGGAAGCGATCCACGGTGCCCATTACGGTACCACCGACAGATCCGACTCAGCTCGGCAGAGCCGAGTCTCCCGGAAGCAGTTCCAGCACCTCATCACCACTCCGCACCTCTCCTGCTCGGTTCGGTAAGACTGAGCCTCCTGAGCCCAGTTCCAGTGTCTCCGTGAAGGCAGAACTGAACACCTCACCCCTGCATAGAGCCTCTCCCCTGACTGGATCCAACACACTCCAGCTCCAACCCAGTGACCTCATACATTTAAACCAGACTCTACAGAATTTATTCTCTTCTGCTCAACATCACCCAGACTGTCAATACACTATTCTCTCCCTTGCAGAACAATTTTACTAGCTCTACCTGGTCTCACCCAAATCCCTGAATATCATTAGCTCTTGATTAAAATATGAACTCTGATAACACCAGTCACGGTTCCAGTTTCAGTCTTAGTCGCAGTTCTTCCTGAGCCTGCAGCCAGCCCAGAGCCTGCAGCCAGCTCAGAGCCTGCAGCCAGCCCAGGGCCTGCAGCCATCCCTGAGTCTCAGCCTGCAGCAGCC
Source organism: Nematolebias whitei (assembly GCF_014905685.2). Taxonomy (NCBI): domain Eukaryota; kingdom Metazoa; phylum Chordata; class Actinopteri; order Cyprinodontiformes; family Rivulidae; genus Nematolebias; species Nematolebias whitei. Next base: position 26,357,870 of record NC_056513.1, read on the forward strand.
AGCCCTCTGCCTGCAGCCAGCCCTCAGCCTGCAGCAGCTAGTCCAGAGCCTGCAGTCAGCACTCAGCCTGCAGCAGCTAGTCCAGAGCCTGCAGTCAGCACTCAGCCTGCAGCAGCCAGCCCAGAATCTGCAGCAGCCAGCCCAGAGTCTGTCGCAGAATACTCTGAACCTGCTCAGAATCCAGAACGCCCGCCCGACCTGCTCTGGCCTGATGGTTGGGCTCCCAGCCGCCCGCCTGACCCGCTCCGGCCTGATGGCCAACCTCCCGGCTGACCTGTTCTGACCTGATGATTGGTCTCCCGGCTGATCGCCCGACCTATTTTGACCTGATGGTTGGCCTCCTAGCCGCCCGACCAATCTGTTCTGGCCTGATGGACAGCCTCCCGACCGCCTGCCAGAATGATGACCCCCCCCCAAACATTTTTGTGTTCCCCTGTTTGTGTCTAGTTAGTTCCCTGGTTTTGTTTTTTGTCAGTTTGTTTTGGTCATGTTTTGTCTTGGGCCCTCCATCCACCTAAGTCTCTTGGGGGGGCTTTTTTGCGGATGTCAGAGGGCGTCCGTGGGGGGGTGGGGATGGTGCCATCTAGTGGGCTTTCCTTGTCTGTTCTTCCTTGTGTGTTTGTCTCCTCATTTATCCAATTAATTTCATCCTTGTCTCGTGCCAGCTGTTTGTAATCACATCCTGTATTGTCAGTGTATATAAGTCTGTCTGTTAGTCTTGTTCATTGTTGCGTCGTCGTTAGGTATTGCCTTGTCCTGTCCTAAGTCTGTTTTGGTCCCGTCCTGATTATCTCCCATTGTAAGTTTATGCTGACACATCAGCTCTTTAATTTATTATTATTATTATTAAAGTATTTATTTTTTCTACCTGCTGAGTCTGAGTCCCTGCCTGCAACTACTGGGTTCGTTTCTTCCTGCCTGAAAATCCTGATAGCGTCAGGAAGGGCATCCAGCGTAAAAATAACTGCCAAGTCTTCATGCGACTTAGTTTGCTGTGGCGACCCCTAAAGCAGGGAGCAGCCGAAAGAAGAAGAAGAAAATAATAATTATGTGGCTTGCGTAAGATCATCACTGTCCCTGCTGTCTGCCATATGTTTGACTGTGCTGGGCAGAGCTTTCCAGTCACATAATGGCACATAAAGAAATGCATTTTGCCACTGCCCTTTAAACTGAAATCGTCTCATGCTGAGTATAAACATATAAACCTGTTTTATTAAAATTACAAACAAGAACAATGCCATTGCATAATTTCACACTCATATGTTGAGGAAGCCTCTCACCTACTAGCACATTAGATTTTAGCTCAATATCTGTAAGACTGACAGAATTGTAACCCTTTTTCATGGTCATGGTCTCATGGTCAGTTAGTAGTGTCCTTATATTGGATTGACTCAAAATGGTAATCAGGTACACAGGTGCATCCAATGATACATTTATAAAAACTTTCATAAAAACCCATCAAGTGGTTCATTAGATATTCTGCTAACAGACAAACAGGATTCATTGCAACTGATAAAGTCAAAGTTTTAGGCAAAGATGTTGTGCAATGGGAAACGCTCACAGCAAGAGTTCTGCATAACTCATACTGTCACACCAAATTTTAGGTCAACATCTGTGAAACTGACACTTTTAAATTCATGTTTGTCCCCAGCCGTGGAGTGAAGAGGGGAATTGGAAATGCCCTCTGCCCATCTTATGAGCTGGATAACTTGAAAAATGAGTGAGATACTGAATACTATTTTAGTGTGTGACTGCATCTATCAGAAAGAACGATTCCTCTCAAAAATTGGGTTGCCACATCAAAATCCAAGATGGACACCACCATATATGTATTTAGACATCCACCCCAATCATTTGAGGAGACTGCTTTCTGGTTTTTGTATTGCTTAAAAGTAGTTTCTTCAGATTGACCAGTGGGATGGTCTCACCCCAACCCCTCCCCACACACAGATATATATAAGATTTGCCATGTAAACTATGTATGTTGCTCTAAACTCCCAAGATTTCCTGTATATACAGTGGTGGAGAAAGTACTCAAACACTGTACTTAAGTAAAAGTACAAATAAACAGACAAAAATGTACTCTAGTAAAAGTAGAAGTACCATATCAACATTTTTACTTAAGTAAAAGTAAATAAGTACTTGCTTTTAAAATACTTAAAGTATTAAAAGTAAAAGTACTTGCTGAATGTATTACCTAATGTAATGGTCTACATATCTTTAAGTCTGCGTACCATAGGTATATTTTCTGTAATACATTAATAGTGTTGTTCCATTTTAATGAACATTGCTGCAGATAATACATGTTTTTATTGTTTACTCTGTGACACAGTTCACACCTGGACTTGTGATTCTGTGCATCAGAATTTCAGGGATGACCTGCAGAGTTAAATGTCATTAGTCAAAATAAGAAATAGGAATGATTATACCTTTGAAAGTTTTTATTTAACACAAATCAAAACCAATGTGTCATTTTAACTGCAGTAAACACATTTAAGTAAAAGTCATCTGCCTGAAAAAAGGAGTATTTGACACAACTAACAAAGGAACGGGCTCTGATCATTTCAACTGATATTTCAACTCCAGTTTGTCATCAACTCTAGTTAAAATGTGTCTATTCAACATTGTAATGGGTCAATATTGAACAACATTTTAACTTTCTGACACCATTTTTAAAACTTGGACCTGAGTGTCGAGCCATTTGGAGACATCTCTTGTCTCCTAACATCATGAACTGACACATTTTAATATTGCAGCAAGAATTTCTTGTTCAAGTTCAGAAGAAGTTGGTTTTCAAAGATTTTTGAGTCCAGTCTGGCTCTTTTGGGAGAGAGAATCTGTCCTGTTGTACTGAGCAGTCTTTCAATAAGGACATGGGTGGAGCATACCTTCTGGCTGACTGTTGCGGTAGAATACATTTTGGGTGTGTTAGTGGTGCTGTGGGTGCATCCAGCTCAGTGACATATACACTAGAATATATGTCATTGGCTCAGTTCTTCTTGAAGGTGGGCCTAACGTTACCTGCTCACTTTGCAGTGATTCACTGGACCAGCTCCCCTCTCACTATTTACTTTCAAAGTAACAAACAAATCAAAAAGCTGCAACATGAATGTAACTTGTAATGTAACGCATTATATAAATGTAGTGTAGTAGAAAGTACAGATACTTGATGTAAAATGTAGTGAAGTAAAAGTATAAAGTACCCACATTTAACTCTACTTAAGTAAAGTACAGATACACGAAAAATGTACTTAATTACAGTAACGAAGTATTTGTACTTAGTTACATCCCACCACTGTGTATACGTTATGCTGTTATGCATATATAACCGCTGAGCATCCTTCAAACACTGGTATTAGAAGCATTGGTATATTATCATTGGTGTATAAATGTGATAAAGCACTGATTTGACTTTGTATAGATCTAGTAGAGTGCTGTATGAATGGATAAACGAGGGCACAGATTGTGCTGTAAAGCACTTTGAGAATATTGATCAGACAGAAAGGTGCTATATAAGTACAGTCCATTTATTATTTTGACTAAAGTAGATGTCATTTCCTGCATCCTGGTGTATTTTAATGGGTTGTTAAACATCTACGTTTACCTACATAAGTAAACACTTGATTCAATAATTGTTTTAGAGCGCATGGCACAACAAGAAGTAGCCTTACCAACAGCTCTCCTTGTGTGAATAGAGCACGCTCTACTTCTGTCACGCATCCTAACCCCCCCACCCCAGTCAACAACTGTTGGCACTAATGTACCGCTAAGCTAACGGCGAGCAGTACAGATGCACTAGCTAAGATGCTACAGACATAGCTCTCCGATACTTTTACGCATCCTAAACCACTCACCCCCACCCTCATCCCAGTCAAAAACTGCTAGTATTAACAGCACTGAGCTAGGGCACAACATAGAGGTTTCTCCCACTCCTCCCCCCCACCCCATCGACAAAAAACCCTGAATAGATGAGCGCCCTGCCAAGCCAAGTGACCTAGAGGAAACACTGCATGTGGTGTAGTGAGATTTTGTAGGTAACCAAGAAAACCCAGAGTGGAATTTTAGTGATTTGAATATTCTCTATTAATCAAGTGGAATGGAAGATTTCATGAAGAAATAGAAACAGCACTGGGTGAACTAAAATGTCATGGTAAATGTGTGTGTGGGTGTGGGGGGGTCCAAATATATATATTTTTTTTAATGTGAGAGGGACACATCCCTTTCACATATAACTGATGCAACACTTATGCCTTCAAATGATTATTGTCTGTATAATGGTCACAAGTTTATCTCTTACCACAAATCTGGATGAAATATTTTCTCTCAATTAATAAAAAGACAACCTCATTCTTATTGTTAGAAAAATTCTCTTGACTATTGGTGTTTACCCAAAAGAACCACAACTTACAAGGGGTGGAGAGTTTTAACAGGCTATTTTTACTTGCAAGGGCCCATTCAGGGCAGGTTACATACATAAATACCTATGCATGGTAAGTCACAAAATGAACCTCAAATAGAGTCATCTGCAAACATTCTTACATTTCAGTTCAATTCAGTGGAGTTCAGTGGAGTTCATTTGGCGTTCCCTTGTCCTGAAGCCAGACTCAGCCCCAACTCACAAAAGCACGCAGACATGATCCGTGGCTGTCAGAGATGCCGCGAGTTGGCAAGTTGGCTTCCAGGTCTTGATAAGAGAATGTTTTAGGCACGTTCTCATGGCAATAACATCAAGGAAGCACTGCGAGATCTCAAGGCAGGAGGGAAATATGTTTCTCTGCTATCTCAGCCACAATGTAAAAACAGAATAAAGACATTCATAACACTGGCCGAAAATTCTCCAACACTTATTTTATAAGTTCACCAAGGTTTTGATGCATTCATGAGAGGTTCTGCTGATAAAACTTTAGTCCATTGCAACCCAGGTTAAAAGTGAAGAAATGGAAAGGAATGGAATTTTAAGAAACACAAACCAATGAAACATTTTATTTTTCATGCTGCTGTGTCTGACAACTGCTTGAGTGTTGTGCTAACTCAACACATGGTGTCTGTGAACAAAAAAGGGTAACCTTAGATCTTATTTTTATTTTAATTGTATAGTTTTATATATTTTTTCCAGTGGTCAAACTGTCTAGAAGTCCCAAATACAAAAAAGTTATAGTATTTGAAATGTATTGATGTATAAATTGTTTCTGATAAAATGAACAAGATGATAAGCATTAGGACTTGTCTGTTTGGTGATCTACAGAGGTGAATACAGTAATCCCGCATTTATTGCAGGTGTTAGGTTCCAGACCTCCCTGCAATAAGTGAAAATCAGCAAAGTAGCAATGTTATATTTATTTTATTTATATATATTTTAAGTCTTTATAAACCCTTCTCACTCTTGCAATGTTCTAAAATCTTAAACCTACTGTATGTCATTTTAACAACATACGTACAGTTATGTACATGTATCTACTAAATTTTACTTACCTGCACGTCCCCACTCGGAGGACCTTGTTGACCAGTTGAAAGAGATTAAAAAAGTACCGGTGTGCTCCAGATGGAGCGCCGGGCCTTTGGCGGTAAGTGTCCACGCTTGGAAGTCTTCGTGGGCCAGCTAGGAGCTCTTTGGTTCACCGCTGAGTCTGTGGGGTCCAGTTCTGGTCATGTTCAGTGCAGTCCTTAGCCCTATTCACATGGGATTAGTTTTACCTAAGGACCATGTGTAACAAATAAATTGCTTCCAACGTCTGCGTTTTATGTGGCACATTCGCACGGGATAACCAAAGCCTGAGATTTAGCTGAAATTTACAGACATCTTCCGGATATAATGTTAACGTGCTGCACTGTCACGACCGGGCCGGTCCATATAATGTGATTAATGAGCGGCCGGGGCGGTCTCAGGCTTTGATGTGGTTTTACAAATCAGCACTAAAGAAAACTAAAAAAATGCACAATATAAAATTGTGTTAATCTACATGTTGAGGAGGAGGCAGGTCCGACCGGCCGGTTTAAGAGGTTAAAAAAACATTCATTCAACCAATGTTTCACTGGTTTGTATTTCTTAAAACCGCGACATAGCAAGTCCGTGAAAGTCGAACCGTGAAGTATTTCATGTCATACAAATACAGCCAGGGCAAAAAAGTTTATATTTGCAATTATAGTATCTGAAGGACTATTCCTAGACAAACAAAAAAACAAAGAAGAAGAAAAAGAAAAACAAAGTCAAAGAATTACTGACAATTTAGAAAATTTAGCTGAATACCAAAGAACACATTGAATTATGATATGAATGTCCAGAATGTGTTATGGATAAATTACCAAACAGGAGCAATGTGTTCATGCTCAGTTTGTCCAAAGAAAGGGCTCACTTTGTGCTGAAAGCGTTTCTCTTTTCCTTCTTTGTGTAGTTCTTTTGTAAGCGGGACCATTGGACTGTTAAATGTTCATACAGACATAACTGTAGGAGTCATTTCTAAATGTATATGATGGGAGTTTGTAATTTATGTCAATCTCAAAAGGTTTCATGGTTTCCTTTGGAAACTGAAAATTCAAATCCATGAGTGAATCTTTTTTTTTTCTTCATAAAGTAGCACACATGTAACAACGAATTATTGAATTTTAGATGTCTATCTGCTCTTTAAACTGTAATAAAGTTTATTTCATATTACATTCTTTACTTTTTTTAATTTGCCAACCTTATCATTTAAGGAAACTGTAAATCAGTAAATACATTTTATTAGTATTTTAGTTTTCTATGGCACGAATTGGCATCAGAACATATCTCTGAGAAGTTATTCTAGCAGTTATTTTAGTCCTTCTAATTAATTTCAGTGATGCAGTTCCAACTGTAGCAAAGCAGCACAAAGTACTGTATGTGACAAATGTCTTAGTTAAAAAAAATAGATTGGCAGAATGTCATTATGTTAATTTAAACAGGCTACAAAGCCAAATTCATTAAAGACTGATGCAGACAAAAAATATATTTATATGGCAAGGTCAAATATTTTTTTTTCCTTGTAGGTGAAGTGATATGTTTTACACACAAAAAAAAAAACCACACTCTTTTCTTAGTTTTTGAGGTTATTTTTCCTGAAAAAAAAAACCCAATTAATAATAATTAATTAATAATATTCAAGTGTCTCTTTTTACCTCTGTCTCGCCCCCTCTTTTCAGCTGATGCTGCTCCATTATGATTTAAGTGAAAAGAGGAGACGGGACCCAACTTAAAAAGACCTGATTATATATATATATACAGTACACACACACACATATATATATATATATATATATATATATATATATATATATATATATATATATATACATTTTAATGCTCTCCCATTAATTTGTTTGTTAAACAGAAAGAAAAAAAAAGCATGTCTCAGGAAATGCAAATCCAGAAAATAATTAAATCACAATTAAAACAATCTAAATCGTATTGCTTGGAGGAGCAATCAGACTGTGGCAACCTAACTTCTGGAACATTAATAATGCAGAATTTGTGTCTAAGTTTTTCAAAAGATTTTGTCTGCTTTTTTTATTTGCATTTAGTTAGTTGTAAAATTAATACTGTCAGTTGCGTTGGTGACTGTAACTCTCCTATGTGTCACATGCATTGAGACGGACAGGTAATGAGACGTTGAATTCCCACGCACTGATTTTTAATGCCTGCATTTTCATCTCACGGCTGCCTGTCACTTCTGCTGCAGTGGCCCACTCCATCAATAATAACTGTTCTTTAGTCAGCAGGAGGTGGGAATAAAGACCAAAAATCTGAATCATATTGCAAAGAGAGAGATGACAAAGGCAAGAGAAAAACAAGTGTTATCAATGCAAGAAACATCAAAGAAAATAAATGCATGTGATGACACATTAACTGGAATGAACCTGCGGTCATAGGTGGGCAGATCACAGGTTTGTGGATCACGCATTTCAATTCGATTCAATTCATTTAATTTATATAGCGCCAAGTCACACCAGAAGTCATCTCAGGACACTGAACAGAAACATTCACAGACATTATAAATGTCAATTAGTAAAGTTCTCTATCTAAGAAAGTTAGGAATCCAACAGATTGATTGAGTGTTCATTTCTCATTTCAGTCTCCCATCCTGAGCAAGCCCAAAGGCAACAGTGGAAAGGAAAAGCTCACTTTTCACAGGAAGAAACCTCCAGTAGAACCAGGCTCAGGACAAGCAGCCATCTGTTTCAACCATCTGGGGTTTGAGAGGACAGGAAGGAGAAACAAACACAGAATGGCAGGTCCAGAATGGAGGCGAGCAGGTGAGCAAGACCTCACTAGGAGGAAAGAAAAAAAAAATGTTAAAAAATAGATGTTTACATAGAAACAATTACAAACACAAATTATTTATTTGTATTCATTTGTATCTAATCATTTGATGAAATTAGGTCAATTTGTCCTCCAGTAGTCTTAAGCCTAGAGCAGCATAACTAAGGGATATACCAGGAAACCCAAGCCAACCCTAACAATAGGAAATTACATTACATTTTAGTGAAATGATCTTTATTTGCCACTTAAGCATTTTGACAGAAACTGAATAATATAAGCACAGACTGACAGGTCAGATGAAAATCATCTTCCTCCATGATCACTTTCAAAACAGAAAATATGCAAATATGCTCTTGTTTTTAGTATTTTACCTTGTTTTATATGGCACCTTGATTTCTGTTTTTATAACACTACTTTTATTTTAATTGCTTTTTGGTGAATATTGTCTGTGTTGCCTGTCTAAAATACAGTAATTTAATAGACAAGAAACAAGTTTTATAACAGCTTCATGTGAACAAGAAGTATATTAATTTTTTCAGCTCAAACATAAAGTCTTCTGCATCAGAAAATTTGAAAACTCTGGACTGCACCACTACAATATGCGTTTTAGCTAACAGAATCGCTGTCACAGCTTTCTTGCAAGATTTTGCACCAAACTTTTTGACACAACCAAATCAAAACAAGTTGATAACCACACAATAATAACTAGTGCTAACAAACAGGAAGGCTTAAAAAAAGACTGGAGGTGCTTTGAGAAGTGCACACCTTTTTTTACTAACAGAAGATTACGCTGAATTTTTCTAGGAGTCTAAAACAGGCAATTCACTCTTATTGGCTGCAGTCTGGTCTGTGAGCTCAGTAGAATTAGCCCAAACCAGCAGCAAATCCAGTGGGTATTAAACAACACCCGCCAATCACTTAACCCCATTAAAATAACTTAAAGCATATGCTGCTGTGATTGGGCTGTAAAAATTTAGACCATTTAGGAGATATATGCTGGGTTTTTCTTGTGCAAAATGTTGAACACTCTATTACAATGCTTGATAGTGTCATGGTTGCATGAATGTTTGGACACAGGGCTCACTGGGAGCTCATGTTGAAGTAAAAACCAAACTTTATTGAATGACAACACAAACAATATGCCCCTGTCGCTGAGGGATTTGATTATTGAAAATCATCGTGTTCACAACATGCATGGATAGACAGATGGACAGAGGCTGTTTCCAATGTATCATTTTTGTTACGCAACCAAGGACAAATAGCTGTCATAGCTGCAAACTACCTACAGACAAAAGACAGTATTCTGCAGAGGCTACTGACAAGAACCAGATGTGGTGTGAGAGCACACATAATGCTCCACTGAGGGACGAGTGAGAAAAGACAAAATACATAGACCACTGATGATGAGAAAGTGGAGACACCTGGGCTGCATGAAGACTGGGAATATGGGAGACTGGCTATGAATGAAGGAGCGAGACCGACTTAATGAGAAGTGGCACAACGTAACAGGTACAAGTAACAAGCAACAGGACCTTTTACACAATAATTCCAAAACACACACACACACAAACGTATGAAAAATAAAAATCATATAAATAAATAAATAAAAACTATCATAGAACTAGAAAGCCATAATAAATAACCAAAAAAATGAAGCTAATGATGGATATTTATTTGTTATTGTAAAGGTGTGCATGGTTCTCCGTCCATCCATCCATTATCTTACGCTTGTTCCAAAGTCAGGTCGTGGGGATGCATGGTCCTCAAACTTTTAAAATCATTTATCACTTAAGAAAATCTTTTATCTCTCCAGGTTGTGACTAAGATCTCTTTGAATTCTTCATGAATATCTATTAAATACATACAGATAGATAGTAGATATAATATTACATACCAGTAGATATTTTTAAATCCTAGAGGGAAAATTCAAATTTGTACATTGCAAGAAAGAACAAGCAGCTGCACACTAAAATGGAAATTGGCACATTGATTGTTTTTCCAGTTATCCAACCTGCAAGACAGATGGACATTTATGGTGGCAGCCATGTTGGATTTTGATTTTTGCAACCCACATTTTTAAAGGAACCTTTCTTATGCATAGATGCAGCCACACACTAAAATAGAAGTCAGTGCCTCATTTATTTTTCAAGTTATCATGCTCACAACACGAATAGACAAACCGAGGGTATTTCCAATTCCCAGTCTTCGCTCCATGATGGGGGACAAAAATAAGAACTAAATTCCTCTTTATATTTTTTCAAAAAAATTAAGCTATTATGAATAATAATAATGCATGATAATAATAATAATAAAAACAATGTTGGAGCAGCTCTGTTACTTTCATTCTGAGATTTTGCTTTTGGAAACTTTAATTACTGTTTGTCTGGATGTAAATCACATTGTTTTGGATGATTGTTTCCTCTGGTATCAGATGCTGTGCAGCTGGAAGGATTTTTACTGAAACTTTTTTAGTTTTGGACATTTGTTATGATGCGTAACCATGGCAACAAGGAAATTTTCTACGACCAACAGCTAATTAACATCTCAGAAGCTCAAATAATATCTCAACTACAGCCCAAATCTCAAATGAGTTGAAACGGATGCTCTGTGGATGCATTCTCATCTACCTGCCAGCTGTGCTCGAGTGCCTGACCACTGAGATCCTGGAACTAGCAGGAAACACGGTTCATGACAGCGGAAGGACAGGATCATCCCTCGGCACCTACAGTTGGCTGTCTGCAGTGACGAGGATATCAACAGACTGCTGGGAGGAGTGGCCATTGCTCTGGGAGGAGTTCTGCCCGGCATTTGGGTGGTCCTACAGCCCGGGGGAACCAAGAGAGGCCAGCCGAGTCTGGATGGACGGATCGGACGGCATCTGCAGCCAGTTTCTTAGGATCCACTGTGGGATGAACCGTTACAAGAGATCCTTCCTGCCTACAGCCATCAGTATCTATAACATCCCTTAATGAAATGAGGATAACGAGTTACAACAACAAATAATTTCCCTTTGTGATTAATAAAGTATTTTGAATTGAATTGAATTGAATTGAATAACACTTGCCCTTAACAGGACAGCTAGCTGCCTAGCTTTGGAGTCCCGTTTATCACTATATCTGTGTGACTTAAAGTTCATTAGTTGTCTCGGTCTGAGGCAGTTTAAGGTCTTTCTGTGACTGAGTGTAAATCAGAATTTTGTGCCTGTGCGTTGATAGTTGATAACAGCTAGCTCATGCTGTGCTTCCTTTATGCTTGGCGTAGTGAAAAAACAAAGTTGTGCAGCAAATAATCTGGTTTAAGAGCACAATGAAATTGTTTCAACTTTCAGTCCGAAACACTCCATAAAGTCATTTCTGTACCAAAGAGTGCACTCATATTCCATTAGCGGTACAATTTGACACTAAAAACCTTAAATGATATGGTGTAAAATATGAATTATGAGCCAGTTTTATTCATTCAAATCTCTAGCGTAATTAGATATACAGTAATTCAAAAGACAACAAAAAATATCTGATTTTTTTAATTTTAATTTCAACTTAGTATTTGGTTTGCAAAACAATTCAAGAAGTGGAGAGAATAAGACAGGACAGATATTTTCTGAATCAGCCTGCAGCTGGGTCTTTATGGCATGAAAGGTCTGTTGCTGCGGGACTCCTGTGACCACAGAGTTGTCTGCCCTGGAAGATATACTTGTGCTATTTTTGAGAAGTGGGACTCTTGTGGTTAGAAATAATGGTTATCGGTTGTAACTGTGCTTCTCTGCCCACGTAAGGAGCTTTCTAACAAGGCTCCATGGACTCAGCACATACTGTACCCAGCAGATGGTGTCACAGAAGTGGAATGGTTAGCATTGTGTCCTCACAGCAAGACGGTGCTGGGTTTGATTTTATTCGCCTGCTGGGATCTGTTTACACTGAGTAACAGAGTGATGCTTCTCATGTGATTTACAGTTGTGGTTTGTATGGTTCAAAAAGGTTTTTAAAAAAAAGGCATGACGCAGGTGCTACATTGTTTTTATAGTGATAATATAATGTTTTTTTCATTTTAATAAATATATTTATTTAATGGGAATTAGGCCATGCCATATAAAAATATACTGTCACAGAATATAAATAAAAAGGTTGTAGCCATTTATACTCCTTGACAGCAATGTTCTGGAAAAAAAACACATCAAAGTTTGACCAAAAGTCAATCACTGATAATGCATATGTTTCTCTTAACAGAACAATGCAATCATGATGAAAATAAAATCCGATTACATGTTTGTACCACATTCTGTACCATCAGTGAGACATACGGTCATTTCAACCCCGAGACAGAATCACTTGTGCATTTCTGGTCTCGGGCAGTAAATGACTTTTCCAGGTTCAACTCTTTTATTGACATTTACTGTGACCATTTCTCTGCAACTGTATAAATATTATTCTCCGTATTTTATTTCAAGCCATCTTAATGTCAAGTTCTGATGGTATAAAACATCCCCTTCCTAACTTGATGATACATACTCATAATGAATACGTTGGATTTCTACCTCTTACTCATTAGTTTTAGAAGAGCTGCAATAGCTCGGTGATCAGTATATGGTATATGATCTGATTTTCTCAGAGTGTGTTTAACGGAAACCCTGGAAGTCTCGTGATACTGGAGGTATTGAATTAATAATAAATTTATTTACAACATTTGCAATATTACAGGGGATGGACTTGGGAGGAAACGGCAAGTGTTTTCTTTAAGACAGAAGATCTTCTGAAAGGTTTGTATAATAAACAGAGGCGGCTTATTCTGGTTGTAGGTGATCAGGATTGGAGAGGAGGGTAAGATTCCAGGTTCCTGGAAGGTGAGTATGGTAGGTGAGGTTCTCAGGTTGGTGTAAGAGACTAGCAGGTCAAACCAGGATGAAGTGGTATGTGAGAGATCTTTCCAGTTGTAACATAGCATTCAGTACATCTAGGCTTGATTACTGCAATTCGCTCCTGTTTGGTATCAGTCAAACCTCCATTGCACGACTACAACTGGTCCAGAATGCAGCAGCCCGATTTTTAACCAGTACAGGCAAAAGAGAGCACATTACACCAGTTTTGGCCTCACTGCACTGGTTACCGGTTCACTTTTGAATCCAGTTCAAAATACTCCTGTATTTCTACAAATTGCTGAACAGTTTTGCCCCCCCCCCCCCCCCCCCCCATCTCAGATTTGCTACAGCCGTATGTCCCACCACGTTCCCTGAGGTCAGCGGACCAGTTGCTCCTCACAGTTCCATGAACTCATCTTAAGTGCAGAGGTGACAGGGCCTTCTCTGTAGCAGGACCAAGACTCTGGAACGAGTTACCTCTGCTTGTCAGACAGGCCCCCTCCCTCTCGGTTTTCAAGTCCCGTTTAAAAACCCACTACTATTCAGTAGCTTTCAACACCAGAGGATCTGTGTTTTGGACCCATATGCTCCACACTGGTTAGTCATTATATTTATTATCTCCATCGTTTTTATGTCTATATTCTGATTTACTTCATTTTGTATATTTCTTTGGGTGTTGCCTGTTTTTCTGTCTGCACAGCACTTTGGCTGGCTTTGTCGCTGTTTTAAGTGCTCTACAAATAAAATGGTATGGTATGGTATGGTATAAAGAGGACTGGTTTTAGGGGGGTAGTCCAAAGCAAACTCAGGCCTCAGGCTAGAGAGAAAGAAACTAGAATACAGGAAGCATATTCTCATCTGCAAGAAGCACAAGGAAAAATAGGATTAATTTACTATGTTTTAGATTGTACTAGGAACTCTGTCCGCTCACTGAATACCTTAGAGTAGACAATGTCTTGGTGGCTCTTCTTAAACTCTTTCTTGTCAGTCATCCGTCTTGAGGTTTAAAACGAATGTCCTTTTTGCAGTTTGTCTGAGAGTGTTTTTCCTGTTTTTACAGATTGTGTACGGCTGACGGCTCTGTTTAATCTATTGACGAGGATCTTTAGCCTTTTTGACACAGTTTTCACCAAATCTGTTTTTATTAATGGAGTACATTACAGTTTAAATCCCAAACTTTAAACTTTTTAGTGGCCCAAACAAAAATGGTTGTTTACTTGTCTCGCAGGGACAGACTGCAGGCTGGACCTCAGCTTGTTGCCGTGGCTCTGTGGAAGTGCAACGCCAAGGCCAGACTGCTGTTGGAGTTTTGCTTCCACAGAGACACTGGACACTTGGATAATTTTGTGAGAAGGTTTTATGCGCCATTTCTATTCAGAACTACAATACAACAAGCTCCTCGTGTAAATATTTTATTTTAAGCTTGTCCCAATCACCTTTTTATAAACACTCTTGTGTTAACTTATTGTGTAAATAAAGTTTTGTTAAAAAAAAAAATCTTCTTCTAATGTCTTCTTCCAGTGTCTTCTTCTAATGTTGTCTTCCCATGTCTTCTTCTTCTTCTTCTTAAATTTTACAGTGGTTGCCAAACAATGGGAGGTGTGCATTAACCTAACCTACTTTTATGGAGTGTGGATCAAAATGTCTAAGTTTATTGCCTATTTAATCATGCTTATGCTTATTTACAAATTTTGCTTTTCTAAAAAATGATGATAATCTTAATGCATTTAATTCTAGTTTGTTTCTACAATAAATTTAATATTACATTTCTTCGATTTTTCTTAATTTTTCTAATATATGTCTTCTGTGTTGCCCAGATTTCTGACATACTAAAATTATGTCCTATATGATTTCCTCTTGTCCACAGTGCTCACATTAACCAGTAATATAGTTAGTTTTTGTATTCTACATAATGTGCTGTTAAGTCCAGAAGTCCAGTTTGTCCAAATATTGGTCTGCAAGTTTGGTCTACATCGAAGTTGATGAGCACAAATTGTGGAAGCATACACACTTAGACCAAGAACTGGTTAAGTAAATGAATTCAAAAAGAACATAAATGGAGAGGTCGCCCTAATTAAAAGGTTTTGATTTAATGGGATTTGCCCAAAACAAAAGGACAGCAACTTCATATATTCCTAGTTGGAGATGACCAAAACATTGATCCCTTCATAGATGTCATTTAAGTTTGCAATAAACCTATAACAAATACCAATAAACTAAATTGTTCAAACGTGGTTGACAGACAAGTTGTGCAACAATGTGTTACTGAAATGCTAATGGGTGTCACCCAGTGAAGAAGGAAGAAGAAAAATACCACAAAACAGCAATAACAAACACAAGAAAATCAGGCAAGAAGAAAGTGGATAAAACAAACAGGGTTTTACTTAAAGTGTCACAAGGCAGACTATAACAAACACAAGACCAGATGAATTCAAACAAGAACAAACTTGATGAGACAAACATAGCTGCTATGAGACAACAATAAAGAGGATGATCTGACAAAGGAACAACACATAACCACATACTTTTTAAAGTTTACTGAGACAAAAAAATACTAAGAAAAGGCACTAGAAATTAATACAGAACAGAGTTGTGGGGAAAAGCCAAATCGGTTCTAACAGACCATGGAAGTGTTGCATTCCAACCTGAAAAACTAAGATAATCTTATCAAAACCAAACAGAACCACAAAATAGAAAATTTGGAGCAAGAACATATCCAAAAGGCACAACAAATACAAATTAAACCATACATCCTAACAGTGAGTGCAACATTTGTTCATGCTCTGAATATAAAACTAAAGTATTGGTAGAAACCTAAAGCACAAACGTGTGTAATTCTGCTTAATGTAGATGGCTGTAATGTAAAATTTTAGCACATGATGTAGAAAAACTGTGGTTTCCTTGAGTCCAACACAGCTTGTTCCAGTAGCTGTTAAATGTGATGGTGAATTTCTGCTGCAAAGTCTTTTTTTCTTCTTCAAGTAAACAAAATTCTTAATGCAACTTAATAAATAATAATTATCATGTTCCTGAATATTTGTAAGGATTTGACAGGAAGTAAGACAATTCATCTCAAACAAGAGAGAAAAATAGGACAACTTCTTTTGTTGTAGCAGTT
>NC_056513.1:26389114-26473669 GCF_014905685.2 Nematolebias whitei
TGTAGTGGACTAGGCCCATGTCAAAAACTAAGTCTAAGGTCAAAAATCTTGACCTTAAGAACCTTGTGGGACAGGAACTGTCATTTCATTGATTTGAATCCAGAAATGCAGGTTCACCCATCCTGAGACTTTCTTTCTTGAAGATTCATGTGAAAGAACACTCTCTTTTTTATTATCATTACTATTTTACAAATGTTGATAATCAAAATGTCTTAGTTCAAACCATTTTAGATGTTGCAGTGAACTAATCAATTTTATTAACTGTGTAATGATTTTTTCTCATGCAAAGTTAGAATTCATGTCAAAGCTGTTACAGAGTAATTATGCCTTTTCTGATTTCTGCTTTTGAATGAGCAAGTGTACGTTGGTCCAAGGTTGGAGTCAAACGCAAAACAAGTTGTTAGAACGAACTGTCATGTTTTTAGAATCCTCTCAGACGTAAATATAGAGGTTTTGGCACCTGTTCTAAACTCGCCAAAACAAAACTCTCTCTGTCTGTGAGAACATTTCTGATCTGTTTCATAACAATTCTTGCTGTCTTCTAACCTCTTACGTCACAAAACACACCCCGTCTGGTTGTTTCTGACCAATGGGAATACTCCCAAAAGTGAACCGGGAAAGAGCTCTTTAAAATGTCGGTACTTCCTGGTCTACTCAGTTCTGAGATGGTGCTGGAACGGTTCTGGACAGTTCTGTTCAGTTCTGTTGGAGTGCTGTTGGAGTTCTGCTGGATACACAGTTCAACCAGTTCTGTGAGAGACGGGATGATCCTGACATGACAACAGAGC
Source organism: Nematolebias whitei (assembly GCF_014905685.2). Classification (NCBI taxonomy): domain Eukaryota; kingdom Metazoa; phylum Chordata; class Actinopteri; order Cyprinodontiformes; family Rivulidae; genus Nematolebias; species Nematolebias whitei. The sequence continues at coordinate 26,389,903 of NC_056513.1, forward strand.
TCTTCCGAGTTCCATGGGATTATAACATTTTCACTCGCCACTACTTCTGACGATTCACAGCATCCTAAGGAGACGCTGGACAGGTAGCGTTAACGGAGCTCCATATCTGCTGATTCACCTCAGAAAGGTAATGAGTCAAGTTTCCTACCAAGCGTACCGGGGAGAGCTGGGTTCTGATGGAGAGTGTCAATTCTGGTGAACACTTCCCCTCCCTTACCATCTTTACTCCCTCTAAACTTCTTTCCCATCTTTAAACTTTTTATCAAGTAGATATTCTTCCAGATATTTAGCAATGTCTGTGTAAAATGCTCATCCACATCCGTGTGGGTAAAAGATCATAATTGTACAGTTTCATAAATGTCTGTGGTGAAGCAACGGAAAAATCATGGCCGTATGATTTTTCCTGATTGATTGCTTATGTTGTTATTTTCATAATTTGCCAAATTAATGTAAATGTTTGATGTTAAATTTTGATTCTGTAAATAAATGACCGCATTCATTTTGATGGGTCAAATATAAATGACGTCTCACGTTTGCATTTCCTTAAATTCAATGCACGTTTTATTCAGTCCAGAAAAATGAGGAATCCGTGTTAAATGATGAATATATCCGAGCATCTGTTCATCTACACATATCACCGGAAGGCGAAACATCCCAGTGTGGCAGCGACATCGAAGGGATGTGGTCTCCGACAGACAACTTTGCAACAGTTTGAAGTGAGAGGTGGGCCACTGACTAGGGTAGCCACCAACTAAATAATGGAGGCTATTGCTCGTTGGGTTGCCAAAAATTGTCGACCTGCAAATATTGTTGAAGATGCAGGACTGAGAGATGTGATTCGGGAGGCGTTGAGGAACTCCGCTTATCAACTACTTGCAAGGTCAGCCATAATGTCCATAATAGAGATGTTGCACAACAACCAGAAGACTATTCAGCAAACTCTGGTAGAGCAAACCCCATACGTCACACTCACGTTTGATTGTTAGCCTTCTGCTAGCAATGATAACTATTTGAGTGTCACGGCTCACTTTACTGATTACAACTGGTGCCTGCACTCCTTTGCATTAACTGTGAGTAAGTCCACCGAGCGCCTCTATGCAGAGGCATTTGCGCAGCCCATCCAGGCAGTTGCACAAGAATGGAACATTGAGAAAAAATAAAAACGCTTGGGACAGACAGTGCTCGAAACTTGACAGCAGCTGCAAGATGTAGTGAACTAGAGCTCCTAAACAATTTCTCTCTGAAGACCTTCAGGGGACAGGAACTGTTATTTCATTGATTTGAATCCAGAAATACAAATTATCTCATCAAGAGACTATTTAATTGTATCCTGAATTAATCAATTGAAAGAACACTCTTCTTTTTTACATTATCATTACTATTTTACAATATCTTGATAATCAAAAGTGTGTTTAGTTCATACCATTTCTAATGTTGAAAGTAAACCACTCATTTAAATCAACTGTGAAACAGTATTAATGATTTTTAAACCTCATTAGACTTAGATCATACAAGTTAAATGTCTATTTACGAAGTAATTGTGCATTTTAATCTTCTGTCTGAATGAGGAGTAGTGCATTTGATGTCGGTCAAATGTCAGAGCACAAGTTATGAGAACCAAGTGCCTTGTTTTTAAAATTCTCAGACAGTAAATAAGAAACTGGCACCTGCAAAGTCTGTCATTTCTTCAAAATATTTTCCTGTCTGTACTAACCGTTCTTAAAAACATTTCTGCTGTCTGCTGACTCCTAATAACCCTCTGACATCACTAAAACTACACCCCTGCTGGTTGTTTCAACCAATCGGGAAGTACCAAGTGACAGGAAGTGGATACCCTTTAAAAGTCAACACTTCTTAGAACTATTCAGTCTTCCAGTCTTCTTGGAACTTTCAGTCTTACAGTCGAAGATGAGACTCAGTCTGATGGCGAGTCGTACAAGAACTTTCAGTTCTTACTGAAAGTCTGTTTTTGGAGTTCTGGCTGGGACTGCAGTCTTGCTGGAGTCTTACAGCTGAACTAAGTAGCTGATGGATTTGACCGTGTGCCAAGGGTCTGTCCATCCCAGCGGAGTCACCGCTTGCCTCGCTGTGAACTCACCCCGAGCATTAAATGCTCTCAACTTTGAAGGAAGCTTATTCTGTTGAACGGAGTATATGGAACTACTTCGGAAGATTCTCAGCCACCCTGACCAGAGACACTGAAAAGGTAGCGTGCCAATGGACCTCTGTTCCGGAGCTGATGTATCCTCTGCCAAGGTAACAAGTCGTCACACGCTGAGTGTACCGGAGGGCTGAGCTGGGGTCGGTGGAAGGGTGCCATTTCTGGTCAACACATGTTCCTTCATCCATCTAAACCTCCTCTTTAAAGCTTTAAACTTCTTTACTCCTTTTCTTTAAACTTCTATTCGCCAGTAAATCAAGTTAAGTGCCTTCAGAGATGAATCATTCTCCATCAGTAATCTTCTGTTGTCTTCTTATTTGAACTTGCCAAGTTTATTAATCAGAAACAGATCAGCAAATCAAGTGTGCATGTTTTGATGTTAAATTTTGATTCTGTTAAATAAATGACCGCATTTATTCTGATGGGTCAAAGATAAAATGGCATCTCATGTCACTAATTATACACTCCACTCCACAAGTTATCTTGGTCACATGGCAGAAATTTAACTCGAAAAAGAAATAATCCGTTGTTAATTAAACAATTAATATTATTTGTGCTTGAACTAGCTTTAAGAATATTTAATTAGTAGTGAAGCTAACAGCTAGCTCACTACAAAGACTAATTCCAAACGAACATCTGCCTTGTACTGCATACTCTATGCAGAGAGCAATCACAGTGTCATTGGGGGACAGTGGATTTGACGCAATTTTAACCAATTGTCGAAAAATTGTTGGTCATTTGAAGCACTGCCCATCTAATGCTAGAGAGTTGTTGCACATAAATAAAAAGAAGTATCCCTGATTCAAGACGTGCCCGCAAATGGAACTATCATACACATGATCCAAACGATCCAACTAAATAAATCACCAATAGAGGCAACCTGGTCACAACAGAACAGCAAAATTCTCCTGCTGAAGCTGAGCTTGGAAAGTTGAAGAAGTTGGAGGAGCTACTTGAGCCATGCAAGTATGTTTTTATTTATGTTTCCTTGTACAGTTGCTGGTCATAAAATTAGAATATCATGAAAAAGTTGACTTATTTCAGTAATTCCTTTCAAAAAGTGAAACTTGTATATTATATTCATTCATTACACACAGATTGATATATTTCAAATGTTTATTTCGTTTGTTAATGATTATAACTGACAACTAATGAAAACCCGAAATTCAGTATCTCAGAAAATTAGAATATTGTGAAAAGGTTAAATATTGAAGACACCTGGTGCCACACTCTAATCAGCTAATAAACTCAAAACACTTGCAAAGGCCTTTAAATGGTCTCTCAGTCTAGTTCTGTAGGCTACACAATCATGTGGAAGACTGCTGACTTGGCAGTTGTCCAAAAGACAACCATTGACACCTTGCACAAGGAGGACAAGACCCAAAAGTTCATTGTCAAAAAGGCTGGCTGTTCACAGAGCTCTGTGTCCAAGCACATTAATAGAGAGGGGAAGGGAAGGACAAGTTATGGTAGAAAAAAGTGTACAAGCAAAGTCTACAAACATTCGGGATAACCGCACCCTAGAGAAGATTGTGAAACAAAACCCATTCCAAAATGTGGGGGAGATTCACAAAGAGTGGACTGCAGCTGGAGTCAGTACTTCAAGAACCACCACGCTCAGATGTATGAAAGACAAGGGGTTCAGCTGTCGCATTCCTTGTGTCAAGCCACTCTTGAACAAGAGACAGTGTCAGAAGCATGTCGCCTGGGACTGCTGCTGAGTGGTCCAGAGTTATGTTCTCTGATGAAAGTAAATTTAGCATTTCCTTTGGAAATCAAGGTCCCAGACTCAAGAGGAAGAGATGAGTCAGTCAGCGTCAGAGTTTCTTCATTGTTCTTTGCACCACATGTGGCACATGTGGTGGAACGATATTATGCACACAGGGTCCCAGTTACATTCCACAATAAAATGCAAAAGAAAAACAGTAACAAGATCCAAGCCATGAACCAAGAAAAAAATCAACTAAATATACACCAAGCACCAATAGCATAAAAACAATGAAAAAATACACCAAACAGCAGCACGAACATGAGTTTGCACAAGCAGACGAGCACAAATTAACACAGCAGCACGAAACAGACCAGCAGCAACATGATGTGACTTTTCACAGTGATTATCCTGGTCAGATATACATGAGTCCAACAGCCTCAGGACAGAAGCTGCTCCTCAGTCCAGTGGCCCCACACCCAATGCTCCTCAACCTCCTTCCTGAGGGGAACAGGGAAAAATGTGTGTGTGCCAGGTGAGTTGTGTCCCCCATGATGCAGGTTAGATGAGATGAGAGATGAGAAGCATATAATCCATGTTTACTTGAGGTCCAGTGTCAAGTTTCCACAGTCAGTTTCATTTATTCAACCTTCATTTAGACAGGTTAATCCCATTGAGCCTCGAGGACTCATTTACAAGAGAGACCTGATTTCAACAAAGAATGATGACAACAGTGGACAACAACCACAACAACAGACAGTTATAAAAAGGCATACAGATTTTTTTATTCAGTGATGGTTTTGGGTGCCATGCCATCTAATGGTGTTGTTCCATTGTGTTTTCTTAGGTCCAAGGTCAACATAGCCATCTACCAGGAACTTTTAGAGCACTTCATGCTACCTGCTGTTGACCAACTTTATGGAGATGCAGATTTCATTTTCCAACAGTAATTGGCACCTGCACACAGTGCCAAAGCTACCAGTACCTGGTTTTAGGACCGTGGTATCCCTGTTCTTAATTGGCCAGCAAACTCACCTGACCTTCACCCCATAGAAAATCTATGGGTATTGTGAAGAAGAAGATGCAATAAGCCAAACCCAACAATTCAGAAGAGCTGAAGGCCACTATCAGAGCAACATGGACTCTCATAACACTTGAGCAGTGCCACACACTGATTGACTCCATGCCACGCCTCATTGCTGCAGTCCATCCATCCATCCATTTTCTTCCGCTTATCCGGGGTCGGGTCGCGGGGGTAGCAGCCTAAGTAGGGAGGCCCAGACTTCCCTTTCCCCAGCCACTTGGGCCAGCTCTTCTGGGGGAATCCCGAGGCGTTCCCAGGCCAGCCAAGAAACGTAGTCCCTCCAGCGTGTCCTGGGTCTTCCTCTGGGCCTCCTTCCGGTGGGACGTGTCCGGAACACCTCACAAGGGAGGCGTCCAGAAGGTATCCTAAACAGATGCCCAAGCCACCTCAACTGGCTCCTCTCGATGTGGAGAAGCAGCGGCTCTACTCCGAGTCCATCCCGGATGATCGAGCTTCTCACCCTGTCTCTAAGGGAGAGCCCAGACACCCTGCGGAGAAAACTCATTTCGGTCGCTTGTATCCGAGATCTCATTCTTTCGGTCACAACCCAAAGCTTGTGACCATAGATGAGGGTGGGAACGTAGATCGATAGGTAAATTGAGAGCTTCGCCTTTTGACTCAGCTCTCTCTTCACCACGACAGACCTGTACAGCGCCCGCTTCACTGCAGACGCTGCACCTATCCGCCTATCGATCTCACGCTCCATTTTTCCCTCATTCGTGAACAAGACCCCAAGATACTTAAACTCCTCCACTTGGGGTAGGACCTCCTCCCTGACCCGGAGAGGGCACTCTACCCTTTTCCGGCTCAAGACCATGGCCTCGGATTTGGAGGAACTGATCTTCATCCCGGCCGCATCGCATTCGGCTGCGAACCGCTCCAGCGAAAGCTGTAGATCACGATCTGATGAAGCCAACAAGACCACATCACCTGCAAAAAGCAGAGACACAATCCTAAGGCCACCAAAACGGATCCCCTCAACACCTTGGCTGCGCCTAGAAATTCTGTCCATAAAAGTTATGAACAGAATCGGTGACAAAGGGCAACCTTGGCGGAGTCCAACTCTCACCGGGAACAAGCCCGACTTACTGCCGGCGATGCGGACCAGGCTCTGACACCGGTCATACAGGGACCTAACAGCCCATATCAAAGGGCCCGGTACCTCATACTCCCAGAGTACCCCCCACAGGGCCCCGAGGGACGCGGTCGAACGCCTTCTCCAAGTCCACAAAGCACATGTAGACTGGTTGGGCAAACTCCCACGCACCCTCCAGGACCCTGCTGAGAGTGTAGAGCTGGTCCAGTGTTCCACGGCCAGGACGAAAACCGCACTGTTCCTCCTGAATCCGAGGTTCGACTATCCGACGGACCCTCCTCTCCAGAACCCCCGAATAGACCTTACCAGGGAGGCTTAAGAGCATGATTCCCCAGTAGTTGGAACACACTCTTCGGTCCCCCTTTTTGAATAGGGGGACCACCACCCCGGTCTGCCAATCCAGGGGAATTTCCCCAGATGTCCACGCAATATTGCAGAGTCGCGTAAGCCAACACAACCCTACAACATCCAGAGCCTTAAGGAACTCCGGGCGAATCTCATCCACCCCTGGGGCCCTGCCACCGATGAGCTTTTTAACCAACTCGGTGACCTCAGCACCAGAGATTGGAGGGCCCGACCCAGAGTCCTCAGGCTCCGCTTCCTCAGTGGAAGACGTGCCGGTGGGATTGAGGAGGTCTTCAAAGTATTCCGCCCACCGACCCACAACATCCCGAGTTGAGGTCAGCAGCACACCACTCCCACTATAAACAGTGTTGGTGGCGTACCGCTTTCCCCCCCTGAGACACCGGATGGTGGACCAGAATCGTCTCGAAGCCGTGCGGAAGTCGTTCTCCATGGCCTCTCCGAACTCCTTCCATGCCGGAGTTTTTGCCTCAGCAACCACCCGAGCCGCATGTCGCTTGGACTGCCGGTACCCATCAGCTGCTTCCGGGGTCCCACAGGCCAAAAAGGCCCGATAGGACTCCTTCTTCAGCCTGACAGCATCCCTCACCGACGGTGTCCACCATCGGGTTCGAGGGTTGCCGCCGCGACAGGCACCGACAACCTTGCGGCCGCAGCTCTGGTAAGCCGCCTCGACAATAGAGGCACGAAACATGGTCCACTCAGACTCAATGTCCCCCCCCCTCCCTCGGAACATTGTTCAAAGTTCTCCCGGAGGTGGGAGTTGAAAAGTTGCTGCAGTAATCCAGGCAAAAGGAGCCCCAACTAAGTATTGAGTGCTATACATGCTCATACTTTTCATGTTCATACTTTTTAGTTGGCCAATACTTCTAAAAATCCTTTATTTTTTATTTTTTTTTATTAATCTCAAGTAATATTCTAATTTTCTGAGGTACTGAATTTGGGGTTTTCATTAGTTGTCAGTTATAATTATCAACATTAAAAGCAATAAACATTTAAAATACATCAATCTGTGTGTAATGAATGAATAGAATATACAAGTTTCACTTTTTGAATGGAATTACTGAAATAAATTAACTTTTTCATGATAATCTAATATTATGACCAGCACCTGTATTATTTTAATTAAGTTGATATTAGTTAAGTCAGTGGGCAGCACGGTGGCGCAACTGGTAGAGCTGCTGCCTCTCAGCGAGCAGGTCCTTGGTTCAAACCCCGGTCCAGGGGCCTTTCTGGGTGAAGTTTGCATGTTCTCTCCGTGCATGCGTGGGTTTTCTACGGGTGCTCCGGTTTCCTCCCACAGACCAAAAAACATGCATGTTAGGCTGATTGGTAACTCTAAATTGTCCCTAAGTGTGAGTGAGAGAGTGAATGGTTGTTTGTCTCGTTTGTCTCTATGTGGCCCTGTGACGGACTTACGACCCGTCCAGGGTGTACCCCGCCCCTCTCACAGTGATTGCTGGACATGGGCACCGGCGATCCCCGTGACCCAAAATGGAATAAACGGGTAAAGATAATGGATGGATGGATGCATAGTTAAGTCAGTGGGTGAATTAAGCTGTATAAAAAATAGGCAAATTGATTGTGTGTGTTTTTCTGCATATTTTAGAAGTCAGACAGAAATAAGACTGTTTTTGGCGACAGGTGTTCTGATATATATATTTTTAATTCAACCTTTATTTGTACAGATTAGACTCATTGAGCCTCAAGGACTCATTTACAAGAGAGACCTGTTTATTGTTTATTAATTTGTGTTTTCACAGGTATTTCACAGAATATCTGGCTGAACATCTCTACATCTCCTGTTCTGTTGTATTGCCTGCCTTCTGCTACATGTTCGGAGTCATGGAGCTTTCAAAACGATGATAATGTCAACGTAGTGCGATTCAAAAAGGCCTGTTGTGAAGACCTGGCTCAACAAAAGGAGAACTCCAATCTCACTTGACTCAAGAATGCTAGTGCACTTGATCCCAGGTTCAAGGACTTAAAATGCCTGCCTAAATATGAGAGAGACGAAGTGTGGAGTTCTATAAACATCTTGCTCAAAGAGGATATAAATGCCCAGATCCAAAGTACTCAAACAACAGGGGAAGCACTACTAAAGAAAAGGAAGATGTCCATCTTCTTGCTTGTATCATATGATTCAAACACTGACGATGAGGCAGACTCCATTCAGTCTACACTGGACCGCTACAAATCCAAAACAGACTTGGATGAGTGCCCACTGCAGTGGCACAGATACTGTCCAGCACAGGGGCTACAATTCAGGTGGATGGCCAGGAGACTGTCCAACATGGAACAACAATTCTTCAGACAGATGGCTGGGGGACCGTCCAACATGGGACAACAGTTCAGGTGGACCGCTGGGAGACCATCCAGCATGGAACAACAGTTTAGATGGGCCGCCAGGGGACAACAGTTTGGGCAAGCGGCAAGGAGACCATCTGTCATTGGGCATGAATTGTGGCCACCCAAACCCTCTCTGACTCAGACCTAAGGGAGGTGAAGAGGGCAATGGAAATGCTGAGGAGGTAGACAAGGGGACCACTGGAGAGATTTTGTCAGTGCGTGAAGAGACCACAGCAACAGGTGAATAGACCACAGATGAATCTTCGGCTGCAGACGAAAAGACAAGAAGCTCTATAGCAGGCAGAGGGACAAGCAGCTCTGCAGCAGGTGAAGGGACCAGCAGCTCAGTAGCAGCCGAAAGGACCAGTAGCTCAGCAGCAGGTGAAGGGACCAGCAACTCTGTAGCAAGAGACCAGGGGATCTGCAACAGGTGGAGACCAGGGGATCTGCAGCAGGCAAGGGACCATGGAATCTGCAGCAGTCAAAGAAACCAGGGGATCTGCAGCAGGCAAGGGACCATGGAATCTACAGCAGTCAAAGAAACCAGGGGATCTGCAGCAGGTTTAGAGACCAGGGGGATTATAGATGGTGTGGAGGCCAGGGGGGCTGCTACTGGTGTAGAGACCATGGAGGCTGCAGCTGATGTAGAGACCAGGGAGATTACAGCTCTTGTAGAGACCAAGGAGGCTGTGACTGTTGTAGAGATCAGGGGATCTGCAGCAGGTGTAATGGCCAGGGGATCTGAAGTAGGTGAAGAGACCAGGGGGCTTGTAGATGGTGTGAAGACCAGAAAGGCTGCAGCTGGTGTAGAGACCAGGGAGGTTGCATCTGATGTAGAGACCAGGGAGGCTGAAGCTGACGTAGAGACCAAGAAGACTGCAGCTGTCGTAGAGACCAGGGAGGCTACAGCTTTCATCGAGACCAGGAAGGGCTTTCATAGAGACCAGGAGGCTGCAGCTGATGATGGAACTAGCTGATGTGTAGTGGGCATAGCTACCTCTGAGACTACAGGAGGTGTAGCTGCTTCAGGGACTGTGGGAGGTGTAGCTACCTCAGGAACTGCAGCAGGCATAGCTACCTCACAGACTACAGCAGGCGTAGCTACCTCAGGGGCTGCAGTGGGTGTAGCTACCTCAGAGACTGTAGGAGGCATAGCTACTTCAGCAAATGCAGGAGGCATAGCTATCTCAGAGATTGCAGGAGTCATAGCTCAGGGACTGCAAGAGACATAGTTATCTCAGGGGCTACAGGAGACGTAGCTACCACAGGTGCTGGAGGAGGTGTAAAACCCTCATGAGGCGTGGAGCCCTCACGAGGCATGGGACCCTCGTGAGGCTTGGAACCCTCACTTGGTGCGGGACCCTCTGGAGATTCGAAGACCTCTGGAGACGTGGGAACCTCTGAAGACACTGGGACATCTGGAGACATGGGAATCTCTGGTGGAGACAGGGGAACATCTGGTGCAGACGTTGTAACCTCTGGTAGAAACTGTGGAACCACAGGAGACACTAGAACCACAGGAGACTCTGGAACCACAAGACTCTGGAATCACGGGAGACTGGAGAACCACAAGACAGTCGATAACCACAGGAGACTGGACCCACAGGAGACGCTGGACCTGACTCTGAACCTGACTCTGGACCTGACTCTGGACCTGCAGGAGAAAAGGAGGAGGAGTGAGAGGCGTTCTCCTGGACTCTCTCAGGGGAAGAGTGTGAGGCGTCTTCCTGGACTCTCTCGGAGGAAAAATTTGAGGCATTCTCCTGTACCATCTCTGAAACGCAAAGAGCAGGTTGGTCATCATAGCCTACCCTCATCAAGATGCAGGAAGGAGAGGGCAGCAAGGGAGGAGGGTCAGTGGACCAGGTTTGGGTCCACTGTTGGCCCCTTTTGTGACAGCGACACGATGAATCATAGAGAAAATCAATGGGTAGAGCTGATCCTTCAGACGACTCGGGTGAAGAGTCGGGCTCGCTGGAGACTACAGAAGTGGGCGGTTGGAGAAGAGAGCACAGTACATGTCTTCCTCAAAAGCCTTGTTCAGGATCTCCATCATCGCTTAAGAATTATACAGTCCGGGAAGGCAGAAAAACTCACCCAACATGTCCTCAATGGCCACCCACCTCATCCATAGGTCGCTGGAGGTGTCCACCTTATAATGGCGCATTACCTTGCGGAGCTGTTGCTCGTCTTCTGGAGTTAGCGCAGCCAGTAATGGGCAGTCTGCTGGGTTTTCTTTTGGTCTGGGCATTATGTTAAATTTCTTATGTTTAGAACCCATTTTGCAGGCTGGGCTCTGAGAACACAGGAATTAGAGTTGAACATATATTTAATATAAAAAGCAAAAGGCTGACAAGCAGCAACTTACATGAACTCAGGTATAGATATAAGAATTATGAACCATACAGGATATATAACTCATACAAATGGTTAGTTTTTAATATCAAATATTCTAAAATCCATAGACTTGGTAAAGTTTAAAACTGCTCAGCTGTTATTCAAAGCTAGAAATAATCTACTGTATTGCCAGTAAGTATTCAAGAACTATTTGCAGTAAAAGAAGGGGGATATGCTTTAAGAGGGAATTCAAACTTTAAACAAGGAATGACAAACAACTTTTAAAAGTTTGTGCATTATAGTGTGTGCAGTGAAACTTTGGAATAGTATTGATACATCAATAGAGTTTAACACATTTAAAACATTTAAAACATTTAAGAACAAGAACTGCAAGTGTTTGTTGTGGTGCAGGATTAATTTTACTGTCCTATGTGTAGAAAAAGGGAGGAGTTGAAAAGTTTGATAGCCACAGGGAGGAAGGACTTACTGTGACGTTCTGTGAAGAATCTCGGTGGTCTCAGTCTAAGATGGAAGGTGCTGCGGTAAGAGTCCAGTGTGGCATGCAGGGCATGTGATGTGTTGTTCAGGATCTGAAGCAGTTTTCTCAGCATCCTTCATTCAGATACCAGAATCATAATGTACAAATGTATGCATATGAACTCGTAATTATAATGGCATTACATTTATTAGTTGCATAATGGTGTATGTATACTCTGTATTTATACGTAGATATATTTATATATGTTTATACATTTATGAAAAACAACAATTATGTTGTGTTTGGTTAGGTACTTTTTTATATAAACAACACAATAGTAGGCATATGAAATATTAAATGCTTAAATTTTATAAAACAAATCTGATTATATAGATAGAATTGTGGGAATCTGTATTTTGTCCTGTCATTTATTTAACTCTTGTGTTTCTTGCACTCCTGTGTTCTCTTCCTTATTGTCAGCTCCTGCTCCTCCTGTCTCAAATCATAGTCACCCCAGGTGTTTGTCATTTTGTCTCATCAGTCTCCCTTTTAAATTCAGCGTCTTTGTGATTCCTCTTTGTTCGTCATGTTCTGTTACTCCGCCGTTTCCTTCCTTCACCTATAAGTTTTGTTTCCCCGTCAGCTTTTGTTTTGCTTTTGTTTAAATAAATGGATACTTTTTATTTTAACTTGGAGTCTCCTGTGTCTGCATGCACATGGGTTCTACATAACCACCAGATCATGGCAAGAGCTGTAAGGAGGGACAGGACTAGATAAGCAACTTGTTTCATCCAGCCCCTTCTCGAATACACTTTGTCCTGTGCTTTTTTATTGTTGTTTTTTTGTGCATATGAATGTTGGAGATAAATAAAAATAAATAAAAAAATAAAAAAAAAACTTGCCCCATCTGAGTCTCCGACCTGTTTTGACTTGTGGAAATGAAAAGGTTAGTTTGAATGAAACTCATCAGGTGAGCCTCCTACCCTATGTGCCCTGTCAGGGTTTTCCAGAACTGAACCCAGGTCTCCCAGAAAGGAAAAAAAAATGCAAGGTTTCTTATGGGAGGGAGGTGAAGAGCGTCTCTAGCCACCTGCTACTGGTATTGTCATTCACAAACAGTGATATCAAAGCATTATATCATTCACAATGGCCTTAAAATAATACAATTATTTTTAATAATTAAAGATATTAAAATAATGTTGAATATATCAGGAAGCAGATCAATAAATTAGATATTATGTTCACAGCCTGCATGAGAGAGGGTAACAAGAAAAATATGATTAATTTGTGTAAATATGTTTAGTGTCAAGGCAAGCTCAAAAAGTTGCCAGCTACCTTTGAATACCCCAACAGATTCATGCCTTTTTGCTCTATGTGTTGTAACAACAAGAAAGCCAAAAGGCTGGATTGTTGACAAATTACAAATTCCTGAAAACTACCAGTTCGGTTTGCTTGCAGCACTGGTAATATGAAATGGTCATTTATAAAATGAGATTGTTGCACCCCTAAGTGTAAAAACATGCAGTTTTTAGTTTTAGGAGGTAGTCTGTTTGCATCCCTTAAAGGAAAGCTAGGCCTATAAATCTCGTCATTTTAAAATATTTGTCTCAATGACAAATAATTAGTTAATGTCATCTGTTTTAGCCACTAGATATTACTGTTGGCTGAAAACCCATAAATCTTTCTGGTTTATAGGGTTTATAACACATATTGGAAACAAGTTTTGAAAATCTTTCATCACTAACATCCATCCATCCATTATCTTTTACCCGCTTCTTCCATTTTGGGTCACGGGGGTTGTCGATGCCCATGTCCAGCAATCACTGTGCGAGGGACGGGGTACACCCTGGAGGGGTTGCAAGTTCATCACAGGGACACATAGAGACAAACGAGACAAACAACCATTCATTCTCTCGCTCACACCTAGGGACAATTTAGAGTTACCAATCAGCCTAACAGCGTGCACAAGCTCTACAGTGACTGGTCTGAATGACTATCGGCCAGTGGCCCTCACCCCGATTGTCACTAAATGCTTCGAAAAACTGGTCATGACCCATATCCTGATGTATGCTCAATAATCCAGGTAGAAAATTTTTAAAAAGTTAAATCTGGTCCTCTGGACATTCAAAAAAAAAAAAGACCCACATCAAAACAACAATCAACATCAACGAACACCCTGGTATGCATACCATGAGAACCAATCAACAGAGGATGCCATCTCCTCTGTGGTCCACACTGCTCTCAACCACCTGGAGCAGAAAGACTCTTACATCTATATGCTCTTTGTGGACTTCACATCCACCTTCAACACCATGATCCCCGAAACCCTGATGGACAAACTATTCACACTAAGACTAAGACCCTCCATTTGCAACTGGGTACTAGACTTCTTATCAAACAGACCACAGTTAGTGAGGATCCACAACTCCTCCTCCACCATAACCCTCAGCACTGGCTCTCCTCAGCTATGTGTGTTGAGCCCCCTCCTGTTTACTCTGCTCATGTATGATTGTGCAGCTACCCGTCCAGGCTGTCATATTGTAAAGTTTGCAGACGATACAGCGGTGGTGGGATGCATCACAAACAATGATGAGTCCGGCTACAGGCAAGAGGTGGAACACCTGGAGAGCTGGTGCAGAGAGAATAACCTTCACATCAATGTGAAGAAGACAAAGGAGATGATTGTGGACTTCAGAAGGAAAAAACACACCTACACCCCCTTGAAGATAAAAGGGTCTGCAGTGGAAGTGGTCTCCAGCTACAAGTACTTGGGTGTGCACATGAATGACAACCTCAACTGAGGCAACAACACTTCCAGCCTGGTCAAAAAAGTTCATCATTGACTCTTCTTCCTCAGGCAGCTGAGGCGAGCTGGTCTGGGAAGCTCAGTCCTCACCTCCTTCTACAGGTGTGCAGTGGAGAGCATCCTGTGCTCCAGCATCAACGTGTGGCATGGAGGCTGCACAGCTGCAGAAAGAAAAGATTTGCCGAGAGTGGTGAAGGCTGCACAGAAGATGTTGGAGTCAGTCTCCCCACCATCACAGACATCTACATCGCCAGATGCAGGAAGAGAGCCACCTGCATTATGAAGGACCCCACTCACCCAGCACACACACTTTTTGCCCCGCTCCTCTTGGGAAGGAGATTGAGGAGCATTAATTGTAGAACCACTAGACTGAGGAACAGCTTCTACCCTGAGGCTGTTAGACTCATGAATCTCTAACCAGAATAATCACTGTGAAAAACCACATCATGTTGCTGCTGATCTGTTTCATGTTGCTGCTGATCTGTTTCAATGTTGATGTGTTCATGTGTGCTCATTTGCTCACACAGACTCATGCTCATGTTCATGCTGCTGTTCGACATAATGTTTTTATGCTATTAGTGCTTAGTGTATTTTTAGTTGATGTTTTTCTTAGTTCACATCTTAGATGTTATTATTGTTTTTCTTTTACATTTTAATTGTTGAATGTTACTGGGACCCTGTGTACATAATTTCACTCCACCACATGTACCACAGGTGGTGCGAATGACAATAAAGAATCTCTGACTCTGATGCATGTTTTTCTTCTGTGGGAGGAAACCGGAGTACCTGGAGAAAACCCACGCATGCATGGAGAGAACATGCAAACTCCACCCAGAAGGGGCCCCGGATTGGGATTTGAACCAGGAACCTGCTCACTGAGAGGCAGCAGCTCTACCAGTTGCACCACCGTGCTGCCCTCATCACAAACACAAAAGTAAAATATAATTTGTTAAAGGTAGCAGACATAAGCATTTCATAATGGCAAACATTTGTGTCAGGCTTGATCCCCCTCTATATTATACTGTATAGAGCTTTACATTAATAAATGGTTAAATGGATAGTTCAAAACTTTTTTAAGTGGGATTCTATGGAAATTTTATGAAAATGTTTATAATGAACCTGCTGTCTGCAACTTTCTGAACAACTTCAGTCTGGACACATATTTACCAGTAATTCTGACCAGCTGAACGAGCAAATGGCTATTCCAAGCAAGTTAGAGATCAAAATTAATTAATGTCATCTTAAAATGAATAAACTCTAAAAATGTCATGTTAGAAAATCAAGTTTAACCTTAACCTCGTTTATTTAGTTAATTTCACATCACATGGCTATTTACATAGAAGTGCATGGTTATTTAAGGTTATCACTTAATTAGTGATAACCAGATCAGGAGTAAAAGCTAGTGGATAGTCCTAGCAGTTCTGTTTATAAGTCAGTGTTAATGTAGAATTTAAAAGTATGTCAAAGCTGAAAAGAGAGCCCTTAATAAAGTTCCTTTAAAGTTGTTAGAAAATGCATAAAGCAAATGATGCACATCCCCTTCTTGCATCAAATACTACCAGCAATTAACCCACAGTTAATTGGAAAATCTCCCTTCTGTAGTTCAGCGTGATAGAATTAAGGTGCTAAATGGTACAGTGGATGATTTGTAACACACTGTTAATCACACAAGAACAGCAAGCAAGTTCTTGAAGTAATCACATCACCATAGCTTAAAAAGTTAATCTTGTTTACTCAAAGAATTGAAATATTTCAAACACCTTCTTCTTGAGCTATTCAGAATTCTTTTTCATTCAGGTTCTATGAGCTCTGAAACAGGATTTCATACCTCAGAGTTTGCTGAAAAATAACAGATTTGGATGTGTGTTGCAACATTGTTTTTATTCTATAAAGGAGACACTCTAGCTTTATACAAACCTATTTCAAACTAATTTGGCTAAGAATACCAAATGCACTTATGCCAGTAATTAATCAGTCTCCATAAACATTATAGCAGCAATACTGTTGTTATTTTGTGAAAGATCACCACTAATACAGTACAAGAAAATAAACCCTTCATATTATTCCTTGGTATTAGACCTTCTCAAAGGATTTTAAACATTCTGTTCAAATATGTTCTTCCTTTTATATGTAACCAATTCTCACAAATCCTTTGTGATTTTATGTTTTTGTCTGATTTTACATATAATACATCTGTTAAACGTTAATTTTCTATTTATTGTCAGAATATTTGATATAGCTCTCAAGGTTTTAAAAGTGGACATGTCTTATATTTTCCCTGAATAAGTGAAGGAATATATATAAAAGAAAAGTGGAGAAAGCAAATAGACTTATAGTGATTTATAGTGTGTTATTTTTTTATTTTTTTATTTTTTTGTAAATCAGGCATTGATTTTCATCCTTTTGTTGTCTCTCCACAGTTGTTTAGCTGAACCTGCTGTCAGAAATAAATCCGAAAGGCTGCATGGCCATCCTGAACATGAGGATTAAACCACAACACAGCTTTATAACTTTGAACCATCTGCTTCAAAAAGGCTGCGAGTCAGCAGTTTCTCGCATACATAGGCACAGACGCTCACACATTAACGCACATACATCTCCAGATCATTCCCCAAGCATCTGCTACGACGACCTTATGTACACTGGGTGTACAAAAGTGCAAAAACAGCAGCTACAATATTCTGCCCAGTATGGACAGACTGTGCAGCTATGCATGTAAATGCTTTGTTTTGATGTAACACAAATAATATCTTACCTGTTGTGAAAAGTTTTTCTGTCCAGTCAGAAAGTCTTTCTGCAATCTGAAGTTATTCGAAGAACTAACAACTCATTCAAGCAGGAGCAAGACCGAAAGAGATTGGAGTTTGTGTGTACAAAGTGAGATAACCCTTAAAACTAGCTGTTTTTTTTAATTGTTGCTTATTTGTCATATGCAGATTAACACAAAGTCAACAATGCAATGAAATGTTCAGGTTGAGAAGAATTTACATAGACGTCTATGGTTATTTGCAAGTGCAAACAGTTGCAGCAGCAACTAGCTGTAGCAAGTCCAATGGGAATATGTTGTAATGTACAACGTTGCATTGTCTTTACAGTCAGAATTAAACTTAACAAAAAAAATTGAAGGTATTTGGAGAGCTGCCTGTTAGTTCGTGTGCAGGAGTGTAAAATATGACTGAAGATTTATCAGCATCAGTATTTCAGCTACTTAACACTTTGTTGATCATAGTAACTTGAAGACTTGTCACTTATTTTTATGGATGCCCTTCCTGACACAACCACAGACCACCGAGCTACCACAGCTCTCTGTGTGGCGCAGAGAGCTGCTATCTAGTGCACCCGGGGGAGCGGACAATGGGGGTTGAGGGCCTTGCTCAAGGGCTCAGAGTGGGGCAAATGAAGGTAAAGGTGGGTGTTTCACCTTTCCCACTCACATTTTGATTTTGTCGATATGGGGAGTTGAACTGGTGGCCTTCCGATCACAGATCCACCTTCTCTAACTTCTGCACCACCACTCCCCCTTGTAATACTTTTTTTTGTGGTGGGGGGGTGGATTTCTTGCCTTTTTTCATATTTGTAACCACATTATTATTTATTTATTTATCATTCTGCATGTTCGAAAGACAGAAAGAGTGCCCCCTTTTAGCAGAGACATGCATCAGTTTACAATAAATATGACAGCCAATCGTGCCACTGATGAGACTGTATGATTCTAAAACGAGTACTGGTTCAGTCAGTGTTCCAAGATGGTGGAGGAGCACCGTTTAGCAAATCCAGAGTTTGAGCCTTGACATTGTTACACGATCTTGACTATCAGCAGAGCTCAGTTATGTCACATCCATTTCTCATGTCCCCAAGCACAGTGAGGAAACTGATTGGGTGTGATAGCAGAGTGGAAACGTTACAAACAGAGCTGACAGATTTAAGTTGTCTGGTTTTGAGGGGCATGCTGTGACCTCTCATCTAGATGAAGTGCAGCTATAGTGCTGGTCTGTCATGCATGTAACAATCACTGGGCTGGATGTCTGTTAGCAGCTCAATTACTGCACATCCACAGAAATGGTTTTATATGAGTCTCTTATCAGCTGTTCGCCCATGCAGGTGACTCAGGGTGAACTCTGGAAAAGAGGACAGGTTACAATTACCCATCTTAAAAACAACCCAAAATGGCTGTTCTTTAAAACCACTAAAATATAATAATTATGCCTCAGCCATGCTGTTTGAAGAGATATGCCGTACTACATTTATAAATGGCGTAATATGTTTGTAGCAGTTGTGACATTAATGACTTTCAATAGGAAGACGTGTCCTTGTGGCGCTGAGATAAGACAAGCAGGAGCTAGTGTAGGATGTCACCTGACAACCTTGATGACTATGAACAAATAGTGGTACAGTAAATATTAGAGGCCTATATTCACACAGTGGTAGTATTTTTAGAACATTTTTTTTGCTTTAATCCTCTTCTCCATGTCATAGGATTAAAGGATTCCTAATGTGTAGGTGAGTGTAGTTGCAGTTCTACCAAGAAATGGTACATTCAGTCTCTGCAAGACACACCTGCACCACATTTGACCTACGTTTTCAAAATCATGCTTTTAAAGACATTTGTACTTGGCAACTATATTTCCCTTTAGTTATTGGCATCTGCACATAATATACTTGAATTAACAAGCAACTGATGACAAAATCTGCAAAGGAATGTACAATTGTTAATTTATATGTCAAGACGCTGTTTGACGACGGCTCTTTTATTTCCCAGGTGGACAGAAGACTCGTCAATATGAATAACGGCTGAGAAGAATAAAGTTTACCATTTAGTTTATATTAAATGGAAAGTTACAGGCTTTCAGATATGGATATTCTTTATTGTTGTTCTCACCACAAGTGGTACATGTGGTGGAACGAAATTAGGTACACAGGGTCCCAGTTTCACCCAACAATAAAATGTAAAATAAAAACAGTAATAAGATCTAAGATATGAACTAAGAAAAAACTCAGCTAAAAGTACACTAAGCATTAATAGCATAATAACAATAAACACAATGCGCCAAATAGCAGCATGAAAATGAGTCTGTGTGAGCAGATGAGCATGAATGAACACAACAATAAGAAACAGATCAGCAGCAATATGAAACAGATCAGCAGCAACATGATGTGATTTTTCACAGTGATTATTCTGGTTAGATACTCATGAGTCTAACATCCTCAGGGTAGAAGCTGTTCCTCAGTCTAGTGGTTCTACACTTAATGCCCCTTAACCTCCTTCCTGAGGGAGCGGGGCAAAAAGTGTGTGTGCTGGGTGAGCAGTGGTGGAGAAAGTAATTAAACACTGTACTTAAGTGAAAGTACAAATAAACAGACAAAAATGTACTCTAGTAAAAGTAGAAGTACCACATTAACATTTTTACTTAAATAAAAGTAAATAAGTACTTGCTTTTAAAATACTTAAAGTATTAAAAGTAAAAGTACTTGCTGAATGTTTTACCTAATGCAATGGTCTACAATATCATTAAATGTACCTACTGTGTGTATATTTTCTGTAATACATTAATAAAGTTGTTTTAATGAGCAATGCTGCAGATAATACATGTTTTTATTGTGTTTACTCTGTGACACAGTTCACACTTGGACTTGTGATTCTGTGCGTCAGAATTTCAGGGATGACCTGCAGAGGTAAATGTCATTAATCAAAAAAAGAAAGAGGAATGATTATACCTTTAAAGTTTTTATTTAACTCAAAGTAAAACCAATGTGTCATTTTAACTGCAGTAAACACATTTAAGTAAAAGATGTCTGCCTGAACAAAAGGAGTATTTGACACAACTAACAAAGGAATAGGCTCTGATCATTTCCACTCATATTTCAACTCCAGTTTGTCATCAACTCTAGTTAAAATGTGTCTATTCAACCTTGTAATGGGTCAATATTGAACAATATTTAAACTTACTGACACCATTTTTAAAACTTGGACCTGAGTGTCGAGCCATTTGGAGACATCTCTTGTCTCCTGTCCTAACATCATGAACTGAAACATTTTAATATTGCAGCAAGAATTTCTTGTTCAAGTTCAGAAGAAGTTGGTTTTCAAATATTTTTTTGTCCAATCTGGCTCTTTTGGGAGAGCGAATCTGTCCTGTTGTACTGAGCAGTCTTTCAATAAGGCCATGGGTGGAGCATATCTTCTGGGTGACTCTCTTGTGGTGGAATACATTTTGGGTGTGTTAGTGGTGCTGCGGGTGCATCCAGCTCAGTGACATATACTAGAATATATGTCATTGGCCCAGTTCTTCTTGAAGGTGGGCCTAACGTTACCTGCCCACTTTGCAGTGATTCAGTGGACCAGCTCCCCTCTCACTATTGGTTACTTTCAAAGTAAGAAACAAATCAAAAAGCCGCAACATGAATGTAACTTGTAATGTAACGCATTATAGAAATGTAGTGTAGTAGAAAGTACAGATACTTGATGTAAAATGTAGTGGAGTAAAAGTATAAAGTACCCACATTTAACTCTACTTAATTAAAGTACAGATACATGAAAAATGTACTTAAGTACAGTAACGCAGTATTTGTACTTAGTTGCATTCCACCACTGTGGGTGAGTGGGGTCCTTCATGATGCAGGTGGCCCTCTTCCTGCATCTGGAGGTGTAAATGTCTGTGATGGTGTGGAGACTGGCTCCAACATCTTCTGTGCAGCCTTGACCACTCTCTGCAGAGCTTTTCTTTCTGCAGCTGTGCAGCCTCCATGCCACACGTTGATGCTGAAGCACAGGCTGCTCTCCACTGCACACCTGTAGAAGGAGGTGAGGACTGAGCTTCCCAGACCAGCTCGCCTCAGCTGCCTGGGGAAGTAAAGTCTTCAGCGCTGTGCTTCGATGTGGGTGCCGGATGTAGAAGCCCCGAAAACCAGAAGTGTCTGTCTCTATATTCTCTAGGCTCCTCCCCTTAAAGGGGACAGGAGTTCAGCCTCTCATGAATTGATTTATATTTAATGTGTATTAATAAGGCTTAAGGTGTTTGTGTGCAACTGTCCTTGTGTGCATGGAGTAGATAAACAAAACCCTCTCCCAGTATGGCAAATGGCTTCAGTTGGCTGCAGAATGACTGACTTCCTGTTTTGTATTTAACACTTTACCATCATCTGAGGACATATGTAACAGTCAAGTAATTATTCCCCAGATGGCCGAAGCAGATGACGACTCATCCTGAGCCTGTTTCTGCCGGAGGTTTCTTCCTGTTAAAAACGGGTTTTTCCTTTCCACTGCTGCCAGTGTGCTCGTAATCCCACTAAATTTTGACTGTTTTAATTCAGTTCCATTCAGTTTATTTAAACCAGAGAACTGAAATGCCATGTTTTGTGTAACAATTTTTTTTATATATCCTGTCCTATTTTTGTGTGCCAGGCTCACAAAAATGTTTTCTACACTGCATTATTATACATCATTGTGTGTTTTCATTCATTCAATCTTTATTAAAACAGGTTAGTCCCACTGAGCCACAAGGACTCATTTACAAGAGAGACCTGGACATGTTACCCACGTGCACCCACAACAGACCCTCTTTGGTCTGCTTTGTACCCACCTTGGTAGTGAACAGTGGTGGCTGGTCAAGGGTGTCACCCCACCACTCACCACATTACCTTGAATAAGACATAAAGACTTTAAATCAAAATGAAAAATATTTTGAAATATATATATATATATATATATATATATATATATATATATATATATTAGTTGTGTAAGATAAAGTCATTCATAAATAAATATTATTTATAAAGACATTCTGCTGCTACACCAGATTTTACTTCAGTATCTGTAAATCTTGTCATTGCTTCATTTTTGTGTTTGCCGAGGTTGCTTTGTTGTGTCCATTTTTGACGGGGTTTACTACAAAAGATAAAATAAAAAGTTGCAGATGTTCATCAAATGAGTGCTTTTAAAGAGCTTCTTTAAAGTTTTTCCACTTGCTCACGAATTATTTTGCTAACACTACAGACAACTGAACACACGCACACACACACACACACACACACACAATCATAAGCAAAAACATGTTTTTCCATTTGCCTTTGGCAACGGGTGATAAAAGTTATAAATATCCTTCATAAAAAATAAAGACAGATTACAGTTTATTAAAAAAAAAAAAAAAACACTTCACCACTATAGAAATAATATCATTGTGGTTAAAAGTTATCAGAGAACCAGCTAAAAATACACATGATGGATCAAGTTGCATTGAAATGGATTAAAATATAATTTTTAAATCAATAAAAATCAAATCAGTTCTCATGCCAACCATATACTGTACATATTTAGAAATATAAACCAGGTAAAGCTAAATAACCTTGGTCAAACAGGGGCTTTAATCTGATGAGAAGAAATCATTACATTTAAAAGCAGGTCAGTCCTAATCTGGGAAACCTTTATAAATCTATTTGTTCTTTAATCCCAAAATGACAACAGGGAGCCAGAAACAGTCACTGGGATACCAATGTGTCCATGTTGAGTATTAAACTTAAAGTCATTTACAGTGTTGTCATCAGTCCATACAAAGCATGCCAAATGCACAAGCAGGGATTACAGTCAAGAGATTTAGATTATGTGTCATTTGACTACGAAACAGTTGAGTATAAGCAAAATGCATGTTTGAATAATTTAGTCATTTGAATCCCATAGCTGTTTTATAAATTCACAGCAAAATGACACATTGATAAAACCTGAGAAAACATTGTAACAAAAAAAGGGTGAAACTTAACTTGTTACTTTTTAACCTCGTGCTAAAATGTGTCACCAAATATTTAGACCAACTGATTTAATTACTGTTCTCGTCCATCAGATCTTAAGAGCTGAGGGCTGAATCCATTCATCACAGGGGATTTTCAATCATAACAAGTTATAAATAATAGAGTCCAAAATTACCTTCAGGATTTTATTACAAAATAAAATAAATCAAAGTTAATAAACAAGCGATAAATCAGCTAACAGTTAACTGGATGATTAAATCCCACAATCAGAGGCGATAATGTTTTTGCTCAGTGTTTGTTCGTGTATAGCACTTCTAAAATAACTCATGAACCAGTGGAAGAATTTTAATGAAACTTTCAGAAAGTAATCAATGGATCTACCTGTATATCGAAAACTCATTAACATTTTGAGACAGCCCAGTTGAAGATGACCTTCCCATCGAATCAATTTGTTAAAAAATGGATGTAACTCAGTCAGTTTGACATATATTGAGCTCAGTTTGTTATTGAAGTAGCTGAGTCCTTGCCCACACATTTTTTTTAGTCACATCTTGTGATATCTCACAAAACCTCCTGAGATCATCCATAATGTCACTAACAAGGTTTGACCAAAACATCTAGAACAGGGTGCCTTCTCAGCACAAGATGAGTTTATATCAGAACTTTTGTGCATTTCTTCAGTGAGTCTGGGTTTTTATTTGTCTCAATGTATTTATTTATTTATATTTTTACTTATTTATTTGGGGGTCTTGAGAGTATTTTACAGAAAAGAACAACAGAGCAGTGCATCCTATTGAACCAATAAGTCACCCTCCAGATGTGAAGGGAAGAGGTCCAGATTGCTATAATTTTTACTGGGGGAGCAGCCAGCTGCACATGTGTTAAGACTTGGGATGTTTCCAGCCCAGGTGGTAACCCTAACATCACCAGATGACTGGTACCTCTGCAGAGAGCGTGGACATACTGTATATGCATGTGTGATCTCAGTCAAAACACACAATTAATTTTTAATGCGCCCTAAACTATAAATAATAATATACAACATTTAAATAGACTGCTTTGCCAGATAGATGCACATTTCTATTTAATACAAGCCTCTAAGTCTCATCACAGCATGTAAGAGGACATCTTATTAGACGACATATGTTTGACTTTCAAAGATCATGTTTCTGAGATTATTTGAAGAAAGCATAATACATACATATTTATGAATGTCTGGCAAATATGTTTGCAGTGCAGTACTAATATTTATGTTGTTGATTAAAGCTGGCTACATACAGCAGATTTTTTAGCTGACTGCTCAAGCCTGCAGCACAAAAACATAAATTAAAATACCTGCTCCTGCAGATTTGCATCTGCTTCCAAAGACTTCCTATTCTAGTGAGGCCCTCTATGCAGCACTTCATATAAATATTACTTAAAGAAACAGCCTAAAATAACTATTTAATTACAACGGAGTTAATTTGGGATAGCCTTAGGACTTAAATGTAGACACAATTTAAAATGGAGTTTTGAACGCTTGCTGAGAATAATTGTTTTCAGTACATGTTTGTACAGCAGCAGAAAATACATCTTCACTCTATGCATCTGTACCTTTCAAAAAAGAAAAACCTGAAAATTATTTTCCAGAGGATTATATACCGCATTAATCATTCTCTGGGTCTGCGAAGAGAAAGCTGTGATGAAGTATTGATGTTAAGATTACATGACCACCAGCTGGTCTGCTGCAAGACGTGATTTAAAAAAAAAGTTTTAAAGCACACCAAAGTTCATGCTTAATAATCCAGGTTTGAATCTAACAATGTTCAGTCAGGTCTTCTGGACGGTTTCTGTTGTTGCTGAGACGTTTCATCCTTCATCCGAAGGACTTCTTCAGTCTGAGGAGTCCACCAAACCAAACTGAATCCCATAAACAGCTCACTCCCTGTGGTTTTTCCACTCTAGGAGTATGCTATTTGTGGAATTCAGTTTGATTTGGTGGACTCCTCAGACTGAATAAGTCCTTTGGATGAAGGACGAATCGTCTCAGCAAAAAAATAAACCATCCAGATGACCTGACTGAACACAGTTGGTTTCGAAGCACAAATAACCTTTTCTTGTGTGTGTAAATTAAATAAGAAATATGAAGAAATGTTTTGAGGTTTTTCAGGCACTTAAAGCAAGACAGAGATTCTGTCAACCATGGTGTTACATGAATTTTTATTTATACAGCATTTAATTAAAAAAAGTCACGTTTAGTGTGTCCAACCTTTGCCGTTACAGCAAATCTAAAGCCACCCAGCTTCACAGCCTTTTCTGTGCGTGAAATGAGGTTGAAATGTTGTCCTTCCGTCAAGTGTTCAATTGAACAAATATAATCCCATTCCTTCAAACACACTTTCCAAAATGACAAAGTCCATGCTCAATAATCCAGGTATACAATCCAACATTTTTCAGTCAGGTCATCATGGACAGTTTCTTTTTTTGTGCTGAAACGTTTCACCTTCTATCTGGAAGGCTTCTTCAGTCAAGGAAGCACACAACACAAAACTGATTCTTCCCCCAACATCTTACTCCAAAGTGGAACAAACCAGTTATGTTGGTGTTAAGATGGTCTCTTTGTCACGCCCCCTCCTCCATTACCGGCCCTCTTCCTTGTTGACAGTAAAATGACGTTATTTTCTCTTAAATGTTGCCTATGCAAAAGTGAGCACAGTCAGGGACAGCCTGACATGGGGGATCATAAAATCCTGAATACAGATCACCTGAAAATGGTTCAAAAAGGCTTTTATTGTGTTAACCAGAATCCCACAGAGGTCCACTCCATACACGCAGAGTTTGAAAACACCACTGGCTCCTATGTATCTTAATAAATTGCCTTCTTGTTTGAAACGTGAAAAGGTGCATTTCACCCTCATTATCCAATGCGCAGGATCAGCATGCAACACTGGTGCCACGGCTGGTATTTTACTGCACCGACACTAAAGGACAACTTGTACATATATACAGTATGTATGTGCTTTTTTCAAACAATATGTTTGGTGTTCTGAGGACGGGAAAATGTTTGCTGTATTTATGTTATTTAAATCAAAGAAGAGAGTTGTGTCTTTTTAACATTTGCTTTTTTATTTGTAAATCATAGCCTGTAATTTCCTTTTTAAAAGTCGTGCTATGAAGACTCCAGTTCATTCTTCTGATTAGCTTTTCTCATTTCTTTAGATAATCCCATCATATCACTCCCCTCCTGAGAGGCTTATAACATGACCCATTTGAACTTGACTTAATCTCACTACTTCTGCTTCTTCTCACTGGATTTTACATACTTCATGTCTTGTAGGATCTTTCTTCCCTTTTATTTCTAAAATCATTGGAATGGCTGCAGCTCCAAAGGAAAATAATGCTGACATCTATTTAGGTAATTTACCTGATTTCATTCAAGTCATCGTTGTTTGTGGACAACAGTGCTGCTTTCAGCTTTACAACTCATTGACACAGTGCTACAGTTCTCATGAAAAGTGATTCAGTAAAAGCAAAAATTGTCTAATGTATGCATGCACGCTTTTAGTATGTGATACAGTAAGGATGAATTTGCTGAGACTCTTAAAGAGTGTATTATTTTTTTCTTAAAGGCTGTTTGACGTTATTTTGTGTCACAGATGCCTTTCAGCATTTGAGTAGGCATTTAGTCTATGTAATGGGAACAAACACACTACTAGGTAGTTTGATTCTGTTGCATGCACCACACTGAACAAGAAGCAGAGTAAACAACTATGAGTGCAAACATAGGATCTCTGAAAGAAGTGTAAAGATACCCATGTTAAAGGTAAAAGCTAAAACAGCATCTCCTAACAGCTTTACGTTCCTCTGACCACAGCTGCATATGTGCTATATAACCGTTCAGAAGTCCCTCGCTACTTTGCTGTTCGACTTTAGCAGACTCGCTCTTTTGCCGTTTTTCAAAGTAAGAGACATTACAACTGGCTGATTGATGGATAAGCCACATGATCGGCATGGATTTTATTTTATTTTTTAAATATATTATTTTAAATATTTAGCACATGCTGCACCTATGTGCAACCTACAGGTACAGGGAGAAGCTTGCTCCTGCAGTGTTTTTCATTCAACCTTTATTTATACAGGTTAATCCCATTGAGCCTCAGGGACTCATTTACAAGAGAGACCTGATTTCTTTAACAAAGAGTGATGACAACAGTGGATAACGACAACCTGATTTGTGTCTATCGCCGCTCTGCAGCAAAGAAGTGGGTGTGTCCGAGAGCATTGGCAGCCGCCGCCGGTGGCAGATAGAGCAGAGATCATGACACGCTTTGCTCTTTTAGAGCGTTTAGAGTTTAGAAACATTGTTTAAAATAAATATAAATATATATATATGTATTTTTCACCCTATAAGTTGCGTTTTTTATTCATAATTTACATGCCCTGCAACTTATATGCAAAATCCATGTATTTATAGATTTTTTTTCCCCATATTTATAAACCAGTTTTTGGCTGAGATATGTCCATTTTCATTCATTCTGACTGAAAATATTGAACACTACCATTTTCAGCCACTAGATGGCACTCAAATAGTATGGTATGCCGTTGTGTCATGTAATAGGTAAAAAGTGGCTATTAATGACACAATCGGCTTGCCACAGCCTGCCACCTTTGTCCAGCTTGCTTGGAGCAACTGTCAAATCAGCTTAAATTTGTCGCGCTGCCCCAGCAACATGCAGCTAATTTGACCACTGAAGTGCATATATTAAGCAAACGTTAGACCGAGACATACCTTTGCTATGATGTCGAGCAAACAAATAATTGTTTTAGGTCCTTATCTTGTTAATTTTCGAAGAAATGCACAGCGTTCCTCCTTCCTGATTTCCTCCCTGTCTGCGCGCTCCCGTAGCACCGAGACAGCAGATCCTTTTGAAATCCAGCTGATTTGATCGTCAAAGTGCATTTATTAAGTCAAAATTCAACAGAGACACAGCTTTACTCTAAAGTTGAGCAAACAATTGTTTTTAGGTGGTTATCTTGTTAAAGTTTGAAGAAATGCACAGCAAGTCCTCCCATGCACGCTCCTACTCCGCGTATCAGCTTTTGAAATGCAGCTGATTTGACCATCAATTATTATCAATTATCATTTATTAAGGAAAATTTAAACTGAGACACACCTTTACTATAATTTAGAGCAAACATATAATTGTTTTTAGGTGTTTATCTTGTTAAATTATTGTTAAAGTCCTCCCGTGCATGCTTCCACAGCCGCCATTTGACAGCCAATCGATTTTTGGCACAACACCGGCCCACATTTCCGGGTTGTTAGCAGTGACGCATAACAAACGCAAAGCATCAGCGGTGACACATAATAGATGCGACTTATATGGCGAAGCGACGTATTTATGGATTTTTCCACTTTATTAGACATATTTGGACTGATGCGACTTATAGGGTGGTGTGACGTGTACGGCGGAAACTACGGTATAGTAAAATAAACTACTACTTATACTACTTCTTGTAAGAGTACCACTGCCTGCAGCTCCTCCTCCAAGATGGCCGCTAATTAACCACACCTGACGGCCATCAGACTGAGTGTGGGGTTCTGGGGTTTTTGTTTGTCTGTCTGTTCACCTTCCCTCCACAGTTAATCAGCTCAACTCCACTCACCTGCTGCCTCTCTGGGAGGACTGCTACTTAAGCAGCTGCCTGGCACCTCTCCAGTGCTGGGACATCTTCTGCCATTGGACCTTATTGGACCTTTCACGGCTTGGCTCATCAGGTACTCTCCAGGACCTCTCTCACCACTGGATTACGCTCCTGTGGATTCACGGTGTTCCTCCATCCTCCACTTCATCCTTCGTTCTGTCTGGGTCAACCTGCTCCTCTCTCATCCAACCATCTTCCTCCTTCTCCTCGTCAGTCTCCTTCTACAAACAACAAAGTAAGATCAACCTAATCCTACAAATCAAATCAACAAACCTGCCATGAGGATGATTATACTCACCATCTCTCCATCTTCCCTTTCAGCTGCTCGAGTTTTTATTCTACACCTGTAAATAAATTATCACGTACCTTTTGACCTGTTTCCGTGTCCTTACTTCTCTTGGTCTGCCAATTGGGGGTCAACGTTATACCGATCCTGTTAGTATGTCCCAGCCAGTGGACCCCCCAGGCAAGACTGAGGAAGTAAGGGCTCAGTCAAGTCCACAAATGAACAATTTAACTTCAATATTACAGCAAATCATAACTCAGCAGCAAACCACCCAAAGCAACCTCCTCGAATTGGGTGGCATGGTGAGCTCTCTACAGAAGGAGATGGCTACGCAACCTCGTCCCTCCAGTTTTCTAACAAGACCAAATGGGGAGATTACAAAGGAACCAGACATTCGACCTTCAGAGCTATTTGAAGGTAACACACGCAAATGTGGAGGTTTTATGCTTCAATGTGAACTAGCATTTAAACGCGCCCCCATCACCTACGCCTCAGACTTTGCCCGTATCATCTACGTGGTGGGAGCGCTTAAAGGAGAGGCCTTACAATGGGCACAAGCCTACCTCCGACGACGCTCAGTTGATAACATGTCTTTCTCCAGTTTCTCCAAAGATTTTTTGCTAGCGTTTGACCACCCTCTGCAACAAGAGGAAGCTGCACAGAAACTGTTTTCCTTAAGTCAGGGAACGAAGACGGTGGCCAAGCTCGCTATCCACTTCCGCATTCTTGCGGAAGAGTCCGGATGGGGGGAGAAGGCCCTCCGTAGTGCTTTCATAAGAGCTCTCAACCCACAGATAAAGGACAAACTATTGATTGGCAACATTCCATCTGACCTGGATGAGTTAATCTCCTTAGCCATCCGCATTGACAACAGAGTTTGCGAGAGTCTCCTGGAGGAGGACTTCAATTCCCATGAGCCTCTTGTCCACAGAAGTTCCGCCCTCTCAACTCCTGAGTCACTGGTAGAGGCCGAGCCGATGCAGATTGGGAAGACTAAAATCACTACCGAGGAGCGTCAGCGCTGCCGCGAGGCAGGAGCATGCATGTACTGTGGGAAACAAGGTCATGCAGTGAGAACTTGTAGATTACTGTCAAACGCCAAACGCCCGCCAGTAGGTAAGGAGATACTAGTGGGCTCGTCTTCTGTTTCTCTTGATAAAAGTCTCATGCTACCTGTGATTCTCTGCATTAATTCTGTGAATTTCCCTGTGCAGGCACTGATTGACTCAGGTGCTGAACAGAGCCTGATCAGCAAGGACATTGTGGAGAAACTAAAGATCCCTACGACCTCCCTGGATTCCTCGCTTTCAGTTTCTGCCATCACTGGTCAAAGTATTTAAACTATTTCATTAAAAACTGAAAAGATCTGTTTTGTGGTCTCGGGTAATCATAGAGAGATGGGTGAATTCTTTGTTTTTAATTCACCAAATTCACAACTCATACTTGTTAGGATTTGTGTTCGGAGCGAACCCAGAGTGCAGAACAGGGACTCAACTCGGCAGATATACAAAAATAGGTTTTTAATGATAAATGAAAAGTACAAAATAAACACGCTGACGGGGCAGCAAAACTTACATAAACAAGGAGGGAGGCACGGGGAACTCGGGAGACACGAGGAACTCGAGGAACCAGGAAAACAGAGAGACTCAGGAGACTCAAGGAAGCACACCCAACGAAGACGACCCGACCAAGGACAAGACAGAATAGGGAGACTTAAATACAAGGAGAAGACGAGACATGATGACAAACAGCTGGGACGAGACACAGGTGGCAACAATGGAAACTAACGAGGAGCACGAGGGAAACAGACACACCGGGCCACAGAAAACTAACATCCTTACAATACTAGGTTATCCTTGGTTAAAAACTCACAACCCCCTGATAAACTGGGCAGAAAATAGAATAGACCGATGGGGAGAGGAATGCTCTTTTACATGCCTGCATTCAGCTATCTCTCCCAGTCCCAGTCTACCTCCTTCCCAGGAGAGGGAGGAGATCGATCTTACAAATATACCGCCCATGTATCATTCTCTAGCTCCTGTTTTTAGCAAACGTAAAGCTCTATCTTTACCTAGACACAGGCCATATGATTGCACCATCGATTTGCTTGCTGGGGCTCCTCTACCGACTAGCAGGTTGTATAACCTTTCTGGGCCTGAAAAGACTGTCATGAAAGAATACATAGAGGAGTCTTTAAGATCTGGTATTATCCGTCCTTCTACATCCCCCGTTGGAGCAGGGTTCTTTTTTGTCTCCAAAAAAGACAAGTCCCTACGCCCTTGCATCGACTATAGGGGTCTTAACCAGATCACCGTTAAAAATAAATATCCACTGCCTCTCATCGACTCCGTATACGAACAGCTTCAAGGTGCCACCATTTTTACTAAACTCGATCTCCGTAACGCCTACCATCTCGTCCGCATCCGCGAAGGAGACGAGTGGAAGACTGCTTTTAAGACCCCTTTGGGGCATTTCGAATACCTGGTCATGCCATTCGGGTTGACCAATGCCCCAGCAGTTTTCCAGGCCCTTGTCAATGATGTCCTTCGTGATTTTCTTCAGGTGTTTGTCTTCGTTTATCTTGATGACATCCTCATCTACTCCAAAGACAAGACCCAACACACTCAACATGTCAAAGCCGTCCCACAATGACTATTGGAGAACCAACTTTTCGTAAAAGCTGAGAAATGTGAATTCCACCAAACCTCCGTCACTTTCTTGGGCTTTATCTTTGAGAGAGGACAGGTAAGGTCTGACCCAGAGAAGATTAAGGCTGTAGTGGAATGGCCTACTCCTACCAACAGGAAACAACTGCAACGGTTCCTGGGTTTCGCCAATTTTTACAGACGGTTTATTAAGAACTATAGTAAAGTGGCAGCACCCTTAACCCAACTCACCTCTACTCTTAGGCGATTTTGTTGGACTGATGAAGCCGAGAAGGCCTTCGCCGATCTGAAACGTCTCTTCTCCACAGCTCCCATCCTGTCTCACCCTGATACCTCCAGACAATTCATTGTGGAGGTTGATGCTTCAGACGCAGGGGTCGGGGCCGTACTGTCCCAGAAATCACTAGACGACGGTAAGCTCCATCCCTGTGCCTTTTTTTCCCGTTGCCTGTCCCCAGCTGAGGCTAACTACGATGTAGGTGACCGTGAGCTATTAGCAATCAAAATGGCCCTGGAGGAATGGAGACATTGGTTGGAGGGATCTGAGCTCCCCTTCATCATATGGACAGATCATAAGAACCTTGCATACCTCCAAGGAGCAAAACGTCTCAATGCACGACAAGCCAGGTGGTCACTATTTTTTGCTCGTTTCCACTTTTCTATTACATACATTCCAGGGTCCCGTAACATCAAGCCTGATGCCCTTTCCAGGCAATTCTCCATGACTGAGGATTCTGACACCCCGGAGGCCATCCTTCCATCCTCCTGCAAGGTGGGTGCTATAACCTGGCCCATCGAAACTGACATTTTAGAGGCACAACGGACAGAACCTGACCCTGGCACCGGACCTCCTGGACGACTATTCGTCCCCACCGCCATGGTGAGTAGGGTTCTACATTGGCTGCACACAGCAAGGTTCTCATGTCACCCTGGTGTCCGACGCATGCTACATCTGGTCAAGGCGTCCTTCTGGTGGCCGACCTTAAACAAAGATGTCAAGGAGTTTATTTCGGCTTGCCCCACGTGCGCCCGGAATAAACATTCTAACCAACCTCCAGCTGGACTTCTCCTCCCTCTCCCCGTCCCCAACCGCCCTTGGTCACACATCGCCCTGGACTTCGTCACTGGCCTCCCGGTCTCCAATGGTAATTCTGTCATTTGTACCATTGTCAATCGTTTCTCAAAATCTGCTCATTTCATTCCCCTCTCAAAACTTCCTTCTGCTTTTGAGACTGCCCAGGTGATCACGGACCACGTTTTCCACCTCCATGGCATCCCGCAGGACATTGTTTCAGACCGGGGTCCTCAGTTCGTCTCCCAGGTCTGGCGGGATTTTTGTCGAGCCTTAGGAGCCAATGTCAGCCTCACTTCAGGGCATCATCCGCAGTCCAACGGCCAGACTGAACGCTGCAACCAAGCACTGGAAGCCGCTCTCAGGTGTGTTGTGGAATCTAACCCTTCATCTTGGTCACAGCATCTGCCTTGGATTGAGTACGCCCACAATTCCCAGACTTCGGCCGCCACCGGGCGGTCACCCTTTGAGGCAGCCATGGGTTTTTCTCCCCCGCTCTTCCCATCACAAGAGGTTGATGTGGGTGTTCCGTCCGTCCACCGACATATCAGGCGCTGTCGCCGTGTTTGGCGTCAGACCAGAGCGGCATTGGGCAAGACATCGGACCAGAACCAACGGTTCGCTGACCGACACTGTTCTGCAGCTCCCAACTACAAGGTGGGTCAAAAGGTATGGCTTTCGACAAGAGACATTAACATCAAGGACAGTCCTAGGAAGCTTTCCCCTAGGTTTATTGGACCTTTTCCCATTACTGCAATCATAAATAGGTCGGCAGTTAAGCTTCGGCTCCCGCCTTCCATGAAGGTCCATCCCACTTTTCATGTCTCTCTCATCAAGCCCGTCACTACTAGCGACCTTCACCCTCCTGCCAACCTCCCTCCGCCCCCCCGTCTTATTGATGATGCACCCGCCTTTACTGTCCGCCGTCTCCTGGACGTGCGGCGCACGGGTCGGGGTGTCCAGTACCTGGTGGACTGGGAGGGCTACGGCCCCGAGGAACGCTCCTGGGTTCCTCGTGCTCGGATCTTGGACCCCGGCCTCATCACTTCGTTTTTCAGGGCCCACCCTGAGAAACGACTTCGATCGTCAAGAGCCGATCCTTGAGGAGGGGGCACTGTGGGGTTCTGGGGTTTTTGTTTGTCTGTCTGTTCAGCTTCCCTCCACAGTTAATCAGCTCAACTCCACTCACCTGCTGCCTCTCTGGGAGGACTGCTACTTAAGCAGCTGCCTGGCACCTCTCCAGTGCTGGGACATCTTCTGCCATTGGACCTTTCACGGCTTGGCTCATCAGGTACTCTCCAGGACCTCTCTCACCACTGGATTACGTTCCTGTGGATTCACGGTGTTCCTCCATCCTCCACTTCATCCTTCGTTCCGTCTGGGTCAACCTGCTCCTCTCTCATCCAACCATCTTCCTCCTTCTCCTCGTCAGTCTCCTTCTACAAACAACAAAGTAAGATCAACCTAATCCTACAAATCAAATCAACAAACCTGCCATGAGGATGATTATACTCACCATCTCTCCATCTTCCCTTTCAGCTGCTCGAGTTTTTATTCTACACCTGTAAATAAATTATCACATACCTTTTGACCTGTTTCCGTGTCCTTACTTCTCTTGGTCTGCCAATTGGGGGTCAACGTTATACCGATCCTGATACTGAGGAGGCTCCCCTGCTACAAAAGGCTGCAGTCCAGTGCTACTCTTCACTGGAGCATATCACCTTCCATGGTAGTTGTGCTTCAAGCCTTTTAGGCTTAGACTCTCCAGTACTAACCTTTGCTCTCTTGTTTCCAGTTCTCCTGGTTCCTCAGCTTGTTTAAAGGACCCCTCGTGATCCTTTGGTTCCTGACTCTTCGTGTCCTGTTCTTGGTTCCTTGGACCTCCTCGTGACCTGTTCTTGGTTTGCAGACCCCCTTGGGTCCCTCCTAGGTTCAACCTCTCCTGTGCCTGGATTCCTCTTGCCTGGTGCCTCTAATCCGGCCAGTGCCTGCCCTGCCAGCCGCTGGACTCTCTCTCTGGAGCTCCCCGGAGGATTGGAACCCACCTCTGGACCAAACTGTAAGAGATTCACAGTGTAGAAACAAACGTACGGGTCGCCAGTTGTAGATGAACATATATCTGTGATATATTGATAAATTAAACGGATTCTTTCATTTTTCTGGACTGAATAATATCGTGCATTGAATTATTAAATGTGACGTGAGACGTTAATTTTCTTTGACCCATCAAACGAATGCGGTCATTTATTAACAGAATCAAAGTTTAACATCAAACATTTACGTTAATTTGGCAATTTGATTACAATAACAGCTTAATTAATTAGCTTCACAACTAGGAAACCATACGGCCATGGTATCCTTGTTGCTTTACAACAGACATTTCTGAAAATATCTGGATGAATTACTGGCAAGATAGAAGAGTTTTAAAGATGGGAAATTGAGGGAGTTTAAGTAGAGAGAGAAGATGGATGAGGGAATATGTGTCGGTATAAGAACGGCACTCTCCATTAGATCCCAGCTTCCCCCTCGGTACACTTAGGTAGGGTAAATCGACTCTTTACCTGTAGAAGATGTCTCCACTGGTACGGAGTTCCATTTAACGCACCCTTTCAGCGTCTCCGTAGGAACAGCTGTGAATCGTCCGAAGTAGTGACGGTATTTCGTTCGACACACGTTCACCCCACTGGTAGACTCACATGAGGAGTAAGTCCGTCAGAGTCTCTACTCAGATGTGGAGGATTCCATAATTCCCACAAGACTCGGAAGAACTTTGGATCATGTCTGGAACCTCCTGTTCTCTCCAGCAACTTTTCTGTTCGGTTCTGCTCTCCGAACTGAACTGCTCTCCCACCGCACTGGTTGGAACTAGGAAGTGTCGACATTTAAAGAGTTCTGTTTCCGGTTCATTTGGGAAGTTCCTGATTGGCTGAAATAGCTAATCAGGGGTGTGTTTTTGTGACGTAAGAGGTCACTAGAAGTCAGAAAAACAGAAAAATGTTTTGGAACAGACAGAAAATGTTTTTGAGACAGACAAGAGAAATGTTTAGGCGAGTTGGGAGGAAACAGGTGCCAGCTTCTCTATTTACGTCTGAGAGGATTTAAAAACATGACAGTTCGTTCCAACAAACTTGTTTGCGTTTGTCTCCGACCTTGGACCGACATCACAACTTGCTCATTTCAGACAGAAGATCAAGAAAATGAATAATTACTCTGTAACACATTCTAACTTGATTTCTACTTTGAATGAGGATTAAAAATCATTTATACTGTTTCACAGTTGATTTAAAATGAGTAGTTCACTTCAACATCCAAAATGGTTTGAACTAAACACACTTTGATTATCAAGACATTTGTAAAATAGTAATGATAATAAAAAGAGAGTGTTCTTTCAATTGATCAGTGCAGGACACACTTAGAAAGTCTCTGGATGAACTTAATTTTGTGTTTCTGGACTCAAATCAATGAAATACAGTTCTTGTCCCAGGAAGGCCCCCAGGGCCAGATTTGACCTGAGGCCTAGTTCACTACAACAGAAAACAATATTTCAGCTACTAGGAACTCTGCCTCGTCCTGACTGTCCTCCTCTACCTCCTCCAGG
Organism: Nematolebias whitei; assembly: GCF_014905685.2. Lineage (NCBI taxonomy): Eukaryota > Metazoa > Chordata > Actinopteri > Cyprinodontiformes > Rivulidae > Nematolebias > Nematolebias whitei. The sequence continues at coordinate 26,426,337 of NC_056513.1, forward strand.
AGCTGCAGAGAAGCTGTACCAGAACTGTTATCTTTGCACTTGTAAATAAACACTGTTTCTTTTGTATTCCACCTGAGTCTGTCTCGTTCCGGGTCTCATACAAATCTGGGTTCCCCGCGGTTACGACACTTCTCCTATTTCGGGGTTTTTCACTTATTGCGGAGGAGCTGAGAATGAAAAACCCCGCAATAAATGAGGGACTACTCTATATCATATTTTATTTAGATTTTCAATATACCCAGAGTACTGAATGAAACTCGAGAGACAGATGAAGTAAAAAAGTAATTCTTTGTAATTTCATACGTCAGGATTCTGACTGTTTCTATGAGTCATTTTACTTCATTAACCAAAGCTGTGGGCCCAAACATCCTCCCTGTTTCCTCCCCAAATTCAGACAGTGAACTGTAACACCTGACTGAACATTATTGGATTTGGTACCTGGATGATTGAACATAAACTTTGTTGCAGTGAACTGTAAACTGAAGCCTTCTGATCTTCCATAAGTAAGTTTACTCTGAAAATGCTTTAATAAGCATGTTTTCTTTCACCTACCAACAACTTCCAGAAGTTTCATTCTGAATCCAACACAAAGTATTCTTTATCAAAATCTGTTAATAAAAAAACTCACATTTATGATGTTTATATATTTCTTATAAATAAAAGTTGTCTCCTCATTATTTTGTTTAGTTGAAGCTAATTTCCTTTGTTCTATCAATAGTATGACTTAGATAACTTTAAATGTGATTGTATAAATTATGAATGTGATGCGTTAAATGAATTGGCATTAAGCATGCAACAAGTTTCATTAAGTAACCAGTAACTGTTTGATTTCACGGACATTAATGTATTTATAGTGTTTGTTTAAACTTTGATGCAAACAGAAGTTGTGAAGTAGAATTCTCTCCATCTCTATTAGAGACATGTAAACTAAGATTCAAGAATGTCATTGGCTGATAATCACTAAGATTTCCACCTTTATTTAAATAAGTTGCTTTGATAATAATAATAATAACTTTTATGTATAATACACTTTACATCCACAATGAATCTCAAAGTGCTACAATGAGTGAACATCAGATAACATAAGAATAAAAGCAACCATAAAAGCAACCGAGAAGGAACAACCAGGAAGATGATGCCTCAGAATTATCACATCAAAAACTTAAAATGCACAAATTGCAGATAAAATACTCAAATAAGAACTATGGGTGAATAAAAAACAAAAGTACAGTGCAATCAATTTAAAAAACTGGGTAAAAAGAAATGTTTTAAGACCTTTTTTAAAACATGTCACGGTCTGTGGGGCCCTTAGATATGAAGACAGGGCATTCCACAGCCGAGGGGCAGCGCAGGAGAAAGCCTGGTCTCCTGTTGTGCGGGACCGAGACCTGGGAGTGAAAAGAAGATGGGTGTTGGAAGAGCGGAGATTGCTTGACGGACAATGAGGGGTGAGAAGTGCTTTTCAATAAAATGATGCATTACCGTACAAGCATTGGAAGGTGAGCAGATAAATTTTGTAAGTGATCTGGGCAGAAACAGGAAGCCAGTGAAGTGAACGGAGTACAGGGGTGATGTGTTCGTGCTTACGCACTCTCATCAGGACCCTGGCAGCACTGTTCTGGACATACTGTAGTTTTTGTATGTTCTTGTCAGGAATCCCGAAGAGAAGTGCATTGCAGTAGTCCAGTCTGGAGGAGACAAAGGCATGGACGAGCTTTTCTGCATCGGTGAAGGACAGTGTAGCAATATTGCAAAGCTTCGGTGCTTTGCAATATTTCGAAGATGAAAAAAATAAGTTTTACAGATATGCGTTATATGGCTTTCAAAGGTGAGTTGTGAATAAAAAATAACACCGTGACTGTATTGGAAAGAGAAATGTTCTAAACAGCGAAAGAAATACTGAGGATTTTTTTGTTGTTGAATGTGGTGTAAAGTACCAATTTGAATTGCTTCCGTTTTTTGAACTGTTAAGGTGAAGGAAACTTTGCTGCATCCATGCCTTTATCTCCTCCAGACAAGCTGTGAGCGTGGAAAGAGAAGAACGTGGCGTAAATGGAGAAGCTGAAGATGATGTATATGGGGTCTCAGACACATTGCTACCCAGCGATACAGATGAGTATCATCAGCGTAGCAATGGAATGAGACCCCATAGCTGCCGATAATACACCCAAATGGAACCATGTACAAGTTGAAAAGAAGGGGTCCCAGGACTGATCCTTGGGGCACACCACAAGAAACAGGATGGCTCAATGACTTGGCACGCCCAATGGAAACAATGATAAGTCGTTCCAAACTCACGCCCACTCTGAAATTTTTAAATCTGCCGCTCACACTGAGGGAAAGGCAGAAGTAAAGCAGGAGACGAAAGGAGAATGAAAGAAGAATGAAGAAAAAAGAAAAAGCAGAAAAAATGAAGAGGAAAAAGACGACAGAGGAAAACGAAGGAAAAGGGGAAAAATAAAAAAACAGAAAACATTCTTTTTAAACTCTCATTTTTCTGATTTTACAAAAATACTCAAATTTAACATTTTTAATTTAATTTGCTGCAGAAAAACTGACTAAATTTTAACATGCAGCTCAAGTCATGTTAATCCATTCAACCTTTATTTAGACAGGTTAATCCCATTGAGCCTCGATGACTCATTTATGAGAGACCTGATTTCAACAAAGAATGAAGACAACAATGGACAACGACAACAGCAGACAATTATAAAAGAGGCATACAGATTTTTTTTATTTTTTTTGACAAATTAAAATAAGATGGCAAAAAAGTAGCAAAAACAGCTAGATTATAAGACAAATATAGAAAACTAAAAACGGCAACATGTCTGCATTGGCCAGGAGTCCAACAGATTCTTAAAGCCTCTTAGAGAGGTCAAGGTCGAGAGCTTCAGGTCTTTTTACAAGATGTTCCAGGAAACAGGAGCGGAGTAGGAGAAGGTTGTTTTACCAAGTTCAGTCCACACTGAGGGGACACCGCAGGTAATAATGTCCTGAGAGCGCACGCTGTAGCTGCACTACAGACTACTGCAGAGACATGTAGGAGGAGATATACAGTATGAAGGCAGCAGACCAAGAAGTGATTTAAAGATGAAAATGTACCAGTGAGAGAATCTGAGTGAAGTTAATGATGTCCAGTTAACCAGTGAATACGGGTGCAGTGGTGGGTACGATAATCACAGCCAGTTATGAATCTTAGTGCACCATGATAGACAGTGTCCAACATCTGCAGGGTTCTTTTAAGAGTGTTCATGTAAATAATGTCACCACAGTCCATGGAGGGAAAGAAAGTCACAAATACAAGGCGTTTTCTAGCATTCAGAGTTAGACAGGATCTATTTCTGAAAAAGAAGCCCAGTTTAACTTTCAGTTTCTTTACTAGGTTTTCCACATGGAGCTTAAAAGAGAGATGCGAGTCGACCAAGATACCCAAATCGTTATAGGAATCAACAAACTCAATAGGGACGCCATTAGAGGATATAATCAGAGGAATAACTGCTAGGACCAACTTCCTGTTTGAAAAAAGCATCCCTTTGGTTTTATCGGCATTTAGGACAAACTTGTGGTGGAACAAATCAGACTGGATGATGTTGAATGCAGATTGCAAAAGCTGGAAAGCCTTAGCAACAGTTTTAGCTCGACAATAAACAACTGTGTCAACAGCATAGAAATGTAAGGATGTGTCAAGGATGCTCTGACCTACATTACCTATGTAGATTGTAAAGAGGGTGGATCCTAAGACTGAACCTTGTGGCACACCATTGTTAACTGTTAAATAACTGGAGGAAGTACCATTATGTTGAACACATTGCCTCCGATCTGAAAGATAGTTAGAGAAACAAACAATGGTGTGTTCTGAGAAATCAATTTCTGAAAGCTTATGACACAAGATGTTATGATCCACAGTGTCAAAAGCTTTAGACAGGTCTAAGAAAAGTGCAGCACAATAATCCTTTGCATCCAGTGTTTCAACAATGTCATTAAGAACCTTCAGTGAAGCAGTGGTTGTGCTGTGTTGTTTCCTGAAACCAGATTGATGTGGAGGTAAGATGTTAAATGAGTCCAGGTAATTTTTGATTTGAGAGTTTATCAGTTTTTATAGAACCTTGGCTAAAATGCAGTTTCGAGATTGGCCTATAGTTGCTCAGTGAGGTGGGGTCACCTCCCTTCAGCAAATGAAGAACAAAGGCTGTTTTCCAAATGTCTGGGATGGAGTTTTGGCTTATGGACAGGTTAAAGATGTGGGGCACATGGACTGCGATGATATGAGCAGCTATGTATGTATGTATGTAGTCATGTAATATATGTAGGAAAAGTAAACACAGTCAGTATGAATCTGTAATGCTCATCATGCTAACATCCCCCAACAGACAGGTGGTGTCAAGACCCCCCAGAAGGTGAAAATGACAGCTCTTATCTTCAGCTGGCAGATGAGGATAAAATACACAGAAAAGGGAGAATCCTGCTGACAGTAATCCACTGTTGTTACAGGTTGTGTATTTACCAAGCAGCAGCTTTGGGAATTAATCTCCATTAAATGAATTAAAATGATTAAGGTATAAAAGAAAAACTAGGGCAAAACACGTGTTAGTTTACAACTGTTTCTGGACTATACATGTTTGTACCTACTCACTTGTTTTTCAACTGAATTCCATTTAAATGAATTAAAAAATTTAACTGTATACTGTTTGATTATGATGAAATGAAAAATAGTTGAAATTACATTTAAAAAAAGTCTCCTAAATGTTTGTTTGGTCTGGCTGATAATAGAAAAAAATAATAATTCAGCATACATGGTGGAAACCAATATATTGGTGTTTGCAATTATTTAGAAAATAAATGCATAAAACGAACAATGCCCAGTAGTTGTATATTTATATTTCAGCTCAGCTGCATTGGCTGATATGACTATTTTAATGCAATTAATTTCCTTAAAAAGAATGATAGAAAAATTAAGATTACTGTATAAAATACGTGAATATAAATATTTTTGATTGAAATGATAACTTAATAATAGTCATTTTTGTTTTATTCTCTATTATAAATAATGGTTAAGTCTGCAGAACACATGCTAACAAGATGCCAAATCCCAGCCTTCTTTATAGGAAAAGACGTAAAGATTTTGGGTGGCACATACCTTGGTGGGGCAGTCACTGTTTTTAATTTAGTCCTTGAAAATTAAAGAGTGTCAAAACGATGTCAGACTCAGAGAGCAGGAAGAGATTAATGACAATTTGCGTCTCTGTTCCACTGACTTTCTTCTTCTCTTTCAACCTGTTTACAGTTTCAGTCAGGCTAATGTGGCATAATGAGAGTGATAAATCAGTGCTGTCTTTCAAGTTTACCACTGCTGTGTATAATCCTTTATCTATAGATGTATTATGTTGTTTGAAGAAGAGAAGTAACACCTTCAAAATATTCAGCCTTCTTTCAGCGACTACTTGTGTGCTGCTATATTCACAAAACTCCCTATTAGCAATAACAGAATATATATATATATATACAGAATATATATATATATACAGAATATATATATATATATATATATATATATAAGAACAAATATCTCTCAGGCATAATTTCTTCTAATTGTAACAACCCCAGTGTTCTGTTCAAAACCGTAGATATTGTTCTCCATGCTCCCAAGTCTGATGGTTTCAATGCCTCCAATGAAGTCTGTGAAAGTTTCCTTCACTTCTTTACTGATAAAATTGTGTCAACCAGAGCTTGTATTTCTCAGCCTTTACACTACTCATCTATTTTTGATCAGTTTGAGCTTGTGTCCTCTTTTCTAGAAGACACAGCTGGTCATATGAGGCCCTTTGATTCTCCTGCAGATTCCATCCTACCTCGTTTGTTTAAGGATGTATTTGCTACTATTGGACCAAGTGTACTTCAGATTATTAATAGCAGTCTTTCCTCTGGTATAGTACCCGACGCTTTTAAGCATGCATTTGTACGTCCTCTACTTAAAAAAACAGGCTTTGACCCCTCCCTCTGCTCCAATTTCAGGCCTATCTCTAATCTTCCATTTATTTCTAAAATATTAGAGAAGCTTGTCTACAACCAGTTATTACCATGATTTTTAGAGGACAATGGTATCACTGAACCGTTTCAGTCAGGGTTTAAAGCCCGTCACAGTACAGAGTGCACTTTTGAGGGTTTCAAATTATATATTCTTGTCAACAGATTCTGGAAAGTTTGTTGTTTTAGTACTCTTAGATTTGTCTGCTGCATTTGACACTGTTGATCACAGCGTTTTAATCTCTCGTTGTGAGCACTGTGTGGGCATCAGGGGTGTCGCCCTCAATTGGTTTCAGTCGTATTTAACCAATAGGAGTTTCTGCGTAAAAATGGACAATTTTATGTCTTCCAAAGCTCCTCTTCCGCATGGCGTCTCTCAGGGCTCAATCCTTGGCCCTCTTTTATTTGCTCTTTACTCACTCCCCCTTGGCTCTATTTTCAGGAAACATGGCGTTTCATTTCCCTTCTATGCTGATGATTGCCAGATCTATTTTCCCATGGCACAAAACAACACATTCCAGCAACTTACACACTGCCTTAATGACGTTAAGGCATGGTTTTCTCTTAACTTCCTTAGTCTAAATGAAAACAAGACTGAAGTTGTGATGTTTGGACCGAGTTGCTGTCCCTCTCCGAGCATAGATCTTGGCCCACTGTCATTTTATCCCAGGGACTGTGTCACCAATCTGGGGGTGAAGTTTGAGTCTGATTTTAAATTTGAAAAACAGATCAGCAGTGTTGTTCAGAAAAGTTTTGATCAACTTCGCCAAATAGCAAAAGTGAAACCAATCCTAGCAAGACCTGACTTGGAGAAATTAATCCATGCTTTTATCACAGTTCATCTTGACTACTGTAATGCGCTGTATGCAGGCATTACCCAGACCTATCTTGCTCGTCTGCAGCTTGTGCAGAACTCTGCTGCTCGCCTGTTAACTCAGGACCGTAGTCGCGAGCATATTACTCCCATCCTGGCGTCCCTTCATTGGCTCCCTCTGCACTACAGAATTCATTTTAAGCTCTTGCTGTTTGTTTTTAAATGTTTGAACAACCTTGTCCCACCATATCTGTCTGAGCTGCTTCAGCCTTACTGCCCACCCCGATCCCTACGATCAGCTGATCGGTTGCTGCTGACAGTCCCTAAAACAATGCTGAAGCTCAGAGGTGACAGAGCTTTTGCAGTTGTTGCTCCCAGGTTATGGAACAACTTACCCTTGAGTGTCAGACAGGCCTCCCCTCTTCCTGTTTTTAAATCTCTTTTCAAAACACACTAATTATTTAGCTTTTAACATGTGATCTTATCACATGGCATCTTAAAACACACCTGACGTGAAACTGGAATGTTTTTATGTTTCTTTGTGGATGCTTTGAATTTTTTTTATTGTCTTAATTAATTTGTCTTTTTGTCTTATTGTACAGCACTTTGGCTACCCTTGCAGTTTTTAAAATGTGCTATAGAAATAAAGTTGATTGATTGATTGATTGAATAAAGTGTGGGAAAAAATGCAATGCATTTGTCAACTTAAATAAAAAAGGTGGGGATGTATGGAACTAGTATTTATTTAAAGTCAAACTTTAAACATCAGTGATTATAAGCTCATTTATGACAAATTTATAGCACACAATGTCCAGTAATGTGCAATAAAGTTTTAAATTAAAATAACACAATTTCTCCCAAACGTTCTGTTAAAAAAAAGGGGGGGGGGCACTTTGTCCTCAGGATAACATGAGAATATTCAAATTCCACTCCAAAAGTCTCAGACTCATATTAGGAAATGTTTTTTGCTAATGCTGGATAAAATGTAAATATTTAATAAAAATTAAAATATAGTTAGAAAAATTGGGTAATAATTTTGTCAGGAGAATTCTGGTCAAGGATGTTTGTCACTAACTAATGTTAACTGCCCATGAACCATGGGTTTGAGTTAGCAGAAAGAGCTGAACGAGGAGCTGCTTTGATGCATGTGCAGCTGATACTCAAAGGTCGTCTCCGAGTCTGGAGGAGGAACTGATAAGCATGTATTGTAAAAAAACAACACTTCTTGCACACTGTCCGGTTGCAAATTCTCATGACGGCACTCCAAGCATGTAACTCTGAACATCTGTAAAAACCTGTTTCATGACTGTCTGCCTTTGCAAGTAAACTGGGTTACAAACCTTCTCCTGTCTTTGTGTGGCTCCTTTTGTTAGTAGATAATGAAAGGATATTTTTTATCCACTTCATATGAAAAGAGAATAAACACACAATTTAATAAATGGTCAGTCATTATGGGTACATTTTGGGATATAAAAGCAGATATAGATGTAAAGTAAAAATGTTGCCTGTCATAAACTGGTTTACCAGATGGACAAACAATTTAAGAGTGTCCGAAAAGTTCTTAAAATAAAACTGCAAAGAAGGAATCCTTTCAAAATATGTTTGATTTAATTTTAAAATGGTGAGAAACTGGACTAAAAACAACATTAGATTGTTGTGTATTTTGAATTCCAAGATATTACAACATTAACAACAATCTATCATAACTGTTGTATAAATCACCTCATGAACACACTTTAAAAATAGCTCATTAATAAACCTGCTTTTACTTGAAAGCTGTTAATTAACAAATAAAGAAAAACGCACACAAAAACCATCAATTCTCTGAACTGAAGCTAATTTAAAATATCTGGACAAAGTAGAAGACTGCCACCTTTCTGGCGAGACAAAATATGCCATTTTTATTTGAAAACAATCGACACCAGATCCTCCAGGGTAAATAGGGAGATGCAGCATATGGCTCGTTATCAAGACACAGATCACAAAGTGAACACTTTTGATTGAATCAAGGTGCAACAGAGAACAAAATACTTGGATCTAAAATAACATATGGAGCTGCCAACCAGAAGGAGATGACTTAGATATTTCCAGAAAGCAGCTTCAGATTTTCATTTTTTGGGGCAGGTTGATCAAGTACAGGTGCTAAACTGTCGACTGTGTTTCACATCTGCCGCCTAGTGATTAGAGTGAAGCAAAATAGTGTCACAGCAAAGGGTCTGAATACTTATGACCATGTGATATTTCAGTTTTTCTTTTTTAATAAATTTGCAAAAATTACTACATTTCTGGGGTTGTTTATGCCAAGATGGGGTGCTGAGTGTACATTAAAGAGAAATATAATGAACTTTTTTGATTTTAGCAAAAGGTTGCAATGAAACAAAGTGAAAAAAATAAATGGGTCTGAATACTTATTTATATATATATGTGTGTGTGTGTGTGTGTGGGTGTGTGTGTGTGTGTGTGTGTGTGCGTGTGTGTGTGGGTGTGTGTGTGTGTGTGTGTGTGTGTGTGTGTGTGTGTGTGTGTGTGTTTGTAAACCTTGTCAAAATACCAATTGATCGAGCGGCTTCGGATGTTATCGGTCCATTAAATGGCCGTTATTAGTTGTTATCCCTATATGTAGTGGTCAAACTGTCCCACCTACCTCCTAGTAGGTTTAAAGGTACGTTATTATCGTTATTATTGCTGATAATAGGCAGCGTCACACGGGGTAAACCAGGAAGTGTCTTTTTAGTTGTTTCCAGCTTATGTAACCCTTTTCCTAAACGTAAGCCTACACCTGACCCAGAGGACCAATCCTTAACTTAACCCCCTTACCCTTGTGCCTAAACCTAACCAAGACCATAAACCTAACCACCAGACCCTTTACTCTATACCTAACCACGTGAAGCTATTATGAGTGCTAACAAAGGTAAAAACGGAGCCTATTATCATCGCTAACAATGTACCTTTAAACCCACTGGGAGGTACAGGAGGGGCAATCTGACCGCTACATATGGAGATGATAACAACTAATAACAGCCATTTAATGGCTGATAACATCTGAAGCGGGTGACTGATCAGTTGTTGGTATCAACCCAATTTCATCTCACGAGCTATTAGACTGCTGAATTCAGGTCACTAATGAAGTGACCACAATAGAAAGCACAACACACAACCACAGACATACCTCATTAAAATTTTTTTTTTTATAAAATATTACCCAAAATAAGCAGTTTATAGGATTTCACTCTGGCATGGATACTGTCTGTATTGTGTACAGTACGTATATATACAATATTTTATGTAGATATCTGTACATGCACATATAAATGTATCTTATGTTTAGGTGTTTATAGGAACATTCGGTAACATTTGCACGTTTACTTCTTTACACGTTTACAGATTACTTGTATCTTCACAAGAATTGCATTTTCTGCTCTAAACAGCAAAATCTATAAACTTCATATAAATGATGTACTCTTACACTGCTTTGGAGAAATGAAACAAAATTGCATTCAGTTTTGCACGGTGCACTGTACAATTTTGAATACAATAGAGTTTATAAAGTAAAGTAAAAATAAAGTAATTCAAGATGCCATCAAAGTTAAGTCAGGTCCTCTGGACGGTTTCTATTTGTTGAAACGTTTCGTCTTTCATCCAAAAGACTTCATCAGCCCGAGGAGCTGCAACAAACTCAGTCTTATAAATAGCAGCTTCTCATAGTGGGTCAACCAGTTTGATGATGCTCAGGTGGTTTCTGGAGTTCTCCCTCTCCCCTGCCGACTCGTTTGAGGCAGTCATGAGTTCATGCCAAGTTCATGTGTGTGCCACTGCTCCAGCTCAAAATACGCTGTAAAGGAAGTTCTTTTTCTTCTTTGGTACTTTTCGGAGAATTGCATCCACTCTGTTGCATTACTGCCTCCTTGAGACTGAACCCCACGCCTACATTTATGTAAAGGAAGTTTCGCTGACGTGAAACGTAAATCTGTCCATCTGTGTTCAATTCCTCTGTGGCTTTCTCAAGGACCCGGATGTGTGACACAAAAAACTGAATTTTGGAATTGAAATTGAATTATAGAACTTAAAAAGAAAATAGTCCAGCTGATTTTAAAACCAATGCAGACATGTTCCTGTTTTTAGTTTTCTACACCGCCTTATGATCTAGCTGTTTTTTTGCTACTTTTTTCTTTTTGGTAGTCCTTTTGGTTGCCATTGTATTTTGATTGCAAGAAAAAAAAATTGTATGCCTCTTCTATGCTTATCTATTGTGGTCATTGTTGTCCACTGTTGTCATCCCTTTTTGTTAAAATTAGGTCTCTCTCTCGTAAATGAGTCCCCGAGGATCAATGGGATGTCAATGTCTAAATAAAGGTTGAATTGATTTTCAGTACAACAAAATACAGTTTCAAACCATTAAATTCAGTTTCAAACGAATAGATTTAATTCTAAATTATGCAAATACAGATTCAGTCTGAGTCATTCAAATTCAGTTTCTGATGGCACACGTTTTTGTCCATATACAACAATAAAATAAAATTCTGAAATTAAAAACCAAATTTTAGCATGCTAGTGGAAGAAAACAAACATAGAGAATAAAACTGCAGGGAGGTACTGCTTTTTTTTTTTTACTAGCTGGCATGGCTACGGCAGATTTTAGCCGTGACTTGGCAACCTGCAAAGGTCACTGACAAGCAAAGTGATGTGTCAGTCGAGGTCAAGTGGTTTTCCAACAAATCCATCATCTGATGTAATAGCAGAGGGGTCAATTTAAGACCTCTGGGTGTTTATTATTCATGAGCGGTTGAGAACAAGTGTGCACGTCTTGCAAAAAGAGGACAAATTAATATAAACACTATCCCTGCATGTCTTCTGACTTGTATATCTAAGGAATTTTATCCTTGGGTCCCTCTTGAACATGGATTGATACATTGACTGGGATAATGCATTGAATTCCTTATGAACATCTTTTACTTCTCTTGATCTTTTGACAGCGTGTGTAAAATTGAAACCGTCCTCTTTCTTGTTTGAAAAGAACTGCTCTGGCATGGAAACGTTTCAGCTGGTGTGCTTTGAAGACATGTAGCAACGACAGCATGGAGCTAACGATTTGCTTCTGGATCAAACAAGCTTTAAAATGACTCACACTCTTTGATAATGTAAATTTAATTAACACATTCACAGAAAATAGATGTGCATGACCCAGACTGTGCTTAATTATCACTGAGAACTGAGATAAAATGCATGAATTCATAGTTTTTCTATTACAAAGATGATTTTAGAGAAGACAATGTTGATTATTTTTCAAGAGTTCCATTACTTTCAGGGAAATTTCAAAGACAATAATAGTTTGGTTTGGAATTCATGTCAGATATAAATAATACAAAAACCTCCAAAGTAATACAAAAGGTATGAATTAATAATAGAGTATTTCACAACAACAGGACTGCACAGTGGTGTAGTGGTGATCATAATAATCTTGGTTTGCTTGGGCTGTTCTGTGTTGTTTGCTGTTCTTCCAGTGCATGTGTAGTTTTTTTTTCCTGGTTACTCATATTATTTTCAACAATCCATATTTGTGAGGTAATATGTGTGTTATAAACTATTTTTAATTTAAAAAAAAATAATAAGAAGAATTTAGCATACTGTAAGTTGCCCGGTTATGCTGTTGTGGCTTCCTGTTTCATCAGAACACTTTATTTCTGATTCCATTCATCTGATTTAATCTTTAGACCCACTATTTATTATTTTGTTTGTCATTAGGTTTTGTTTTTTCAGTCAAAGACATTGTGCATTATGTACCAGTAGAAGTGAATTGGAAATGAGTAAAAGTAGGATGTCCAAAAAGCTGTTTCAAAAAACCTTCAGAAGGCCTGGAAAACTGGACTTTTATTAGATCACAAGAAAGTCTGGCAACTTGAAAGCAATATAAAAATGACTGTAGTACAGTACTGTAAACAACTATTTAAATGTTGTTTTTATAATGCATGTGTTCTAAGGAACAGCTGAAAAGTTTTTGTTGATAAAAGAGTTCAGTAGTCCCTCGCTACTTAATGGTTCAACTTTCGCAGAGTCGCTCTATCGCGATGTGTGGACGTACAGCGCTGTACATATTGTACAAAAAAATTGTACAGGACACAAGATTGTCAACTTTAATATTACCTGAATGATTGGGACAATACTGGATATGGTACCGTACAGTAAGAAGTTAATGAAAAAATAAAATACTTTGGACAGGCGCCACATTTTTGTAGTTTTCTCTCAGTAAACCTTCACTGTATTCCCGCTCATAATGACCACATTTCCCAGAAGGCAACAGGGCCCCGCCCAGAAGCCCCGTTTCTTTCTGCTGAACTAGAGGTAAAGTTTTGATCCGATTTGAGCGGATGCAGAGAAGATGCATGGAACCCACCGAACGGGACCAGAACTGGAGCAGAATCAGACTTCCAGACTGATCAGTGAAGCTTGAGAGATGGTAGCCCGCCCACTTCTGAGTGGACGCACAGGACTGAAGGTCTGGTGGTCCATCTGAAACTCACCAGCATGTTTTTTATCTCTTTCAATTGGACAATGATGACCTCCGCGTGGGTACACGCTGATAATGTAAAACTTAGTAGCAACATATAAATGTCTGGTTAAAATTAGTTGGTTTAAGAGTTCAGAACGTTGATTGTGGGCTCCGTTGTTGCAGGGTGCGTCTGCAGAAACAGAAACGAGTTGGACCGTTCTGTTCTGCAGAGTCTGGTAAGTAAAATTTAGTCGCTGCATACACAGTACTGTACGTATGTTGTAAAAATGATATAGGTTTAAGAGTTTAGAACATTGCAAGAGTGTGAGAAGGGTTTCTTAAGCCTTAAAATATATATCAATACTAAAATAAATACAATGTTGCTACTTCGTGGAATTTCATTTACTGCGGGTGTGTTCGAAACCAAACCCCCACAATAAAGGAGGGACTACCTTGCTTTGCAGCAATGTTTGCATTTTTCTGCAAACTTAGAAAAACGTTGTGCATTTTCACAGTAAAGTGTGAAAATGCACAACTTTTCTGTCTGAAATCAATAACAAAACTATATGACAGAAAGTGATTTACTGCCATGGACATGTAAAAAAAAAATCCCATTAAAAGTAATTTTTAAAAGCTGAAACATGGACAAACATAGAACTGATAATAGAAAAGATAACTTCAGCAGCAATGGAGTTGAAATATAATTCTTCCATGTGGCAGACAGCTTGTCTGTGTGACTGTGTGGTGGAAATGATCTGGATCTATGGCACTGAAGTGGGTGGCACAGCATGATGGCAGATGTAGAACTTTTAATTACGCCTGGCTAGATCAAAGTATCAGTAGGAAGGCAAGAAAAGGTGTCTAAAAGTTAACTAAAAAAACATGCTAAGGGTATAGTTCCTTTACAAAGTGCACATAAGTAACTTTTTTAAATTTTCCATTACAGTCAGCTGATATGCGTCATCATAGATTTTGCTTTTGGAGCTAGTGGACTTTTGTTTTTCTACAACCTTTACATTTTGGCTATATCTCTGTTCAGTAAAGACAAGGTGGACTCTGGTGTGTTTTTATACCTTTTAGATTCTATTAAAGACCAGATCCATTATTTAAAATCCATCCATCCATTATCTTTTACTCTCTTTTTCCTTTTTGGGTCACGGGGGTCACTGGTGCCCATATCCAGCCATCACTGTGCGAGAGGTGGGGGACACCCTGGACAGGTCTCCAGTCCATCACAGGGACACAGAGACAAACGAGACAAACAACTATTCACTCTCTCACTCACACCGAGAGACAATTTAGAGTTACTACTCAGTCTAACGTGCATGTTTTTGGTCTGTGTGAGGAAACAGGAGTACCTGGAGAAAACCCACTCATGCACGGAGAGAACATGCAAACTCCACCCAAAAATGCCCCCGGCTGGGATTCGATCCGGCGACCTTCTCGCTGAGAGGTGGTAGCTGTACCAACTGATCCACCGTGCTGCCCAAAACAGGATGAACATGAAATCTAAATTCTGACAGAAAAGATGAAAGCTATTTTTTTGCCTTTTTGACCTTATTATTAAATTACTCAAAATAATAAAGTTTGACAAAACACAGGCAGAAATTACATAGAAATCTTACTGAGCCTGAATTATTTTCATGACTACTGTACCAGTATTTTAATATGTAATTGCCAACACCCATGAAGCAGATTACTTTGTATCAAAATTCATTCAACCTTTATTTATTTATACAGGCTAGTCTCACTGAGCCTCGATGTCTCTTTTACAAGAGCGATCTGATTTAAATACAGAACACAGATGAGGTACAGACAACAGTAGACAACGATGACAACAGTAGGCAATCATAAAAGAAAGCATATGAATTGAAAATTTAATCAAAGAAAATGATATTAAAAACAAAAAACAGCTACATTAAATTAATCTAGATTACATTAAAGAGATATAAAATACTAAAAACAGGAACGTGTCTGTGTTGGTTTTTCCCATGAGCTTAGCAGATGTTTGAAGTAATTTAGAGAGGTCAAGGCCGAGAGCTTCAGGTCTTTTTGAAAGATATTCCAGGAAACAGGAGCAGAGTAGGAGAAGGCCCTGTTGCTGAGTTCAGTCTGCACAGAGGGAACACTGCAGGTAATAATGTCCTGAGCGCGCACGCTGTAGCTGCACTCACACTGTGACATGTAGGAGGAGATGTATGAAGGCAGCAGACCAAGAAGTGATTTAAAGATGAAAATATACCAGTGAGAGAGTCTGTGTGAAGTTAATGATGTCCAGTTAACCAGTGAATACAGGGAGCAGTGGTGGGTACGATAGTTACAGTCAGTTATGAATCGTAGCGCACAATGGTAGACAGCGTCCAACATCTGCAGGGTTCTTGTAGGAGCGTTCATATAAATAATGTCACCGTAATCAATGGAGGGAAGGTAAGTCGCAGTTACAAGGTGTTTCCTAGCGTTCAGAGATAAACAGGATCTGTTCAAACAAAGTGTCAGAAAATGATACATTGTTCTGTAAACAAGGCTGTAAAGGGTCAGGAGACCAACTGAGAATAAAGTTCAAGTGGTTATTACAAGTTGTGTTAGGAAGTGATTTATGTGCTGAGCAGAATAGTTATGACCAAAAAGGAAAATGTTTTTTTAATCTTTAAATAAGGGAGGAAATGAAAAGAAATACTTCATGTGCCAGTATAATTACATCCCACTCTGGCAGACTATTAGAATTCGTACTTAGTTAAAGTTTTGTCAGATTGCACTGAATTTAAATCGCTCTAATGTGAAGCCACTCTGCATTACAGTAAATTGACTTGATATGTGTATTTCCACTCATGAATTTTTTATTGCGTTTGGATAAGAAATGGCCCTAATATCTGTGAAAACAAAAAAGCCAACTTTTGGGGAAGATTCAATTCAAAGGGCTAGAGCGTTGACATTTAGAATGGGTTTGTTTCTGTATCAGGAAATATAGTTTGGATCAGTGAGTTTTAACACTTTAAACAAAGTGATGACAGTTTTTATTGCATTTACTTTTGCAGGTCTTTTATTAAAAGGTCAGCCATACCGAAAAAAGTTGCTCTTTACAAAAAGCTTAATATTTTAATAAAGAAAACAAACAGAAAACAACAAGACGTGTTGGAGCCATTATAGATGCTTGGATGATGTGATGTCATGCCAGCGCACTGTTTGCAGGTAGAGGCAAGAGCTTGGTCTCATTCTTGGTGGGAGGCATCACAACTCCCACAGCAACCCAGCAACCTCACGCTGAGTTCTAAACTGAAGCCATTTACTTTTATTTTTCCTATTTCTATTCAGCTACTAAACAAATCTCCTCACTTGATAGCTTGCCAAGCTTTTTATTATTATTTATTTTAGATTGGAGCAACAGAGACACATAAAACTTGATACTCACCAGGGGCGATTCTAGGATCTGACGTTTAGGGGGTGCTTAGCCCCCAGTACTGACAATGGCTCTTGGCTTAAACAACACACCCCATGATGTGGTCTGTGAGAAGTGCAAAAATTTATGGCATCTGGTATTCCCAGGCCGTCTACCATTCAAGTACTAACCGGGCCCGTCCAGCTCAGGCGTGTTCAGAGCGCTGTAGACATTAACATGGAGCTCAGTCCCAAATGGGACTTTTAAAGGATCATAACAAACAAAGACTAAACTCGTACAACCAGAAGTTACAACATATATCTACTTACAGAACACACAAAATAAAGCGCAACTAGCTTTAAGCATTAACCTTTAATTTAACCATTAAGCATACAATGTAATAATGACAGGAAATGGAGGATTTACCTGCAGTTACCTTCATACAGATGAACATGTGGTACTTCCTGGTTATCTCTGTTGTATTTAGCTGATCTTGACGTCAGCTGCCGGCCTTTATTCATCTTTTATATTTTCCAGATGCCGTTTAGGTTTTGGAAATGGAATAAACTATATTCCACGCTCTAAACACTTAAGGAAACATTGTCTGAATTACATGTTCTCCACTGACAATGTTTAACCATTTTTTCTGATGATTTTTCATGAAATCCCTCTGACTGCAAAGTGCTCATAATGCAAAATTCCAACAATGTTGTCAGAGGAAACGGGTGTCGAGCTCATGCAGGTAAGGGGCGTTTCACTTCAGGCCAAATTGTGACCGCTGATTGGTCAGTTGCTGATGAACCTACTGGATTGATTGACAGACGGCGCCAAGGATACGACCCATGCAAAAAAAAAAAAAAAAGATTTTACTGGCCTGTTTATCATAATTTATTCCATATATATTTCAAATTTAATAAATATTTAGGTGAATCTAAGATTTGAGAACTAAGCTTCTTTATAAAATCGTAATGATGGTTTCTTTATTTTTCTGGGGTGCTGAGTTCAAATTTAGGGGCTCTTGAGCACCCCCCAAAAGAGGCTAAAACCACCACTGCTGCTCACAGTCAAACTTTCAGACACAATGTCAGACAGAGCAGAAAGGATTTTTGAAAGAATTAACCACAGAGATGCTATCTAACAAATTTTCCTACCACTGGACTATGTCAGGCTGTTTGACTGATGTGATTGGTCTACATCTGTAGTTCTCAAACTTGGGTCCCTGGACCCCCAGTGGTCCACAAGTTGGGGCTTGGTTGTCCGCAAAAAAATATTAGGGGTGCACTGATTGCAGTTTTCTGGCCGATCACCGATTACCGATCTCTAAAAAGTCTGACCTGCCGATTTCAATTTTGTCCGATACCGATTTTGTTTTAAAAACGACACTGTCAGGTGTTATAAGGTCACAATGCACCTTCAATTTTCCAATATTATTTTTTTGAAAAACGTACCCTTGAACAATATCCTAGAAACAATACAAACTTGTTTTAACTGGCCATGAGGTAGTGCTCTGAAATATAAATCAAGTTTAGACAATTGTTGGTCAAATTGGTAAAATTGGTTTCTCATCCGAGTATTGGCCGATTTCCAATTTTCCAAAATTAAGGAAATCATGGCTGATAAATCCACACAGTGCACCCCTATTTAAAATGCATCAAAATGTAGGAAATCACATCTACTTCGTTCAAAATTTTCTGGAGGAGGAAAACAATTGCAAACACTATTTTAAATCAAATTGGCACCAGTCAGCTTCTCACACTGTGGAGAAGAAATACTTTTAATGCATTACTCAACTTTCTGTATGTAATAACCAACAAACTAGTTTAATGTCTGAATTTGGTTACAGAACTAAGATGATTCCGTCAAACTATTTTTAAATGTACACAATATAATAAAAATGGACAAAGAAACAACAACAAATAAACAATTAAAACGTATAACAAAGTTCCAAAACTAGTTGAACTTATCTTCTTCAATGAATCAGCAACAAATATGTAGATAAATTATGCTCACCAGTTCAGGAGAAAAATGAACAACTCTTAATTAGTTAGATTTATTTTATGCAAGTCTATTATTATTATTATTATTATTTGTAATGTAAACATTTTTAATCCTGCTCTTAAATCAAAGTCTTATTAGTAGATTAGTTTCAGGATTCCCTGTCTGGAAGCTTTTTCTTCACCTTTTATTTTTTTCAATTCTTATTTTTCTTTCTCTCCTGTTTTTCTCAGGTGCAGTTTTGGGCAGGCGGTTGGTTTCCTGAAACCACCCATGGCTCCATCTGGAGCAGCTTCTGTCACACGTGTGATTCATGACCCTCATCAATTAGCTGCTACGTAAACATAGGCTTGGACTCCAGGCCTCCACCAGGGGCCTCATGCACAAAATGGCTGCATGAGCCATGTTCCACAAACACATCGGGATATACGAAAACGAACTTTGCATGAAAGTATATTTAAATGTACTTGACCGTTTGACCTGCAGTGAGAATGTGCTTACCTCCACACAAATGTTTTCAGTCCACAGTATCACACTACAAATTGCTAAAACTTGCCTAAATGCACCCAAGATGTGGCGTCTTTTGGTTTCCTGCACCCTGGGGGGGGTATTTAAACACGTTTTTTAAGCAGTTTGTTCCGTTACAGTTCAAAGCTGACAGATGAAACTGAACCACGTTGAACTTCATACAGCAAAATATATAACACACTTCAAAAATGATCAAAACAAATTTGCTACTAGGGATGTAACAATACATTGGTTTACATTGAAATATCGATTCAGTGATTAATGATTAAATTAAATCATGACAAAACTGAAACATTGATTCATATTGTCATCTTTAAAATACACTTTTAATTTGAAATTCGCAAGGCACATCTGTGTCACCATTTCCGTGCGCGGCTGCGTTCGAGACGAGAGCAGACGAGGTAGAAAACAGAGATAATGAAATTCACTCTCCTGCTGGATTTAAATCAACACTGTGGAAATATTTTGGATTCAACAGAAGGACGGCTCAACAGACAAAACTCATGCCGTATGCAACAGGTACCAGTGTGAGTTAAAATACTCGGGAAACACTACAAATTTGGCCGTTCACCTGAAGAAGAAACACGGCATTGATAGCCATGTTATGTAAGCTCAATATCTATTTTTGTTCCTTTATAACTGAAATGTAATTAGGACACTTTTAAGTTAACTGGTTTAAAAAATGCATTTAAACATGAGAGATGTGACACTATACTGAACAGGTCATTTATTTTTATTTTTTCATTAATTAAGAAAAAAATATATATATATTAATGCTTGGTGCCTGTAATAACAGAAATAAAATGGTTAAATCATATTTGAATTGTTTTTGTAAATGTATTTGTATGTAAATGAGATGGGCATTTGATATTGCAAATATCGATCGCAGACTTGTGATATCGAGAAAAATCGTATCGCCATACAAACAAATCAATATAATATCGTATCGTGGTAAAGCTGGTGATTTACACCCCTATTTGCTACAATAAAAACTGTAAAGTTGCTTAGATTTTTGTCACGTGTAGTTGTAAACACGCATCAGCGAGGCACACAGACAGCTGAGGCTCATAAAATGCAATCTCATTCAGAAGAAAATGGTGTCAAGTTAAGCAAATTAATTTAGAAGAACTCAAGTGCGATAAAAGGTAAATGGACTGTATTTACAAAGCGTCTTTCTGTATAAGTAATCAAATTACTCAAAGCACTTTACACTACAGTGTGTGCCCTCATTTAGCCATCCATTCCACACACATTCATACAGCACTCTATTACAGCTTTACAAAGCTAACTGAACAAATAATTCTGAAGAAACTACTGGTAATCAGTGCTTTTAGATCACGTTCATACACCGATGGGACACACATCGGAGGCAATGAGGGGTTCAGTGTCTTGGCCAGGGACACTTCAGCATGTGATTGGTGGAATCAAATCCCCAATGCTCCCATTGGATGACTGCATCAAGCACTCAGCCACAGCTGCCCCTGATGATTATTTCTCACATCAACAAACTGTAGAAAATGACATGTCTATAAACAGCAGTTTAAAGTTGTGCATAAATGTAGAACAGTGGCAGCTTTAGCACTGCTGGAGGATATCACCAAAAGAAGGATTGGGAGGCGGCGTGGTTTTTATAGGGTGCCATTTGTAAAGTTGCACAATCAAAACTTAACATTAATATTTTGGTTTATGTAGCTTTTAATAAGAAAAAAAAAGTTTTTTTTTTCAAAGTCATATTTTCACGTTATTCATATATTTATAGATGTCATAATTCCCAACTAAATATTTATTTTACACCTAAATATTTAGTTTACTAACTAAATATTTAATTTCTAAGCTAAACATTTAATTCCTAAACTAAATAATTAATTTGCTAACTAAATATTTAGCTCAGATCTAAATATTTAGCTAGCAAGTTAAATATTTAGCTAGCAAGTTAAATATTTAGGTCTGAGATAAATATTTAGTTAGCAAATTAAATATTTATTTTGGAAATTAAATGTTTAGTTTGTAAAATATATATTTAGGTTCGAGTTAAGTTAACAAATAAATATTTAGTTTACAAACTAAATACTTAACCTGCAAGTTAAATATTTAGTTAGTTAACAAAATATTTAGGTGTAAATTAAATATTTAATTTACACCAAACTAGTTTACTAACTAAATATTTAACTTGCAGGTTAAGTGTTTAGTTTGTAAACTAAATATTTATATTGTAAATTAAATATTTAGTTGGGAACTATGACATTTATAAATGTATGAATAACATGGTGAAAATATCCATCCATCCATCCATTTTCTTTACCCGCTTATTCCATTTTGGGTCACGGGAGTCGCTGGTGCCCATGTCCAGCAATCACTGTGCGAGGGGCGGGGTACACCCTGGACAGGTCGCAAGTCCATCACAAGGACACGTAGAGACAAACGAGACAAACAAACATTCACTCTCTCACTCACACCTAGGGACAATTTAGAGTTACCAATCAGCCTAACATGCATGTTTTTGGACTGTGGGAGGAAACCGGAGTACCCGGAGAAAACCCACGCATGCACGGAGAGAACATGCAAACTCCACCCAGAAAGGCCCCTGGACCGGGGTTTGAACCAGGGACCTGCTCGCTGAGAGGCAGCAGCTCTACCAGTTGCGCGACCGTGCTGCTGGTGAAAATATGACTTTGAAAAAAAAACTTTCTTTTTCTTATTAAAAGCTAAATAAACCAACATATTGATGTTAATTTTAGACTGTGCAACTTTACATATGGCACCCCACAGTTTTTTGGGGGGAATACACTGACCAAACTCTGATCGGGCATTTTCCAATTGTCCCTGAGCTGTACCATGCCAGCTGTATGTGATGGCCTCATCCAGATATATCAACTTCCCCCACACTGCAGCTGTAATGCTTCGTCAAAGTGCAGTGACTCCTTTCACATCAACTGTTAATTAAATGAGGGTCTAAGTTTCTCTAAACCCCTGAGAACCTCTGTGTTCACAGTATGTATGTTCTGAAAATACATGCGGACAATTAGAAATGCCTCAACTTTAGAGTTGTACCACCAGCCGATCTCCCCACCCTCCAGTAAATTCAGTGAGAACCACAGCTTCATACACACAATCAGTCCTCTTCGGACATATTTGGAAAATGTGTATTTACACTCCACTACCTATTCAGGAGTGTCTCTGATGCACATTCCATTCAATTTCACATTTTCCTTCAACTAGGCATAATTTTTAATCATGCAGAATGGTGAGTGCAGGACATATCAGCATTTATTTGCATATTTAAATGCAGAGGTGTCTGATTAACTCTCAGTTTCACTTTCGTTTGGATGTATGATGGGAGAGGTGAACAGAAAAATGTGTGCAGATGTTTTGATAGACCTGAAAATTTTTGTGCACTTAAACTTTTCCTATTTTGTCTTTCAGTATGAAAACTGCAGAGTATTGAATACATGAAGCCAACTTTTCTACACCTGGTATTTCAATTCCCTTTTTGTTTCCAACTCTAGTTAATCTTCTGTGTCTCAGTGTCAGGAGTGGCCATAGCCTGTTTGTTGCCCTGGGCAAACATACTACAGTGCCTTGCGAAAGTATTCGGCCCCCTTGAACTTTTCAACCTTTTGCCACATTTCAGGCTTCAAACATAAAGATATAAAATTTAAATTTTTTGTGAGGAATTAACAACAAGTGGGACACAATCGTGAAGTGGAATGAAATTTATTGGATGTGTCAAACTTTTTTAACAGATAAAAAACTGAAAAGTGGGGCATGCAATATTATTCGTCCCCCTTGCATTAATACTTTGTAGCGCTGACTATTGTTGCAATTACAGCTGCAAGTCTCTTGGGGTATGTCTCTATCAGTTTTGCACATGGAGACACTGAAATTCTTGCCCATTCTTCTTTGCAAAACAGCTCGAGCTCAGTGAGGTTGGATGGAGAGCGTTTGTGAACAGCGGTCTTCAGCTCTTTCCACGGGTTCTCGATTGGATTCAGGTCTGGACTTTGACTTGGCCATTCCAACACCTGGATACATTTATTTGTGAACCATTCCATTGTAGATTTGGCTTTATATTTTGGATCATTGTCTTGTTGTAAGATAAATATCCTTCCCAGTCTCAGGTCTCTTGCAGACTCAAACAGGTTTTCTTCCAGAATGGTCCTGTATTTGCCCCCATCCATCTTCCCATAAATTCTGACCATCTTCCCTGTCCCTGCTGACAAAAAGCATGCCCAAACCATGATGCTGCCACCACCATGTTTGACAGTGGGGATGGTGTGTTCAGGGTGATGAGCTGTGTTGCATTTATGCCAAACATATTGTTTTGCATTGGGGCCAAACAGTTCGATTTTGGTTTCATGTGACCAGAGCACCTTCTTCCACATGTTTGGTGTGTCTCCCAGGTGCTTGTGGGTAACTTTAAACAACACTTTTTATGGATATCTTCTTGCCACTCTTCCATAAAGGCCAGATTTGTGCAGTGTACGACTGATTGTTGTCCTATGGACAGACTCTCCCACCTCAGCTGTAGATCTCTGCAGTTCATCCACAGTGATCATGGGCCTCTTGGCTGCATCTCTGATCAGTCTTCTCCTTGTTCGAGATGAAAGTTTAGAGGGACGGCCGGGTCTTGGTAGATTTGCAGTGGTCTGATACTCCTTCCATTTCAATATGATTGCTTGCACAGTGCTCCTTGGGATGTTTAAAGCTTGGGAAATCTTTTTGTATCCAAATTCGGCTTTAAACTTCTCTAATTCAGTATCTTGGACCTGCCTGGTGTGTTCCTTGGTCTTCATGATGCTCTCTGCGCTTTGAACAGAACCCTGAGACTATCACAGAGCAGGTGCATTTATACGGAGACTTGATTACACACAGGTGGATTCTATTTATCATCATCAGTCATTTGGGACAACATTGGATCATTCATAGATCCTCACTGAACTTCTGGAGTGAGTTTGCTGCACTGAAAGTATAGGGGCCGAATAATATTGAACACCCCACTTTTCAGTTTTTTATTTGTTAAAAAAGTTTGACACATCCAATAAATTTCATTCCACTTCACAATTGTGTCCCACTTGTTGTTGATTCTTCACAAAAAAATAAAATTTTATATCTTTATGTTTGAAGCCTGAAATGTGGCAAAAGGTTGAAAAGTTCAAGGGGCCTATCAGGTTTTATCAACGTCGACCCCCACGAGAGCAGACCGATTCAATAAAAACAGAGTCAAGACTACAAAAGGTAAGTGAACTTTATTTACAGGTGAATCTTGTCATCGCAGCTGTAAGGGAGAAGAGAAATAGGTGAGTTTGGGTTCTGGTTGTCTCTTTGAATGTTTTAATTCTTGAAGATAAATAATTGTCTCCTTACTGTTTGTGTTGTAGGTGGAGGCCGAGAAGGAGAGGAGAGGTCCTGGGTTTTGTCGGAGATCCAGTCCTAAGGTATTTGGCAGTGGAGAGAGGAGCAGGTTGACCCAGTTGAGAATGCTTTAATGGTGGTTGTTGAAGGGACACCGTTGATCCACAGGTGGAGTCCAGTGGAGCGATGAGATCCTAGGAAGGATCTGAAGAGGCAGGCCGTGGAAGGTCCTGGAGGAGTCACAGTTGGTGAGAACAAGCTGTAACAAAGGTTAGTCAGCTGTACTCGAGTTACCATTTGGTAGATGATGTCCCAGCACTGAAGAGGTGTCTGGCAGGTGCTTAAAACCCCCATCAGGCAGTCCTCCTCAGAGCAGCAGCAGGTGGAGTGAGTTGAAGTTAATTGGCTGTGGAAGGAAGAGTGAGTGACAGGAAAAAAAAACAGGAATCCCACAGGGCCAAATACTTTCGTAAGGCACTGTATATATCACCTATATAAAACAGATAACAAACATACTATATCTCACCCATATATAGCACATAACGAGCATACTACAGCATATATCACCCATATAGCTCAGAAACAGTCACTGCTCAGTGTAGTTCCTTTGTGACTCCTACTGGTGCTATTTGGTTCTTGGACATTTTGTCTTTAGCACAACTCAGTTCTGAGTAAATACTTACCAGTAACTGACATACTCTGCTTTTTCATGTACTTTCCAGCAACTTACCTACCTGCACATTCTCCAACAATTCTCCTCGCTTTCTCTCCCAAGTCTCCTGGATGTGACCAGTCTCTCCTGCATCTGTGGATTAGAGCTGTCATTTCTAACCTGAACCTGGAGCCCAGCCCCGCCTGACTCAGATTAAGGCGGGGCCATAATAATGTGTTTCATGTGCGGGCTGGATCAGTGTTGCACTTTTGATTGCGTCAGCGGACGTGCGTGGCTGATGATCCAATTATATGGCAACATGGCTTGCCATACATTCACCAGCTGCATGCGACCATTTGACTGCGCGCTGACCGGCCTTGAAAAAGGTAAAAAGTTCAGTTAACCTTCAGATGGATTACTGCCAGCAATGCATCAGCTGAAATGAACGTTCATTCAGCCGCTGCACTCAGCGGACGCACGGCCAATGACCCAAACAGGTGAGATCACAAAATATCTGAAATGTCAAAGCAGGGTCCCTGTCTGAATAGTGCAGAATGCAGGCAGAAGCAGGGATTCAATGCACTTTGACGACCGTGAAAGGACAAACACTCCCTCAACTCTGATTTTCTGCCCCCTTTATGCGGTGCGTGTCCACCGACCGTTAATAACTATATAAGAAGTCAAAGCTTAATTAAAAAAATAAGGGGTTTTCGGGTTCAGACCTGTAATTACTGTTAATACGTTGGGTCGGGTGGGGTTCGGAAATTATGGCTACGGGCTGGGACCGGGTCGGGTTGGAATTTTGGGGCCCAAATACAACTCAACTGTGGATGAGAAAAAAGTTCAGTACTCTTTAGAGTCCACATAAAAAATCATGACAACTGTATTTAAGGTTCAGCGAACTGCTCTTCCAGGACATGTTTTTTCATACCTATTATTGTAAGAGCTGTGCAAGCTGAGGTAGATCACCTCTGAGGGGAGTGAATGCTTGTTTAAGACCACATTATAAACTAAATAAATAATGTATTGTCAAATGTATCTTTTACTTTAAACGTGGATGAATAGATTATTCTTACAGCCGTCAAAACAAACTTGAAAAATGAAAAATTAACTTATCAGAGTTTTTGCAAAAATTGCAAGAGAAAACAACAACTATTCTGTCCCTATGTTTACAACTAAATTAGACAATCTGTTACTGAAATTATTGTTTATTGTATGAGTTTGGAAATTTTAGCACAGCTCATTTGCATCTGACCTGAGGTCCAGATTTAGGCTTAACACCTTCTACTGCTTAATTTACTTCCCAAAATTGCTTTACTTCTATCAGTTCCCATCTTTACATCTTTTAGTTGCTATTTTTTTTCCCAGAAGAATAGGAAAGACTACCTTTTTGCTTTTAAGTTGACATCTTTAATTCCATCTGAATATTATTTTACCTACTCAATTTTTGACTGGTACTGTTCTAATGTACTCACCAATGATCTAATACAATATAAACAAATAACTCATAAATTATTTTCAACAAAACATGACTGATGGCTTAGCTCATTTATTAGAAATTGGTTCAGAATTTCTGTGTTTGGTCAGTATTTCTTTTTTTGTATTTTAGGTAGAAAGTTATTGTTTATTTTACTGTTTCTATTTTACCCCAATGTATTTTTTTTTACCCTCTGTGGATTCTGTTCCTGCTCCATCCACTTGTTCCTAGTTGTCTCACCAGGAGCTTCTCATTTTAGTTTATTAGTGTCCTCTTTACATTATGTGTTCCTCCATTTGTTCCTCAGTGGTGTTTTGTGTTGTTTACCAGACATTACATCTTCCCTGTGCGTCTCCCTGAGTTTCCCAGTGTTACATTTTGTAAGTAGTTCACCTGCCACAGCAGCCTTTTGATTTATTTAATTAAAAATATTTTCTTTATCCTTGATGTTCCTAGTTCTGTCTTCAAAGGTTTGAAATCCATCCCAAATCACGACACAAAGCACCATTAAAAAAGAACTTAGCTGTCAGATAACTGCAGACAAGACGGCACAACATCAAAGGAAATTGGAAGAGAGGAAATCACCATACTGGGGCCACTTCTTTCCAGAACTCCGACTGAGTCAGATGACTTCCAATGTCCCACCATGCTCCTGTGTCTTGCTGCTTCCTGATGCCCTGCCCACCTCCAGAAGCTTGCCTTCCTCTGGTGCTTAGCGGTTCTCCAACACAGTGCTTCCTGACTTCACCCCCCTGAGCCCTCATCAGACTGTTTCCGGACTATCCACCTGATCAGCCTCACCAGATGGGATAGTCTTCGGCTGTCTGCCTGATCTGCATCGCCAAATGAGTTGGTCAGGTGACTGTCCACCATAGTGTGTGTTTTTAGAGGGATTTTTGAATTCATTCCCAGTTTTGATCCCTGTCGGTCCTTGGTTATTCAATTTTTGGTTAGTTCCCTCCAACCTGTGTCCCCCCTCCACCCCCTTGTACTTGTCTTTTTTGTGTTGGGTCATTAGATGACAACAGAGAGGGGGGTACTGTTAGGATTCACGTTTTTGTTGTTGTTTTGTTATATTTTATCTTTTTGTATTTTAGGTAGGATTCTTGTGTTTATTGTCCCACATCATGGAGCAAAAAGGGGTAAATGAAGATACTACTAGGGTGGGCCTAAGATGTAAATGAACATTTAAAAAGAAGAAGAAAAAAAAGGAATTACATTTGGAAAAATGCAACAAAAACAACAAAATCACAACAACATTTGAAAAAACAGAATTAAATTATTCCACAGCGGAAGTGGCCCGGATCACATTAGAAAAATCTGAATTACATTTGCAAAAACGGAATCAAATTTGAAAAAACATAATGACATTTGAAAAAAACTGAATTACATTAAGCCAAACAGGAAGTTTTTTTGTTTTTGTTTTGTTTATTAACAGCATAAAACCGAACAACAGAACAATATACAGTACACACACAACGGAGATACAGTTAACAGGCTACTCTTTATAATGTATCTCCATTGTGTGTGTATTGTACATTATTCTGTTGTTTGGTTTTATGCTGTTAATAAAGTAAACAAAAAAAAAATCACTTCCTGTTTGGCTTAATGTAATTTAGTTTTTTCAAATGTATTTCCGTTTTTTTCTAATGTTGTTCATTTACACCTTAGGGCCACCGTAAGATACCCTCCGTCCTTCCATCATTATGATGTGAGCACAATAACATGAAAAAGGCCACCATGCACGTACTGGTTCCGCCATTGCACCTGGTGGCAGATAAAATGTCTCCCTTCATTCGCCAGTATCCGTTATTCTGTGACCCCTCAGACAAGAAAAAAACTACCTCTGTTCTTATACACAGTGTAACTCCTGCCCACGTGAATATCTTGCAACAAAAACATTAAAGTTTACTTGCATCCCCTGTTCAATTCCAGTCCAAAAACTACTCATCACGTACAAACACTCACTATTCAAATCCTTCAGTGATGTTGGACATCGATGTACTGTTTGTTTTTAAGTTAATTATAAATGTTGATTTGTTATATTCAAGCCTTCTATCTTCATCCTAATCTGTTAATCAGCATCACTATTTTGGTAAAGTGCTGGAAATCATTTCAGTTTAGTATGCAAGGTTTTTCAGTGGAGTAGTGTCAACATTCATTTAAAAGAGCAGCATATTTAATAAAGTGCATTACCAGAGGTCATAACACCGGAGACTGTAACTTCCTTAATAACAGCCTCTATCTTCTTACAGCCTCAGAATAATGCTATTAAACAATGTAAAACACATTGTTATTGTCTGAATCTACAGGGAGGAATGAAGCCAACATGTCAGCATTTACTGTACGTCTTTGTTTTCCAGTCTGACATACAGACAGAGGTGGAGGGTTGGGTGGGGGTGTTTATGGCAGGCTTCAGCCGACTCAAGAATGTTTTGTTGAACCCCACTAATAGGGGTGATGGTGCTCATTTAGCAGTCAAATGGAGTCCCGTTTAATCCGACAGATGTGTCTTATCAGTGTTCTCCAGGTTTTTATATTTCATTGCTTTACCTCCACTCTGTATTCGGTTGGGGGTGTCTAAATATCTCTTCCTCTGGAAGTAGAACTAAAAGTTGGAGAAAGCAGTGTTACAGAAACAATATTGTGCTGAATTTAATTACATGTTATACATTGTTAAAGAGCTAATGTATTATTTTTTTTGCAACATATCAATTGAGGTTAACGAGATCCAGTTGTTTTTTTTCTCGTTATAATGTTTTGACTATAAAATAATTGAAAAATAAAACATGTAACCAATATAATTCTGTCTCCTACTCACATTTATTAAAAAATTTCAGGTTCTCAACACATCATTTACTGCTTGTATATCAAGATCTCGCTGTCAGACTGTATTCTGGCAAAACATAAAACAAGCAAGTAACTGTACATAAATGTGCTGATGGAAATGATTTGTGCTTACAAATCATTTTTAAATACAGTACATGTGCAAGCACTGTATTTCAGCAGGAAGCTCAGTGTCTGTGACAAGTTTTGTGGATTATGTTACTGCAAGTTACCAGATTTTCCAAACTCTGAGTAGTTTTAAGTGGTTAATTCTAACTTCATACTTTCTCAATGCTAAGCTTGTGAAAACTGAAGGAGTAAAAATTGTGACTGAAAACAAAAGTTTATATGAAAAATAAGTCTTATGGGTCTAGCGTTCAACCTCCAAATGCAAAGGATTATTTTATATTATTTGTAACTTTACCAAAAAAACTGATTTGTCTTTTAAGTAAAACAGTTTCACTTGTGTCATAAAACACATGTTCAAGGACAATACAAATGTCAAAAGAGTAAGAAATAATAGGTTCTGGATATTTTCTTTAGCCTATATAACAAATATTTAATTTTATTTGAATTTATGTTGAAACATTTTCTTTATTTTTTTTTTTTTTCCAAAACAACAAAATTCCTACATTAACAATTTTCTTTAGAAATAAAAAAATTCTTCAGATGCAACACTTAACGTTTTGTTTTTTATATGGTGTCTATTTCAGCCATTTTTTGACATGTAAAGTGCAGCTAGTCTAGATCAGAGGTGTATGAAGTTCAGCCCGCAGGACATTTGTGGCCCTTGGAGTGATTTTGTGCAGGCAATTTAAGAATGGTATAATTTTAGTTGCAAGCTTAAGAGATTGTTGCAGATGTACAATGCACATTTCATGATAATACTTTTTAAGTATATAATGTTACGTAGAAAATTAGAAGAAAACATTTTTCGATGAAGGATTTAAACAGTGGCTCTTTTTCAGTTTATGAGATGAGTATTTATCTGGACTGGAACTGAACAGGGAATTCAAGTAAACCTTAATGTTTTTTTGTTTGTTTTTTTGTGCCATCTACAAGTACGGGTAAATGGTAAGGGTTGTGTCAGAAAGAGCATCTGATGTAAAAAACTTTTTGCAAAAACGAACATGTGAGTTCTTCTAAGCAACATCATAACGGATCAGTCAAGACCTGGGTTAACAACAACCGACAGCGATGCTGTTGACAAACAGGGTGCCAGTAGAAATTGTGCCACTGTTAGTCGAAGACTACGAGGAGGGAAAAGTGTCAGGAGGAAGAAGAGGAATGTCAAGAATGTAGGACTGAAGTTGGCAAGTCTAAATGTGGGGATGATGACAGGTTAAGGTAGAGAAGCTGGCTGATGATGCAGCATTGGAGCAGGGTTCAAACAGTTTTACCAGGGTGCGGATGAAAAGAGAATGAGAGTAAAGGTGGTCCTAAAGGAGGAGTTAGCAAATACTGTAGTAGAGGTAAAAGGAGTGTCAGATAGGGTGATGTATCTGAAGGTAGAAGTAGAAGGTCTGATGCTAAATGTTGTCAGTGGTTATGCTCCACAGGTTGGATGTGACATAGAGGAGAAAGATTAATTCTGGAAAGATCTGGATGAAGTAATTTGGTATTTTGGTATTTTGTATTTGGTATAAAGTTTATTCATTTAAAAAAATACAAAACAATTCCATAACAATATAAAATATATACCAGAGATTTAAAATGAAAGGCAGCAGAAGGAGAAAAAAATCTTATTATATCTGCCCCTTTTTTCAAACAATTAGTTCAATCACAATAATTTTCAAGTAACAGAACAAAATGAATTTTAATTTTTCTAATTCTAATACAATAAACACACTAAGCTACTTAATTTTTTTTATTTATTTTTTAACAATTCAGTTTTGATCTTTTTCTTAAATGTGCACATTGACTTGGCATTTTTCACATCACTCTCTAGAACATTCCACAATCCAACTCCTTGGATTGAGGTAGACCTTCCCTTCAGACTAGTTCTGAATGTTGGTTTGACAAATATCTCTATCCCCTTAAGATTATAACAACTTTGTCTTTTAATAAAATTTCTTTGGATATTTAATGTGTTATTTTGAGCCCTATACATAACTGATCAAATACTATAATCTACCAAATCATGGAACTTCAATAACTTCAGTTGATAAAATAATGTGCTTGATGGGTGACTGTAATGCTTTCTGGTGATAATTCTTACAGCTCTTTTCTGTAAAATAAAAATAGGCTTTGTAAATGTTTTACATGCTTTCCCCCAAACATAAATGCAATAGATTAAATGTGGAACAATGATTGTGTTATACAACATGTACAGAGCTTTATCATTTAATAATTCCCTGACTTTGTATAGTACTGCAATAGATTTAGATATTTTTGTTCTTACAGAATTGATGTGATTTTTCCATGTTAGCTGTTCATCAATGATTACACCCAAAAATTTCATCTCATTAACTCTACAAATCTCAACACACTCAATTTTAAATGGATCATCAACAGTTCTCTTTTTGTTAATAAATATCATGTAATTTTTTTTAATCGAAATTTATTGATAATTTATGAAGTTTAAACCAAGTTTGTATTTTATCAAATTCTGTCTTCATCAATTCCAACATCCGTTTTACATCTTTACCCAAACAAAAAAATGTGGTGTCATCTGCAAAAAGGACACATTTGAGGAGTCCTGATACATTCACTAAGTCATTCACATATAAAATAAATAACTTTGGTCCAAGTACAGAGCCTTGAGGAACTCCACACGTGATATTGCAGAGGTCAGATCTTACACCATTTATTTGTACAAACTGTTTCCTATCTTTTAAATAGCTAGACACCCAGTGTAATGCTGGTCCTCTTATGCCATACTTATTTAATTTTTCAAGGAGAATAATGTGATCAATAGCATTGAATGCTTTTTTAAATCAACAAAAATACTAACACAATATTGTTTTTTATCAACAGCAGTAGTTATTTGTTCTATTATTTCCATGAGAGCCATTGATGTAGAGTTTTTGGCTCTAAACCCATACTGACTGCTACTTAGAATGTTTTGTTTAGTAATAAATTTATCTAATCTGATCACAAATAATTTTTCTAGAATTTTTGAGAACTGTGGTAATAAGGATATTGGTCTATAATTATTGAACATACATTTATCACCATTTTTAAAGAGAGGAACTACCTTAGCTACTTTCATATTGTCTGGAAATATTCCTTTGAAAATGATAAATTACATATATATGTAAACGGCTCGATAACATAACTCATTATGTCCTTTACAAACATCATATCCATGTCCACCCAGTCTTTTGATCTCTTATCTGTAAGATTTTTTACAACATTCATTATTTCTTCTTTGTCAGTTCCATTAAGAAAAATACTGTTGTCACAACCTATAACTGAATGGTTCACATTATTGTCCACTTTTGGTATTTTAGCTGCAAGGCTTGATCCAACGTTCACAAAATGATGATTAAATCCATTTACAATTTCATTTTCATCATAGATTTCATTGTCATCTTTCAAAAAATATTGTGAAATACCTGTTTTTGCTTTATGACTTTTCAGAACACTATTTATTACTCGCCATGTTGCTTTCATATCACCATTACTTTTATTTAATAAATCACTATAATATTCCTTCTTGTGTTTCATTATAATCCCTACTAATTTATTTTTATACTTCTTATATTTTTCTTCAGCCTCTTGTGTTCTCAATTTCAAGAAACATGTATACAAATAATTATTTTTTTTAAAAGCATTTCTCAACCCTTTCGTCATCCATGGTTGGTCAACAACATTTCTCTTTGTATAATTATTTTGCACACAATTCTTTTCATACAGAGCTCCTAAAATATTCATAAACTCATCATATGATCTGTTCACATCATCAACATACACGTCTTTCCAGTTTTGTTTATGTAAATCATCTTTTAATTTGTCCAATGCTTTTTTGGTTGTGTTTATTGTTTTTTTCTTAATTGTAATTTCTTTTGTAATGTTTTGATCATTTTTATAAATTGTGAAAACTGGTGTAGATGAACAGATGCTGAGATATATTCATCAATTAAAACGGATTCTTTCATTTTTCTGGACTGAATATAAACGTGCATTGAATTTAACAAAATGTAACGTGAGACGTTATTTATCTTTGACCCATCAAAATGACAGTGGGTCATTTATTAACAGAATCAAGTTTAACACATCAAACATTTACATTAATTTGGCAAAATATGAAAATAACAACATAATTAATCAGCAGCTGTACAATTATGATCAAGTATCCACACGGCGGTGGATGAGCACTTTACACAGACATTTCTAAAATATCTGGAATGATTTTTACTTGATAGAAGAATTTAAAGATGGAAAATGAAGTTTAAAGGGAGTAAAAGATGGTGTGTGAGGGAGAGTGTTGACCAGAACCGACACTCTCCATTCGAACCCAGCTTTCCTCGGTACGCTCGGTAGTTGTCAGGATCAGCTGGACAGGAACTAACCCAGTTGTGCAGACAGGACTCAACTCGGCAGATTACAAAAATAGATATGTTTAATGATAAATAAAAAGGTAACAAAACAATAAGCTGACGTGGCAGCAAAACTTACATGGACTCAGGAAGCTCAGGGAGAAACTCACAAGACGCAGGAAACATGAAGACCCAAACGAATACGACCCGACAAAGGAACAACACAGGACAGGAGGTTTATATACAAGGACAAGACAAGACGTGATTACAAACAGCAGGTGTGATGAGACAAAGGTGGCAACAATTAAACTGACGAGGAAACACTAGGGAAACACAGACACAAACAGAAACAGCAAAAGGTGCCATCCTTACAGTAGTGAACTTGACTCGTTACCTCTCTGAAGATGAATCAGCGGATACGGAGTTCCAGTTAACGCTACCTGTCCAGCGTCTCCATAGGATGGCTGTGACTCGTAGAAGTAGTGACGATATTCCGTCTGACACAAGTTCACCTCAGCCAGTGGACCTCACATGAGTGGGGTTCGTCCGAGTTCCACTCAGAGGTGAAGATGTTATAATCCCAATCTCAGAAGAGCCTTATCATGGCTGGACTTCTGTTCTCCCAAACGCCTGGAGCTGCAAACTCTCCAGCCCGACTCCAACAGCAACTCACAGAACAACATCAAAATCTGCCGCTTCACAGAACTGAGAGAACTAGGAAGTACCGACATTTTAAAGGGCTCTATTTCCGGTTCATTTGGGAGTCCCTGATTGGTCAATGTCGACCAGACAGGGGTGTGGTTTGCGACGTAAGAGGTTACTAGAAGTCAGAAAAACAGCAAGAATGTTATAGAACAGATTGAAACTGTTTTTCAGACAGCCGAGAGAAATGTTTGGGCGAGTTTGGAGAAACAGGTGCCAACTTCTCTGTTTACGTCTGAGAGGATTTAAAAACAAGACAGTTGTTCCAACACTTGTCTGCTTCGACTCCGACCTTGGAGCAAACGTACACTGCTCATTCAAAGACAGGAAATCAGAAAATGCATAATTACTCTGTAACAAGCCTTAACATGAATTCTAACTTTGCATGAGGATTAAAAAATCATTGTTACTGTTTTCACAGTTAATTAAAAATGATTAGTTCACTGCAACATCTAAAATGGTTGAACTAAAACACTTTGATTATCAAACATTTGTAAAACAGTAATGATAATAGAAAAGAGAGTGTTCTTTCACTTGAATTTTCAAGAAAGAAAGTCTCAGGATGGATGAACCTGTATTTCTGGATTCAAATCAATGAAATGACAGTTTCTGTCCCACAAGGTGCCTAAGGTCAAGGTTTCGACATCAGGCCTAGTCCACTACACTGGTTACTGTAATAGAGTTACTGTATTACTGTAACTGTAATAATAATAAACTGTAATAGAGAGTATTCCCAGGGAGGAGAGAGTGATGATCGGAGCAGACCTGGATGGACATGTTGGTGAATGAAACAGAGGGGACTAGGAAGTGTTGGGTAGGTTTGGTGTGAAGGAAAGAAACCAGAAAGGGTAGATGCTGGTGGATTTTGCTGAGAATGGAAATGGGTGTAGTCAACACTTATTTTCAAAAGAGGAAGGAGCATAACCTGACAAAGAGTGGAGGCAGGAGTACACAGGCAGACTACATTCTGTGTAGAAAAGGAAACTTGAGGGAGATTGGGAGCTGTAAGGTTGTGGCAAGAGAAACCATGGCCAGACAGCATCGGACGGTTGTGTGTAGAATGACTGTTGTTGTGAAGAAGAGAAAAATAATAAAATCAGAGAAGAAGGCCAAATGGTGGAAGCTGAGTAAAGAAGAATGTTATGAGGAGTTCAGAAAGGAGTTGTTGGGGGCTCTGGGGGCTAAGAAAGAGCTTCCAGATGACTGGGCTACTACAGCAACAGTAAACTGAGAGACAGGTAGGAAGGTGCTTGGAGTGTCATCTGGACAGAGAAAAGATAATGAAACCTGGTTGTGGAATAGTCAAGTGCAGGAAGCTATTCAAAGCAAGAGGTTAGCCACAAAGAAATATGACAGTGAAAGTACTGAAGAGATGAGACAGGAATATGCAGGAGATGCAAAACAGAGCAATGAGGGTGGTAGCTAAGGCAAAATAGAAGGCACACGATGAGTTGTATGAGAGACTGGACACTAAAGAGGGCGAGAAGGACCTGTACCAATTGTCAAGACAGATGGATTAGACTGGAAAGGATGTAGCGCAGGTTAGGCTTGTTAATGCTTTTTTCTACCTCTCGCTCTTGCTCCCCTCCTGCTTTTGCTCTTGCTCTTTGTTTTTGTGAACCTTTTTCAGACCCTCTTTTTGCATACCTTCCGAATTGTAAACTATGGATTTGTTTAGCTGGTCTCTCAACACATTTGATCAAATTTTCTCACAAGAAGACAGGTTGAAGGAGAGCCCTCTTCTCTGAAACATAATTGGATTTATGATAACTTGTTCTGCTGTTTGGAGTTGGTGGAAATCTAGATTGTCGACAAATTTGGAAACTTCAGGAGCTGTTTAAGCTGTCTGGAATGTGTGTGCTGGACTTTGCAACACTCAGACTGTGTGCAAACTATCTGTGGACCTGTATCAAAGCTGAGCAGGCAGGACTGTGGAATTTTATGGCAGAGTTCATGGGCGTTTGGAAAGAAGAGATCTTGACGAATATGTAAGCCTGACTTCAGCGTAAGTAATCACAATTTGGCTGTTTGGCATCGCCATGAGATGTACTAGTGAGACTATAAAAGGCAGAGATGGAAACTAAGGAGCACGGCCTTGACCCAAAACAATGTTGAAATCTGAATATGGCACTGGCCTTGGAAGGCAGACTATCTCAATTTCTCCTTGGATGTTATGGAAACAAGACACTCTGATTACCCCCTTACTACCACCAGGTGCAATGGCAGAGCCAGGAGATGGCCATTTGTGGCCTTGGCCACCATATATCAATCTTCGGCCACCCCTCCGGTCACCCTAATCAATTGAGGAAACTATACTTTTAAGCAATATAAAAACTAGATAGCATAGTTTCCTCATATTATAGGAGTGGCCACTTTACATATATATGTAACTGGTGGTGAGTGGTGACCATCTTGGATTTTGATGTGGCAACCCAATTTTTGAGAGGAATCTTTCTTATGTCTAGATGCAGCCACACACAAAAAGGAAGTTTGCCCATTGCTTTTTTTAGTTGTCCAGCTCACAAAGTTTATAAATATATGGTGGTAGCATCTTGAATTTTGACCTGGAAACCCAATTATTTTAAAGGAACCTTCCTTACACCTACATGTATCGACACACACTCACAACATTCACAGATGAACAGATGGAAGGATGGATGGACGAAGGGACAGATGGAGGGTATTTCCAATTTCCTCTGTGGCAGGCAGTGCAGTTGGTTTACCCATGGATAGAATAAGTTGGATTCATTTTACACTTATGTTTCTAAGAATATACTAAAATGTATTTTCCAAGCACAAGAAAACAACAAAAAAATCATTAAACTCAACAAATCAAATTAATTGAATGCTCATTTTTTTGAACAAACAATGCATACAATGTTTTTTTATTTTTTCTATCTACAATTTAGAAATCATTCCCCAGCAAAATTGATATACCTTTGTCCTTTCTCCATTATATTTTTCTCATTGTTGAGTTGTATTAAAAAAGTTACAAAAAATATGCTTTTTTTATCTTGAATTCAATTTTTTGTGGCCTGCAAGGACTTTTATTTTGATAACTTTGGCCCTCATACCAAAAAAAATAGTATTTTCCTAGTATAGATCTTAACCAAGCCGGCAATCTTGATGAAGGGAAGGTTTGAAATTCATCATTAAATAATTAATGGACCCATTTGAATAACAACTGTGTCACTGGACATACAATACAGTACATGCAATTTTGCAAGCAAGCCTTTTTACCAAAGTGAAAACAATTTTTTCTTTAAAAGTAAAAGATAAAAAAAATGGATGGATGATTCTAAAGAGGTTGTTTGGTGATTTGTTTTTGTAGTTGTGAATAAATTGCTTCATCGCCGGTGATTACAAGGCACCTTGAATCATTATTCACATGCCACTGTTGTATTTGTCTACTCATTTACAGGCTCTCATTACTATGAGGTTAATTACTTTGAAAGGCTGCTCCACAGATATAATGTCCAGAGTTGTAGAGCTTATTTGCTGCTTACCATATGTTGCCAACATGGATTCAAAGAATAAATATGATGAAACAATTAGGCTATTAATTAACTACTAATTAGTGTCATGTGCTCATGACAAATTATATATAAATATAACATTTGGTTAGTTACTTGGCAACAACTCTAGGGAGAACAAACGCCATATAAAATTGTGAACTTAAAGGTCTGATAGCATTACTACATTTTTATTGCAATTCATGATTGTGACAAAAACATAATTTTATAAAAGTTTGGATGGTGCATTAAATATAAATAAGAACAAAGCTCAGTGAATCACAGTAAATTTATTTGATCATATGAAAACAACATAAAGGCTAAAAGACCAAAATGTTTTTTTTTATAACTTTTTTGCTATGATGAAAATTATACCACCAACAGAAGAAAAAAAAAGTTAAAACATGATTGACAAAAGAAGTGGGAGATGATGTCTAACAGAACAGAGAGGGAGAACATCTCGTTACATATAGCTATAGTGATGGCCGGTCTGAAACATGATCGGGGAAAAAAAATCATCTCATGGAATCTGAGGCCTATAACCCAGTACCCTCACTGCACTACAGTTGTTGGAGTCTAGTTTGCAAATGGCATTACCAAGAGGTTCTCCAAATAATCTTGAAAATCAATCATTAATCATATTTTGTGGATATTTTGTTATTGTTTGCCAAATCTGAATTACCATCCATCCACCATCTTCCACTTGCTTTGAAGTCGGGTCATTGGCAGCTTGAATGGGGAGAACAAGACATTTCTTTCAACATCCCACTCTTCCAGCTCTTCTGAGAGGATTCCAAGGAGTTCCAGGCCAACTGAGAGATATAGCCTATCCAGGGTGTCCTGGGTCTTCCCCGGGGTCTCCTTACATTCGGACATGCCCGAAGTTCCTCCCTAAGGAGGCATCCAGGGGGCATCTTTACCAAATGACTGAACCACCTCAACTGGTTCTGCTCAATGTGGAGGAGCAGCGGTTCTACTCTGAATCTCTCCTGGATAACTGAACTTCTCATCCGATTTTTAAGGGGAAAGTCCAGCTACTCTGCTGAGGAAACATTTCAACCACCTGTATCAGTGATCCCTTTCTTTGGGTCACTACCCAGAGTTTGTGGCCATAGGTGGGGGTAGGAGTGTAGACTGGCTGGTAAAAAGAGAGCTACAGGTGTTTTGAATCGATCTTTGCCTGCCTTGTCACCTAAGACCAATCTGCCTTGGGAGACCCTACCAGGGGCAATTACAATTGCTCCCAACAGCATAGCTCCTAGGATCATTCAGGTGCACAAATTCCTCCATCACAATAAGGTGATGATTCAAGGAGGAGAATATGAATTACATGTTACATAATTGTAATT
The DNA here is from genome assembly GCF_014905685.2 of Nematolebias whitei. Lineage (NCBI taxonomy): Eukaryota > Metazoa > Chordata > Actinopteri > Cyprinodontiformes > Rivulidae > Nematolebias > Nematolebias whitei. The sequence continues at coordinate 26,465,912 of NC_056513.1, forward strand.
TTTTTTTGGTATAGCTGTCAATCAAATTATTGCACTGTGCCAATAACTTTCAATTTGTTCTTGTTTTTTGTGCACTGCTACAAGTATTTTCTCATTTCTTTTTTGATACCTGTATGTGAGCATTTCTTTTAACATAAAACATCTAAGGCTAATCCCCTAAGTGTTTAAGTCTAATCATACCAATTATAAAACAAAAATTCAGATGCTCTTTACCTCAGAGGTCACCACAGCGAGTAAACTCCCATGATGGTTTGGTAACTGTTTTACATTAGATTTCCTTCCTTACACAAATCTAATCATGCCAGTGATAAGTAATAATTATTTTACAAAGATAAATATGCCTGTTTTCATTTAAAAAATGTATTCCGGTACATGAAATCATAAATTTAGAGGCAGCTGCCAAGATAAGGTGAGTGATTTAGAGTATAAAGGTGTTTTCACACCTGATAGTCCGGTAAACTCGGTTCGATTGGGGACCAAAGTTCAGAACATTTGTTTGCATTTCAGCTGATGTGGTTCACATTCACACTGCACTGAGTCAATTGAGTTAACCTGTTCCCCCCTTCGCCTGTGGTGGCGCGGCACCAAGAACTACTGAAGGAAACAACACAAAAACCTCTGAAGAAGACACTTCTTCTGCTTTTTCTGGAAATAAAAACAAAAACGAGTGGCGTCAAATTTTAGACGTTTTAGGATTTTTCTTTTGTCATTTTTCAACAATGGACTCAGCATGAGTGAAAGATGAGACAGAAGACCATGGAGAATGTTGTTTTTCACACAAGGCGGCTGACAGCTCTGAATGAGGTAAGAGAAATGTGTGTTTGTTTGCTCTGCGCTGTAGACCTTCCTGCTTTTGGAGAGGTCTCCAGTCCGCATGCATTCACAATGCATTCGAACTGCGCTAGAGTTCAAATGAACCGAGACCTGGGTATTTAGGCGGACCAGAATTCGCTTTTTTGGTCCGCATCAGAGTTCGATTTTATTGTGCGGGTTGCAAGATTGAATTAAAGGAAAAATAAGCAGACATGTGCAGCTTCCGTTCTCTCCGTTTATTTCCACTTTAGTTTCTCCTCACCTCCTCTGTCACTCTCCGTACACAGCATATTATATTTTACAAACAGTCCTCTAGTGCCCACTTCATGCAACAACAAAGTTAGTTTCAGATCGGCAGAACACAACAGATTGCGCATTCACCCCCCCCCCCCCCCCCCACAACAAAAACAAAAAAAAAAAAAAACGAGACTTTCTAGGCAAACGGACTAGAGTTTGATTAAAGCGGACTAAACAGGGCTGGTGTGAATTCACCCTAAAAATGCACAACAAAATAATGTGCATGGCCTAAAATATAATTTTGCAAGCTGTGTACACAAAAATATGCCATGAATCTTAAAAACTGTCCAATTGTCTGGTTACAAACAAAACAAGCATTCAATGTAAAATTTGTGAATTTTCTTGCAATTTTGAGTTGCCGACAGGATTCCAACAGTAGCAGACCAGGCCTTTATTTTTCAAACATACGTATTTTATCCTATTTAACTTTAAATGAACAAGAGACCAATTACTGGTAAGTTCCTTAAAAACCATTATTTTGAAAATTTCCATTCTGGTGAGAAGAAGTTTAACCCTTGTATTGTTTTTGTATTGTGCCACTCTGTGGTCAGACATGCCCCCCCCCCCCCTTTTTTTTTTTAAATACAATGTTTATTTTTTATTTTTTAACTCTGCTCATGCACAACACCAGTTTCTCTATTATTTTTTTTCTTTACTGACCTGGGTATACCAGCAAGCAGCTGGAGCATGATGTATCAGCCAGCCATTTACATCTTTGGATAAAGCCAACTGGAATAAGCCGTTCCCAGTTGTGGAGTGTATGATTCTGCAGTCTGCATGCATGTGGAAAAGCTTTTTGTGCTTAATGTTTTCTTGTGCTACACAAGAAATTCAAAATTGTTAAACAATAGTTTGGATGTAAAGAGCAATTTTTTTTTTTTTTTTTTTTTTTTTTTTTGCTCTTATACATCCAAACTATAAGAATGTTGTTGGACGAGATGAGGAGCGGGACGATGCAGTGACATCTAGCTGAGAGAACATACTGCTTCCAGGATAAGTTGCAGTCAGAGAAATAAAATAAATATGGGAAATTTTCTGCTGATTATTACGTAGATGAAAATCATATTCTTGAATAAAATAAGATAATTCAATATATCACAATTTTCAAGAGTCTGTTTTTGCTTGGAGTCTAAATGACGTTGTCATGTTTTTATCAACCATATCGTCTATGCAAGCAGGTGTTGCTGGATCTGCGCACGGCAGACTCCTCTTACAAAGTGCACCCGCACACCAGGGGTGCAGACCAACTGGAATGTGCAACAAAGCCTAGGAGAGCAAGAAGCTGAAAGAAAGTAGCTGTAGCTACTACAAGCTGAAACACTTTTGTTGCAGCACCTGTTCAAAAAAAACTTGGCTAAATCCTGTTTTAGGTTGAAGCTCAGCTGTTCTCATCTGAGAGTGATATTTTTTACACAACCTCAGTGCACATAAAGAGTTCCAACTGTTATGTTAACATGACTTGTTAATTTTGGTAGGTGCTGAAAATTGAGGCATTAATTAAAACCATTTCCATCATATTATTTTGACAAAATACAAGTCCAAGGAAAGAGGTTATTTATTATTCAGGATTTAAGAAATAATTACAGATTTTTTTCCTGTTCTAATTGTAAACTTTAAAAGGATCTTAATGAAATTTGAACATTCTCTTTCAAGAATATGGTTGTTTGTGTTATGATACGGACTACCCAGTGGGGACGAGAACCAGAACGACAAGAGCCTCAAGTAAAAAACAGTGTTTATTTATATACAGTGAATGAAAACGTGTATATACAAAAATTGGCCTGGGACTCCTGAAAAAGGGAGAGACAGGGTCAGGACTAAGTGGCAAGTGGAGGCAGCTCAAATGGTGGAATAAATTGTTTGTCTTTTCTTACAGGTGGATCCTTGTGGGGTGAGGTTGTTGGGAAAAATCCAAAGGCAGGCAAGTGGTTGGAGGGCAAAGGTACTGAGGCGAGACTCCGACACAGGAGGAACCAATAGCAGGATCCGAGGAGACCAGGAAACTGTAGACACAAGAATACACGGTAAGAACTCCTTTTCATAAACTCAAAAATACTGGCTAGGGGCACAACTACCAAAGAGGAAGTAATGCTCCAGCGACGAGAAGAGCTTGACTGCAGCCTTATGTAGTGGAGGAGCTCGTCAGGTGGAATGGTCGTCAGCTGTGGATGATTGGCGGCCATCTTGGGGCTGCAGCAAGTTCAACTCTTACAGTTTGAGTTAATGCATCGTATGCCAGTGCCATTCTTTAATACGAAATAAGTCGGGTTGTGAAGAAAACAATACAGCAATCTATAGCAATGGCCCAGACAAGCAAAGACCATGTAACATTTGATCTTGATTTGTGACTTTGAGGCTTTGGCAATGAAAAGATTATTTGACACTCTGTGTAGTGATGCTAAAAAATTGTGTCAGGTTTTGTTAAATTATCTTGAAGACATCAGAAATTGGGGTACAGACCAGGAAAGACATTGTTTTAACTTTGACCTCATTCTGTGACCTTGACCTTGGTGATGAAAAGTGTATGCAACGCTCTGTCTTAGTGACGATGCATATGTGAATCATGTTTCATGAAACTGAGTGGATCAAAAGGTTTGGCCCAGTGAAGCAAAATATTTGTTTAAACTTGGACCTTGATTTGTGGTCTTCACCTTGTAGCTGGGGTAAAAATTTACTTGACATGCCAGGTAGTGGTGGTACAAATTCGTATTGTTTCATTAAATTATCTTGAGCGCGTCGTAAATTAGGGTTCGGATAAGCAACGATCTTGTTTTAGTTCTGAACTTGAATTTTGATCTTGACCTTGGAGCTAGGGTGATGAAAAGATACTAAAGATGCAACACTTCATATAGTGATGATGCATATGTGTATCAAGTTTCCTTAAATTGCCTTGAGTGGATCAGAGGGTATGGCCCAGACAAGAAAAAGTTTACTGATGTACATACATACATATGGACAGACATAGTCTACCATGAAGAACCATGAGCAAGATGTGTCATTGGAGAGTTATAGACTGGAAAAGGTTGTACAACACTGGAACAAAACTGGTGCATGATGGAAAAATCCCTAAAGACCTCATTATTAAAGGACTGTCTTGGGCAGCATAACGACTTAGTGGTTAGCACTGTTGCCTCATAATAATAAGGTAATTTGTCCAAAAACATGCGTGCTAGGCTGCCTTCAGGCCCTGACCTCCCTTCCAACAGAGTTGTGTGATCTCAATGGGATTTTCCAGGTTAAATAAAGGTTAAGTAACAACTGATCTACTTTTATTGTTTGTTCATTTAAATTATGTACACAATAGAATTCCCTTCATTAAGAAACACCAACTTTTTTTATTTTTTTTCTTGAAAATGATTAAACTGAATGAAATAAAAACAACTGTATTTCTCGTGTATATGTGAGAATCATGGGGGCTTTTTGAGATCTGTGGGTGGCACTTCCAGCTTGATTATAGCTGTCAAACGTTCCGACACAGTGTTGCTCAAGACTTTCATTAGTAATTATAATGGGCTTTGTAGTCAGCCTTGTCTCATTGTTTTAGCTTTCTTTCTTCTCTTGCTTTTAAAATTGCATGTGTTTTATTGTTCAGATTTTCTTTATAGATTGTTATGGTGGGTTCATTTTTGCTTAATGTAAAATCTCTCAAAAGATCACTCATATATTTTTTTTTATCTAGTTTGCTTTTCTTTAATTTTTTTCTCATGCATTGTTTCTTTTCTACCTGTTGCTCTTCATGTTCTTGACTCTTGACTAAGCAATAAATCATTCAATCTTCTTAAAGCACTCTCACGCCATTTCTATGACCTAGGAACAGCAGGGTTTTTTCTTCACATGGTTACTTCATTAACTGAGCGTCTGCACCCCCAACCCATGAAGTTAATGTTTATCCACCGGCAACAAACTTGCCACTCGTTTTACTAAAGTAATAAAATTAAAGATAATAAAATATCATTATTAGACAAATGTTTTAAGCGATCTCAGAATAGTTGGGGGTAATTAAGTCACTTCGCAATGTCTATATCGCAACTGTGCAATAATGTAACTAATAATTGTTAAAAAAAACACAAACTGTTTTAATCTTTTGAACTTGGGCTGTGTGGACAGGCTATAAAGATGGTAGCTCAGTTTGGAGAAACAGTTTAATTTTTGACTATACTATATTGACAAGGTAACAGTTAATCCAAGTAGGGGAAAAAAAGTTAATTGCAGGCAATTTAGAATAAATCTAATGTTAAAAATAAATAGTTGTTCATGCAAGCATTGTTTTATAGACTTTTGCTTTCTGATTAATTTCATATTAAGTTGATATTAACATAATATCCTTTGGTTACTTGCAAGTACAAGTCGCAGCAGCAGCTGGCTGTTGCACGTCTGGTGAAACCTGTAGTAGTTTCAGGAAAACTGATGATAAGTTGGTGGAAAAAACAAAAAAAAAACATGTAATGTAACTGTTTTTCATTCAACCTTTAATTAGACAGGTAAATCCCATTGAGCCTCGATGACTCATTTACAAGAGAGACCTGACACCGGAGAAAATGTCAGGGTTTGTGTTTATCATTATACATTTATTTATTTAGTTTTTATTTATTTGTTTATTTGGAGGGGTTGGGAGTACATGTTTTGGTTGCTTGATGTGTTTTCTAAGATTAATTTCCTTATTTGTGTAATGCTTTCTAAGTGTTTCAGTCATGTTTCCCAGTTTCTGCTTCTGTTCCCCCCTTCCTATTCTCAGCTGTTCCATTCCTCTCATCAGCCACTGCTCATACTGTAGTTCCTCAGCTTTCACTTCACTTGCAATCTGGCAATGTGTATACTTCAAACCATGTCTGGATCTCCCCTGAAACAGACACGGTACGGAGTGTTATATTTTTTAGTTACTGCTGTTCTGTTCTTTTTGTTTTGTTTCTGGTATAAATTTGTGTCTGCCTGCATTCTTGGGACTAATGCTTTGCAAACTGTGACAGCTAACAACATATATAAAAAAAAATAAGAATATACTAGTGAACTGGGGAATAAACTGGAAAAAAGTACTTTGTAGAACAGAACGTGTAACAAACATACAGTACTCAAGGTTTTGGAAGACATGACTGATGTGCTGCTTTTATGTTTTGGCAAATTTTGTTTTTTGCCATTTTTAAAACTTAAAATTACCAGTAGACAAGTTCTATCATCTGACCCAAGGCTTCTGGCAGAGTTAGAAGAAAAGGACAAAGTTGGGGGAGGGGGGGGGGGGGGAGTTGCCTCAACATGTTGTGGTAATTTGATGGGGATCAACACACAAGATGCTTAAGAGTTTCTCCAGATGCAAACAGCAGGCAGTCTACGAGACATTGGCTGGGGAGAGAAATAGAACATTAACTGTTATGGAGCAGCAAGTTTACAGATGCACTTGGCTCAGAGAGATAAGTAACACTGTCAGCCACAAAGTTTGTCCTAAACCTCATTTATAATTTTCTTGTGCAACAAGCATAATAAAACAATAATGAGAGAAAACCTTAAAAGCCAGTGTAGCGAAGGCAATGAAAGTCTATTCTATGGTTTGTTGCATTGAGCCAGCTTCAAATAAAAGAGTTTAAACAAACCTTCAGCTGCAAAAGTGGACATCTGTGTCCAGGATGTAGCTGCTTGTAAAAGTAAGGAATAAAACATGTAGGACTACTAAAAGCACTTCCACATGAGAGAGAAAAGGCCTGGCTGGGCTGCTGAAAAAGATAACCTCAAGAAGACAACAGAGAAGTGCGAAATAGATGAAGTCCTGGCCACGTCAGTTTAAATTAATAACCTGTCTGCCATATATCCACCACAAGATCCACTGGGGGTGAAAGGGTCAGAGCATTGCAGTTGCCTCACTTTGCCATGAAGTTTTTGTGCATCCCTAACAATATGTCATCAGATTTGTTAATTTTATAATGTAAAAAAGTTATGATATGTGTTTTTAGTTCTTTTTACATTTGTGAACTTTGCAGATGCATATTGCCTTTTTATTGATTGTAGAATTAACAGGAAAATGTTGGTGGAAATGGTGAAGCACACACGTCTGCCTCCACCCTCATATACCCCACTCTGGGTGTTTAAGCAAAGCCTTTATCTGCTCCCCCGGGCACCCTACACGGCAGCCCTCTGCTCCACACAGAGTGCTGTGGTATCTCGATGGTCTGGGGTTGTGACCATAGATATCATATAAAAGCTAGATACAGCATCGCCTATTGGCGCTGACGAGCTGAAGGGCTGCCATCTTGGTAAGGTCGACCGCTCTACTCAGTGTAACCTGTTTGACAGGAGCAATGAAATATCTGCGTGTTTAATCAGTCATAGCTAAATACTAAACTCATTCTCATGATCTTTTCCTCTGTAAATCTTAGGAGTACAGCCATTAAAGCTGAACACATGGTTCAGTGTTTTTAAATATTTTTGGTGGGGTTAACATTAACACTAATAAAATATTCTTATGACAAGTTTAGCAAAACTCACAGTCACTGATACATTTTTATTAATATCTATCTATCTATCTATCTATCTATCTATCTATCTATCTATCTATCTATCTATCTATCTATCTATCTATCTATCTATCTATCTATCTATCTATCTATCTATCTATCTATCTATCTATCTATCTATCTATCTATCTATCTATCTATCTAT
>NC_056513.1:26474069-26527042 GCF_014905685.2 Nematolebias whitei
ATATATATATATATATATATATATGTATATATATACAATTTAATAATTTTCCTATATATACACACACATTATAATATCACAATCTTATATATACATTATATCTATTTAATATATACATTATCTCATGTATGTATGTATACACACACAATTATATCTATTTTATATAAAACCACATATTGCCACCATATATGCACACACACACACACACACACATAATTTCATTATCTTATATATATATATACATATCATCTCTATCATTTTCACTGTAGTTTATCATTGCCATTGTTTACTGTTCTGTCTGGAGCAGGTCTCTTGTAAATGAGTCCTTGTGGCTCAATGAAGCCAACCTGTATAAATAAAAGTTTGAATAAATCATTATGTGTATATGTTTATATATATATATATATATATATATATATATATATATATATATATATATTATTATTATTATTATTATTATTATTATTATTATTATTGATACAGGCTAGTCCCATTGAGCCAATAGGACTCATTTATAAGAGAGACCTGGATTTTAACAAAGAGTGATGACAACAGTGGATAACAAACTGTTTTTCAATAGTAAAACAAACAAAAAACTTAAATTTGTCTGAATCATTAGTGAATGTCTGTTGTTGTTGTTGTTGTTATCACTGTCTTGTTATCTTGTGCTCTGGTCCAGTGTCTTCGTGGACGATGTGTGTGAGGGTGGACATGTTTGGAGGTTGCTGTGTTGAAGCTCCATGGATCAGCCTCTCTGCAGCTCTCAGCACCTTCACTGAGCCTTGAGGGAATCACTGAGCTGCTCTTGTTCTTCACAGTTAGAAGGTGGGAGCTCTCCTCAAATGATGATCTCCAGCATCATCTTGTTCATGCCAGGCTTTTCATCCACTGACCACCACCTGGAAACATCAGGGGGACCAGTAGCTGTTTAACACATCTGGAAGGAAACCATTGAGATTTTAATATGACCATGACCATTATGATATGATGTTTTGTGGGGGAGTGGTGGAGCAGAGGTTAGAAGATGGGCCTGTGATCGGAAAGTCGCAGGTTCAACTGCCGGTAGTTCTTGAGAGTGTGTGTGTGACGTGCACGTTCCTGAGAGGCCACAGACAGAGCAGCTGCAGCTTTTGTTGAGTTCCTGTGGTCCTGCAGTTTTCAAGCTGAAATGAAAAAACATCATGAATATGAACTTTACAGTCTCTAGTTACCTGTTCATATAAACACATGGAGGTGTCTCACCTTGTGACTGACAATAAAATATGTAACTTTATGAACTCTAATGAACTTATAATGATGCTCCTACTCTTTGAAGATGAACCGATGGTACCACACCATCTCTCAGTCGGACAGTCTGACCAGTTTGATCAAAATCCTCCAGTTTAAAATCCTCACTACTCAGATGAATCCTCCTCAAAGATACTTCCTCCTCTTCCTCACATCTTGTTCTTTGGGAAACCTTCAAAATGAAAACAGGAGATTTGTGTCTACACAAAAATATTGTACAAAGGAGGTCAAGCTTATTTTCTAACTACTTCCCATATTCTCCCTATTTTTTATTTTTTAAATTTCTTAGAATTTAAACAAAACAACAATTCTGATGCATATCTCTTGATAATGAACCAAAGCAACTGAAATATTGAATATGCTTGTTAGAAAAATATTCCTGTCATCAGATCTCAGTTAGCTTCATTGCAGCTGAACACCGTGTTACACTGAACATCACATCAGCTGGTGGACATAAATACAGTACAGTAATATTATATGCACAAAATACCAACAATACTATGTTCATCTTACTTGTGAAAAGTTATCCCCTGAGACCTGACGTCAACAGTCCGTCGATTAGAACAGAAATAAGCTGCTAAGTGCTGAGACATCTTCTGCTTTAACCAAATAAGGACAACCGCTCCAAGATGGCGGCCGAAATTCCTGTGCCGCAGCAGCCAATGAGGCATCTAGTGATTATATGATATCTGTGGTTGCAACAGCCAAAACTGTTTGTTCACATGCAAAATAAATTAATATTGCATGTGACCCACTAGTTCTGGCTGTCAGCAGCAAACTGGTTGATCCACTATGAGAAGGTGCTATTTATCAGACTGAGTTTGTTGCGGCTCCTCAGACTGAAAAAGTCTTTTGGATAAAAGACAACGCATTTCAACAAAGAAGAATTTGTCCAAAGGACCAGACTCAACCTTGTTAGAATTTACTAACTGGCTTTTATAATGTATGTGAATGGTTTGGTACAGTGCCCTGAGATGACTTCTGTTGTGACTTGATGCTTTGTAAAAAAAATTTAATGGAACTGATTTGAAATGAAGGACATCCATTGTAAAACAATTGCCAAAACCGTGTGTGAGTTTGTTCACTGTGGTGACCGCTGAAGAAGTGAGCAGAAGAAAGTGAGGGAAAAAACAAAGAATGATCTATTAAATACAGCGAAGTGACTACAGATTTAGTAGAAATGTTCAATTTGATTTAGTAATGAAATTATTATTATTATTTTAATGACATTGGTCTAATTTCTAAATCTGCATGTTTCAATTGAACTGGATGAGAGGTACTCTAATAAAGAAGCCATTAGCAAAATGAATGCTGTAATCATCATGATTAAACTCTAATTTAGATGTCTTTATTTGATTTAAAAAACTAAAATGATCAGAATTAGGGCATTTGCTCTATCATTATCTCAACCATCACATCCAGTATTTATAAAGCATTAAAAAAAGGACATTTAAACACATGTGACAGAAGCACATGAGGTGGATCTTTTAGAGGACAGGCCTGTTTCACAGAAGAGCAAGATTCCCAAGATGCTGAAGGTGAAATGAATTTCATGAACCCTCTTTGTGTTTCCATACAGATGAGAAGTGTCAAGCTCTGGAATATTAAGAATGATAGTCACATTTTTCAGATGTTATCCATGTTTTTCAGACACCTTTTCAGCTAATGGCATTAATATAGTCCATTTAACAATATATGGTACAGAACAGTTTGGGATTTTTCAAACGTCTGTTTAATTTTTTGCAAGGAAGCCAGGGAGGGAACATAATGACATGTTCATAAATCTTCATCAGCACTCTCATATTAAGGTATGCTTGTTTGTGTTATAATTAGCTTTCAATCAATTTTCAAAATATGATACTATCAGGTTAGGTACTTTTAATATTTTACATGTTGTAAATTGCTCTTTGAATGACCTAAGTTTGGAGAAACAGACTTTATTTCTTGCTGGATTGACAAAGTAAAGGCTTGTTTGGGGTCAAGACCAACACTTGCTGCTGTTTTAAAATGACTCCATGTCAAAAATAATAAGTGTTGTTTATGTGTTGTTGTTGTATTTTTTTTTCAATGTTTTATGAACCTTCCCACAACCATAGTTTAACATTGTAGTGTCTCTCTGGCAGAAATATAATGATATAGGTGCTAGAAGTGTTGTGCTACGGTAAGCAAATGTGGCAGCTATGTTTGAATGCTTAATAAATTTCAAACGATTTCACTTTATTTTGAACTGTTCTTGTAAAATCGTATTTTAAGTTTGTGAAAGTTTTGGCGCTTCATGTCATGCTGAGTTTTTGTAGTGTTAGAATGTTTAGGTGTGTGCAGCTGGGGGAGAATATTAAAAGTCTGACTGATGTTTGTGACTGTGTGTTTCTGGCTGTGTATTTTAACTTATAATTAACTCTTTGCAACAAAAAAGGTTATCATGTCATCTGGACCAGTCTCTGTAAGTGAGAAATGTTTTGTCTCCCATCCAGAGGATTTCATCAGTCTACGGCCTGACAACCAGATGGGACAGATCTGGTTGGTAGGCTGACTGAAGAAGTCCTCTGGATGGGGGAAGAAATGTTTCTCATTTATAGAAACTGGTCCAGATGACATGATTTAACCTTTTTTGTTGGTATCTACCTGGATGATTGAGCTTACAACACTAACTCTTTGTAGATTCATTCAGCCTTTTACAACTCCTGTTTAGCGTTTTTGGACTTGCTCAGCTATCAAGCGACCAGCTGAACAGTGAGAAATATAAATCCTGCTTCTCACGGTTCAAGAATGAATGAGATTTACAGCCGTTTTTGTTACTCTGCTGTTTATCAACTCTTTTATATTCAACAATTTTCAGTCAGGTCATCTGGACAGTTTCTTTTCTTCTTTTTTTTGTGCTGAAACGTTTCATCTTCCATCCAGAAGGCTTCATCAGTCAAGGAAAGACAATACAAAACTGATTCTTCCCCCAAACAGCTTACTCCAAAGTGGAACAAACCAGTTACATTGGTGCTAAGCTGGTGTCTTTGGCACGCCCCTTCCTCCGGTGCCGGCACTCTTCCAGGTGACCTGCCTGAAAATTGTTGGATTGTATACCTGGAGAATGGACTTTGTTGGTTTTGAACCAGTTTGACATTGTCAACGAGGAAGAGGGCTGGCACCGGAGGAGGGGGAATGCCCAAGAGACCATTTTAGCACCAACATAACTGGTTTGTTCCACTTTGGAGTAAGCTGTTGGGGGAAGAATCAGTTTTGTGTTGTGTTTCCTTGACTGATGAAGCCTTCTGGATGGAAGGTGAAATGTTTCAGCACAAAAAAAAAGAAAATAAACTGTCCAGATGACCTGATTGAAAATTGTTGGACTGTATACCTAGATTATTGAGCATGGACTTTGTTGGTCTATTATTTTCAGCTTTTTTCTTGCCTTTCAGCTACATTTAGCTTTTTCTTGCTAGTTGTTAACCTTATGTTTCTTCTGGAACTTAGATAACATTTTCCTACTTTTTGCTAGCTTTTTGCTTCTTCTCAGTTTAACATAGTTTTTGTTTTGTTTTGTTTGTTTGTTTGTTTTGCTAGTTCTGCATTCTAGGCTACTTCTTCTGGCTCTAATCTAGCATTTTCTGCCTTTTGCTAGCCTTTCACTACTTCTATCTCTAAGCTAGAATTTGTTCTATCTTTTTCCCTTTTTTCCTATTTTTCTTTTTGCTATTTTCTACCATTTTGTTTCTTTTTGCTAGCTTTGTCTATAGCAGGGGTTTGCAACCTGCGGCTCTGGAGCCACATACGGCTCTTTGGTTCCTCTGCAGCGGCTCTTTCAAGCTTTGACCAAATCTAACATAAAACTGAATTTTATTGGTTGTTATATAAACGATAAAAAAGGACTAGTGTAACTGTTTTCTTGTCATTTCTTTTGCTGGAACATGTACAAGGAGTACAACAAATTCACTTTAACGTTATGCTTTATTTCTATACTTAATTTTTCTACAAAAAAAATACATAGGTCTGCATAGTTCATAGATTTTATTAATTAAAAAACTACCACACCCCCTTACAAGAATATGGTCTTTTCATTTGTCTTAAATTGTAAAAATCAAAATTATTAGTTATGTTTAGCTTTATAATGTCACCCCTAATGGCCACAAAACTCCCCTCCAAAAAACCTAAAGTGGCCCACAGGCCACCAGTTGATAATCACAGCAGGTTGTTGCAGCTCTGATCACTTTTAATTTAGTGAACGAAGGCATAAAATGGCTATTTTGATCATAAAGGTTGCAGCCCCCTGGCCTATAGCCTACTGGACATCAAAAATCCCTTTGGTTCCATTCAGCTATTTAAAGACTGTATAAATTGTTTTTCAGCTATAATGTCACTTGCCACCTGCACTTATCTAAAACTTCTTGAATCCCTGGAGAATACTTTTTCTGAGGCACTGATAAAATTTGTGAGAGTGAAGATGAAATACTGGAGCAGCTAAGATTTATCTGTACTTTTCCCACTCCGTGCTGTGCATTCTTGACCAATCTTTAAAAGTTGTAGAAAAAAAATCTTTGTACCACAGATGTTTCTCAGCAGGCCATAAATTGTAAAAACAAGCTCATGAATGAAAATGAGAAAACTTTTTGGTTGTTAAGTCAAGCAAGTTATGGAAAAATAAGTGATAACACAATGGTATGGTCTGTAAATACTCCCAGTTTTATTTCTGTTGGTTTTGTATTTTCTGTGATCTGGTTCTGAGCTTTAATTGCTACATCTGTAACCATTTTGTCATTATCACATTCTTTACAATTAGTTGCTGGTTTCTTGTATAATAAGTAAATGTTTGACACCTGTTTACCTGCCTTGCAAATCTCCATTTTGACCATTCACTGTTTCAGCTTATGACATACTGTTGTCAATGAACTGCACTGACAAGTGGTGTGATGCTTTGTCAAAGAATATAAAGGACTGTCCTTCACTGACCGTGAGCAGGTTGAACTATCCTGAAAATGACAGTCAGTGGGGACCAAAACTATTTATAGTTTTTCTTCCATTCAGGAGGAAATATACAAAGGCCACATGGTCTAAACTTATAAAAGAATAAACTGTCAATATTTTAAAATGAGACTTGACATGTAAGGACATTTTACTATGACAGCAAAGACACAATACAGTTCAAATCACTAGAAGGAAACAAAGACTGATTTTTGTTTTCATTTAATTTTCTCTTCCACGTGATTCTAAAAATGCTAAAATGCACATGCCACAGCACTAGATTGTAACAATTTCCATGTTTATGACATTTTAAAATACAGAGAAAGACCATTCTTAGCTTAGTAAGACTTTCCCAATTTTTAGAAAATATTTTTTAATCAACACCATTTATGATATCTGTTAACCTTTCAACCAATGAGTCAACCTTTCAGTTAGTAACCATATAAATGCACAATCGTAAGTCTATTGTTGACTGAATTAGGATGAAGAGAGAAAGGTTGTGCAAAAATAAAGAAGTTTAAACTGCTCCCTTTTGGTTTCTAGGACACAAAGTGGTATTGGGCTGGAGCAAAATAACTGCTACATCAATATTTTTCAAAAGCACCACGTGCCAAGGCCACAGAGACATTTTCTAACTTCACTTTGAAAAGTTTTTTTTTTTCTCATCAAACACACATATATATATATATACATATTAGGTGAAGAGTAGACAGTGTCTAAATTTTTGCTTTCTTTAATTCTGACATTGTAAATGTGTTTATTCTCCCATTTAAATGATAAATGTTAAAGTTTATTACATATACTTATATGTTTTGTTTACTCAAACTAAAGTCTAAATTGTAGCATGCATATATGATTTTTCAATGTAAACAAGGTTTTGAACACAACTTTTCCTCCTCGACCATAACCCTCAGCACTGGCTCTCCTCAGGGCTGTGTGCCGAGCCCGCTCCTGTTCACTTTACTCACGTATGACTCTGCACCTACTCACCCAGGCTGTCATATTGTAAAGTTTGCAGATGATACAGCGGTGGTGGGATGCATCACAAACAATGAAGAGTCCAGCTACAGGCAGGAGGTGGAACACCTGGAGAGCTGGTGCAAAGAGAATAACCTTCACATCAGAGTGAAGAAGACAAAGGAGATGATTGTGGACTTCAGGAGGAACAAAAACACCTACACCCCCTTGAACATAAGAGGATCTGCGGTGGAAGTGGTCTCCGGCTACAAGTACTTGGCTGTGCATCTGAATGACAACCTCATGGAGCAACAACACTTCCAGCCTGATCCAGAAAGCTCATCAGAGACTCTACTTCCGCAGGCAGCTGAGACGAGCTGGACTGGGAAGCTCAGTCCTCACCTCCTTCTACAGGTGTGCAGTGGAGAGCATCCTGTGCTCCAGCATCAACATGTGGCATGGAGGCTGCACAGCTGCAGAAAGAAAAGCTTTACAGAGAGTGGTGAAGGCTGCACAGAAGACTGTTGGAGTCAGCCTCCCCACCATCACAGACATTTACAACTCTATATGCAGGAAGAGGGCCACCTGCATCATGAAGGACCCCACTCACCCAGCACAAACACTTTTTTCAAGCAGGAGGTTGAGGAGCATTAAGTGTAGAGCCACTAGACTGAGGAACATCTTCTACCCTGAGGCTGTTAGACTTATGAATATCTAACCAGGATAATCACTGTGAAAAATCACATCATGTTGCTGCTGATCTGTTTCAATGTTGCTGCTGATCTGTTTCATGTTGCTGCGTTCATTCACACTCATCTGGTCACACAGACGCATGCTTGTGCTGCTGTGTAGTGTATTGTTTTTATACTTCTAGATCTTAGTGTATTTTTAGTTGATGTTTTTCTTAGTTCATATCTTAGATCTTATTGCTGTTTTTCTTTTAGATGTTATTGTTTGATGTAACTGGGAACTTGTGTACACAATTTTGTTCCACCTCATGTACCATATAAACTGTGGGCATACCAACACATGGAAACAACACGCTGGACCTTGTTTACACGAATGTAAAAGATGCACACAAAGCCGAACCCCGCCCCCACCTAGGACTTTCAGATCACATCTCAATCTTAATGGTCCCTGCTTACCTGCCTCTGCTGAGACGCTCCAGACCGGTACAAAAGAAAGTTAAATGTTGGATCCAGGACAGTGACCCCATACTGAGAGATTGTTTTGATCGAACAGACTAGCAGGTTTTCAGAGAAGCTGCTGAAAATGGAGGATCGCTTGATCTGGACCAGTACGCATTCTCAGTTCTGGGTTACATTACTACATGTACTGACACCGTCTCCACTATCAGATATGTTAAAAGCTACCCAAACAGAAAACATTGGCTGAACGCAGAGGTGTGCACCCTGCTGGCAGCCAGGAACACTGTCTTCAGGTCTGGAAACTCAGAGGAGCTGAGTAGGACAAGGAAAGAGCTGATTGCTGGTATATAGAAGGCCAAGGCCACATATGCTCAGAGGATTGAGGGTCAATTCACCTCGCAAGACCCTCGGAGTATGTGGAGGGGCATTAAGTGCATAACAGATTATGAAGGAAGGAGCGAACAATGCCCCAAAGACCCATCTCTGCCTGATGTTCGCAACAAGTTCTATGCACGCTTCGAAGACCCGAACAGACCACCCAGCACCAGACTCACCTCACCACCGGATGAAGACCATCTCAGCGTGACCTCAGCAGAAGTAAGCAGTACCTTCAGGAGGATTAATCTACACAAGGCAACCGGCCCAGACAACATACCCGGAAAAGTGTTGAAAGAATGTGCGAGGTGCTGGCAGAAATCTTTTACACCTCACTTACCCTGGAGACAGTTCCCACCTGTCTGAAGACTGCCACAATCATCCCAGTCCCAAAAAGCTCTACAGTGACTGGTCTGAATGACTATTGGCCAGTGGCCCTCACCCCGATAGTCGTTAAATGCTTAAAAAAACTGGTCATGACTCGCATCAAAACAACCATTAACATCAATGAGGACCCTTATCAGTATGCATACCATGAGTATCGATCAACAGAGGATGCCATCTCCTCTGTGGTCCACACTGCTCTCAACCACCTGGAGCAGAAAGACTCTTATGTCCGTATGCTCTTTGTGGATTTCCCATCCACCTTCAACACCATGATCCCCCAAACCCTGATGGACAAACTATTCACAGTAAGACTAAGCCCATCCATTTGCAACATGGTACTAGACTTCTTAACAAACAGACCACAGTTAGTGAGGATCCACAACTTCTCCTCCTCCACCATAACCCTCAGCACTGGCTCTCCTCAGGGATGTGTGTTGAGCCCCTTCCTGTTTACTCTGCTCATGTATGATTGTGCAGCTAACCATCCAAGCTGTTATATTGTAAAGTTTGCAGATGATACAGCAGTGGTGGGATGCATCACAAACAATGATGAGTCCAGCTACAGGCAAGAGGTGGAACACCTGGAGAGCTGGTGCAAAGAGAATAACCTTCACATCAATGTGAAGAAGACAAAGGTGATGATTGTGGTTTTCAGAATGAATAAGCACACCTACACCCCCCTGAACATAAGAGGATCTGCGGTGGAAGTGGTCCACAGCTACAAGTACTTGGGTGTGCATCTGAATGACAACCTCAGCTGGCAACAACACTACCACTCTGATCAAGAAAGCTCATCAGAGACTCTACTTCCTCATGCGGCTGAGACAAGCTGGTCTGGTAAGCTCAGTCCTCACCTCCTTCTACAGGTGTTTAGTGGAGAGCATCCTGTGCTCCAGCATCAACGTGTGGCATGATTACAGTGACATTATTTACATGAATGCTCCTACAAGCACCCTGCAGATGTTGGATGCTGTCTATCATGGCACACTAAGATTCATAACTGGCTGTGATTATCATACCCACCACTGCACCCTGTATTCACTGGTTAACTGGACATCATTAACTTCACGTAGACTCTCTCACTGGTACATTTTCATCTTTAAATTACTTCTTGGTCTGTTGCCTTCATACATCTCCTACATGTCTCTGCGTGAGTGCAGCTACAGCGTGCGCTCTCAGGACATTATTACCTGCAGTGTTTCCTCAGTGCGGACTGAACTTGGCAAAAGAGCCTTCTCCTACTCTGCTCCTTTTTCCTCGAATATCTTGCAAAAAAACTGAAGCTCTCGACTTTGACCTCTGTAAGTGGCTTTAAAAATCTGTTGGACTCCTGACAAGGACCAATGCAGACATGTTCCTGTTTTTAGTTTTCTACATTCACCTTATAATCTAGCTGTTTTGTTACTCTTTTAGTCATCTTATTTGTAAAAAAAAAAAATCTGCATGCCTTTTTATAACAGTTTATTGTTGTCGCTGTTGTCCAATGTTGTCATCATTCTTTGTTGAAATCTGGTCTCTCTTGTAAATGAGTCCTCGAGGCTCAATGGGATTTACCTGTCTAAATAAAGGTTGAATGAATGGAGGCTGCACAGCTGCAGAAAGAAAAGCTTTGCAGAGAGTGGTGAAGGCTGCAAAGAAGACTGTTGGAGTCAGTCTCTCCACCATCACAGACATTTACACATCTAGATGCAGGAAGAGGGCCAGCCGTATCATGAAGGACCCTACTCACCCAGCACAAACACTTTTTGCCCCACTCCCCTCAAGAAGGAAGTTGAGGAGCATTATGTGTAGAACCACTAGACTGAGGAACAGCTTCTACCCTGAAGCTTAGACTCATGAATCTCTAACCAGAATATTCACTGTGAAAAAATATCACATCATGTTGCTGCTGATCGGTTTCATGCTGATGTGTCCATGTATGCTCATCTGCTCACACAGACTCATGCTCATGTTCGTGCTGTTGTTTTGTTTGTTTTTCTGAGTTCACATCTTAGATGGCATCATTGTTTTTCTTTTACATTTTATTGTTGGATGTCAAATGAGGCAACTTTAAAAATTTCACTAGAGCCTGATTTATGTTTGGACAGTTTTTTTCCTGTCGAACTCTCTGAATTGTCAAAAATAATAACCTCATCCAAACCGTCCACATGTCTGCTAGATCCCATCCCAACCAGACTGTTTAAAGAGGTATTTCCCCTAATTAATGTTAGGGTCGGCTTGGGTTTCCTGAGCTGTCCCTTAGTTATGCTGCTATAGGCTTAGACTGCTGGAGGACAAACTGACCACAATTTTCACTCTGCTACTGTCTTTACTTACTCTGCTCAACCTGTTTTGTATTTGTAATAATTTTTTCTATCCTTAACGTGTTTTTTGTCTTTCAGGTACACCTGGACCTATACCTGGACCTACCATTCTGTGTTCGTCTGTCTCTCCTTCCTGTCCTCTCAAACCAGCCGGTCAAAGCAGATAGCTGCTTGTCCTGAGCCTGGTTCTGCTGGAGGTTTATTCCTTTTAAAAGGGAGTTTTTCCTTTCCACTGTTGCCACTGTGCTTGCTCAGGATGGGAGACTGCAACAAAGCCAAGATTCAACTTGTCTGCTGGATTCTTTAGATAGAGAACTTTACTAATTGGCTTTTATGTACAAAGTATGTGAATGTTCCTGTAAAGTGCCCTGAGACAACTTTGTTGTGATTTGGCGCTATATAAGTAAACTGGGGCAGCACAGTGGCACAACTGGTAGAGCTGCTGCCTCTCAGCGAGAAGGTCCTTGGTTCAAACCCTGGTCCAGGGACCTTTCTGGGTGGAGTTTGCATGTTCTCTCCGTGCATGCGTAGGTTTTCTCCGGGTGCTCTGGTTTCCTCCCACAGACCAAAAACATGCATGTTAGGCTGATTGGTAACTCTAAATTGTCCCTAGGTGTGAGTGAGAAAGTGCATGGTTGTTTGTCTCTATGTGGCCCTGTGATGGACTTGAAACCCGTCCAGGGTGTACCCCGCCCCTCGCACAGTGATTGCTGGACATGGGCACCGGCGACCCCCGTGACCCAAAATGGAATAAATGGGTAAAGATAACGGATGGATGGATAAGTAAACTGAATTGAATTAAATTGTAACTGGGACCCTGTGTACATAGTTTCGCTCCACCACATGTGCCACATGTGGTGCGAATGACAATAAAGAATCTCTGACTCTGACAGGTGATATGAATGAAAATAAACAAACTTGAATACTTGAATCCTTGAACAATGTATGTTCACAGATATGATCCACACAAAACCCACACAGTCCACTTTTTTCCTAATTTCAGATCACAACTGGGCAACAATTACCAGTAGCTTGAAAACATAAAACTACTCATGTTACTCAGTTCATGTCGTCTGATGTTGATTTCTTGCTTGTTGATTGTAGATTGTAGGCAGGTGCCAAATCTTGAATGTTTAAATTTCACAAGCCTAGTACACTTCTTGGGGGCTTATATTTAGTCGCTCTTGTTTGTTTGTTTTATTAATCATTAGTATTTTTTTATGTTTTAGTTGTATTTCTTTCTTTTTGTATTTTACTATTATAACACCAAACTTATTTTTATCGAACTTTGAGTAGAAGCATTGACATGTGTTATATAAGGTGTTGAGATAATATTTACGTACATTTGTCACAGCAAACATGCTGTTTTAGAGGAAAAAATGTAGAAATTTCCATTTTTGTATCATTTCCTCAGTGGGAAGCTCCACCTAACTGGATTCAGTGTTACATTTATACGTGTTTGTGTGCACAAACACGCTGCAGAGCCAGATCTATGAAGAGATAATGACAGCACGGTGTATGTATGGATTTGTCCTTCATCAAGAAACACAGCAAGTGGTTGAAGGTAGCTTAAGTGCAGCGCAGCTTCCAACTTTTTCTTCACATCTACTGCCTCTCACTCAAGAACAATACTAAAGAGTATAAGCATTCGTTAGCTTTTCAAAATGTTACCGCAAACTCCATTACCCCATTTCTATGTAATTACCTGCTTCAATAAGAAGCCATTTTCATAAGAATAGCTTTGTAGTGAACCTGGTCTGACCCTGATGACCTCAAATCTATCAGATGGACAGGGACTGTTATTTCATTGATCTGAAAACAGTCTGAGCCATCTGATGACTTTCTTTCTTGAATTAATCAAGCAGAAAAGACAATTCTCTATGATCATCACTGTTTACAAATGTTTGATAATCAAATGGTGTTAGTTCACTCAATGTTACAGGTTGAAAAGAACTACTCATTTTTATTTCACATAAACAGTAAGTAATGATTTTTATTCCTCATTCAAAGAAGAAATCAGGTTAATATGCATTTCTTGATTTTCTGTCTGAAATGAGCTAAGTTTTGTAAGTATGTGAAAGGTCGGTTTTCGGTCAACTAAAATGTTTACCGAGAAAGATGTCATGTTTAAACTTTTTCAGAAGATTACCAAGAGTTGACTCCACGAAGTCTGCTTTTCTGCAATAATCTCTCTGTCAGTTGTTGAACAATCTCATTCTCTGACCTTGGCTTAGATAACATCTTACGTCACAAAAACACACCTCTTTCTGGTACATCCACGAATCAGAAAGCTCTAAATTGAACCGGAAGTCGACCCATTTAAAATGTGGCAACTTCCCAGTTCATGTTAGAATGGAAAATATTGGAAAAAAATTCGGGAGATGAAGAACTAGAGAGTTGCTGGAGTTGAAAGATTCTGTTAGAGTCTGAGAAGTTCTGAAGAATGAAAGGAGTTCAGAGTTCTTGGGTGCAAACGCATTCAAGATGATCCAGAGACGTTTGGGATTATAATTTCTGTTTGAAAACCACGTACGACTCTCTGAGGGTTTGGTAGTCCTCACGGAGACGCTGAAAAGAGTCAGAAAGGAACCTGCTCCGACGCTGATAATATCATCAAGGTAGATGGTTCTATTTTCGACCAAGTGTACCGTGGGCAAGCTGATATCTGATGGAGCGTGCAATTTCTGGTCAAACAGATTAATTCCCTCACATATTTCTCTGTAAGATAAATCTCCATTTCATCTTAAAACTCTCCTCTTTCTCATAAAATCAGTGCAGATATTTTAGAAATATCTGAAGCAAAGTCCTCGTTCACCGCCGAGTGATCGATGTCCCTTTTCTGTGAAACTTGTCTGTTATTATTTTCATATTTTGCCAAATTAATGTAAATGTTTGATGTTAAACTTTGATTCTGAAAATAAATGACCGCATTCATTTGATGGGTCAAAGATAATGACGTCTCTCGTTACATTTCTGTTAAATTCAATGCACGACATTACACAGTCAGAAAGATGAGGAACTCGTGAAAAAGTATGCATATATATCTCATATATTGTCATACTACAACTAGTGGCACGTACCTACGTGACTACTACAGCTTGAAAGCTTATATATACAAGCAGTCAATGACAACATAAATCACTTGCAAAGCTCCTTGAAGAGTTTATTGTATTTGTTAGTCTATTTAAAATATTTTACTAGCTTCTAACCATTTGTTAAATGGAATCACCTTTCAATGACATTCCTTCTGTTCAGTCTTCTCATTCATCTGACCTTTTTTCACTGAAAATGACTGGGTTGGGTCAGATGAAACTTGTAATGACTCGAGGGACTTAGCTGAGTTCTGCTGTTGAAAGTGGGCTACTGGCTTTGGCTCTTTTTAGAAACCTTAATGTCCATTTCAATAACCAGCTGAGCTGTGAGGTTCAGCAAATTGTATTTGTCTCCGGGATAAGAGCCAATTTTCCTCTGAAAGGCAAGATAGGAAATGGTTTTTAGTCGGTGTGCAGGGTGTGAACATTTTCAGCACAAGTGTTCATTTTATCCATCATTCTTAAACATGAGGAAGAAGAAAAGAAAAGGTTGCTTTTCACAAATAAAAAGAAAAATGGAATGATAGAAATAACAGCATTTTAAAGTTTAAAGGAGGAACCTCAAGGCAGATGGTTTAGACTTTGGCTTCTTTTGTTTTTAAAATCTAAAGATTACCAGATGTCAAATTTACTGAGAAGTAAAGTAAGTGTAAGTATAATGAAAGGTTTTGGTCTCAATTATTAAACAACTGTCTGCTATTGGAAATGTATTTATTTATTTTTCTTCTTCTTCTTTCGGCTGCGCTCTTCTTCATTGGTCGCCACAGCAAAATAACTCACACAAAGACTTGGCAATTAATTTTTACGCTGGATGCCCTTTCTGACACAACCACAGACCACCGAGCTACCACAGCCCTCTGTGTGGAGCATAGAGATGATGACTAGGGCGCCCAGTGGAGCAGATGGTGGGGGTTGACGGTCTTGCTCGAGGGCCCGGGGTGGGGGGAGCGGTCAGGTGTGGGTGATTCACCCTTTTCACCCACATTTTGATGTTTTCGGTCCGGCGAGTTGAACCGGCAATCTTCTGATCATAGGCCCACCTACTCTGGCCTCTGTGTCAGCCCCCCGTTACTGGGAATTGATAAGGACAACAAAAATCTTCAGAAAGTCTGAAATAAAAAATTAAACATTTTATGTTTTTGTTGTTTTGTTTATAAGCAAAAAACTAATTTCTGATTTTTAAAAAATCTTTACCACATTTTTCAGTGATTGCTTCATCCAAACAACAGCCATGCAAAAAATAAATAACTAAATATAAAATACAACTATTGATGCAAATATGCTTTTAAATGCCAGGATATCAGAGGAAGGTTTTATGATGACTGTCAAGTGACTTTACCTAGCTGTTTACTTCTTGGAATTGTATAAGAAATAATTTTTAAAAGGAATGAAGAAGGTCAGCTGCTCAGTCTGTAAGAAAACTGCTTTTAGAAGTACTCGGAAAGTACATAGAAGCCTTTTAAAGAACTTGAAGAAGATTTAGCAGTCAGAGACAGTGGGGAGCTGCTCTAATGTGCAATCATACACAAAAAGAACTTCTGTGCAGGAGTCAGAGTGCAAACTCGCTTGGATCTTCACCACAAAAAATCTACAGTCAGATAAATCATTTAAACAGTGTTGATCAAGTTTGGACTTAAAGTCCAAATTGGAAATATCATATGCATAAAACATGTTTAAAAAGCTCAAACAATTTTGTTTCCGGATCACAATGGCAGAAATGAATGCAGATTATTTTCTATTTAGATGGTAAAAGAACGATGCAAATTTAATTTGATCAGCTGATGTTTAATCACTCATCACTTTCATTGTTAGTTAATATGTATTTGTATCACATCGACTCTGATTTTGTATTTACTTCACATTTGAGGTTACATTTCTTAAATGTCAAATGGCAGAATGGTTAAAATTGGTTCATAATAAAACTTGTGCATCTGGGTATGTGATAAAAACATAATTCAATTTTGGCTTGCAATCATTGTGGCTCAGTGGGACAGAAGTTAAAGCTGTCAACTCAATGCAAGAAGGCCGTAAGTTGAAAACCCATTTGCAGCCTTTCTGTGTAGAAGTCGAGGTTTATTCAGGCACTCTTGTTTCCTCCAACCAAAAAGCATGCAAGGTGCAATAGCTGGAAATTCTAAATGTCCCTTAGTGTGAATAGTGTGAACGGTTGTCTGTTTCATTTCACTTCCTGTAGTCCTGTGATGAACTGGTGACCTATCCAAGGTGAGCCCAACCTGTTGTCCACTGACTGCTGAACGTTTGCACCAGCTATTTGCAACCCTGCACAAAAAAGGTGGTAAATGAAAATGGATGGATGAAACTTTCTTTCATTTCTGCTGCTCCACTTTTGGATCACTTGCCTTTTTTTCACCTCCAATCTTAGAATTTGAGTTTTCAGGCATCTTTCCTTTGATTAAATAGGGACTTGTTTTGTGGAATGCTCCTCTGGTTTAAGGATTGCAATTAAAGTGCAGAATGTATACATATACTGTAGATTAAAATATCTGATTAGCATTCCTGGCAAACTGTGAACAGAATAACATTTCCTTCTGGTTTGCACAGCAATCAGTGCTATTCTTCATACAGTTTGCAGTGTGCATAATTGATTAAGTTTTTCTGTGTGTGAACTTTATGTGTTAGGACTGAAAGAAATAATAAAATGTTTAGGTCTTCATACCAAAGACCTAAAAAAAGTTTTTAAAATCTCCATTTTAGAAACCTTTTTTTTTTTATGATTGTTGCATTTTGCTCAGACTATTGTGCAAACGCAATAACAAAAAAATGTGTTTAAAAATATCTGGAGTAGTGTAGATGGGGCTTAAAACAGAAGAAGAGCATCAAGTGTGGAGTAAAGAGCTTAAAATACAATTTATGAAAAGTACAATATGTATTATACCAGCCTCTGGGGAGCACAAGCTAATGTCCCAAGCCCAGGTAAATGGTGAAGGTTGGGTCTGGAAGGACACCTGATGTAGAATACGTTTGCCAAAACTAACATGTGAGTTTATTTAAGTGACAACATGCCAGATCGGTCGAGGTAAATCTACCTATCACTTCTTCATCTCCTCTGTCTCCTTCACCACCATGTCCATTCAGGTCTGCGCCGATCCCCACTTTCTCCTCCTTGAGAATACTCTCTTTAACTTCATCAAGATCCTTCCAAAATGTATCTTTCACCACCACTGGTGCTGTTGACAAACAGGGTGCCTGCGGAAATTGCGCCACTGGTAGTTAAAGACC
Source organism: Nematolebias whitei (assembly GCF_014905685.2). Taxonomy (NCBI): domain Eukaryota; kingdom Metazoa; phylum Chordata; class Actinopteri; order Cyprinodontiformes; family Rivulidae; genus Nematolebias; species Nematolebias whitei. The sequence continues at coordinate 26,491,812 of NC_056513.1, forward strand.
ATGAGGAGAGAAATATGTCAGGAGACAGAGGGAGAAGAGTAGAGTCAAGAATGTAGGACTGAGGGTTTCAGCCTTAAATGTGGGGACAATGGCAGGCAAATGTAGAGAAGCTGGCTGGCATGATGCAGAGAAGGAAGGTAGCTGTATGTGTCCAAGAGACCAAGTGGAAGGGCAGCAAGGCTCCCAGCATTGGAGCAGGGTTCAAACTGTTTTACCATGGTGTGGATAGAAAGAAAAATGGAGTAGGGGTGGTCCTGAAGGAGGAGTTGGTAAATAATGTAGTAGAGGTGAAAAGATTGTCAGATAGGGTGATGTGTCTGAAAGTAGAAGGTCTGATGCTAAATGTTGTCAGTGGTTATGCTCCACAGGTTGGATGTGATGTAGAGGTGAAAGATACATTTTGGAAGGATCTTGATGAAGTTAAAGAGAGTATTCTCAAGGAGGAGAAAGTGGGGATCGGCGCAGACCTGAATGGACATGGTGGTGAAGGAGACAGAGGAGATGAAGAAGTGATAGGTAGATTTAGTGTGAAGGAAAGAAAATAGAAAGGATAGATGCTGGTTGATTTTGTCAAGATAATGGAAATGGCTGTAGTCAATACTTATTTTTGAAGAGGAAGGAAGATAACCTGACAAAGAGTGGCGACAGGAGTACACAGGTAGACCACATTCTGTGTAGAAGAGGAAACCTGAGGGAGATTGGGGACTGTAAGGTTGTGGTAGAGGAGAGTGTGGCCAGACAGCATCAGATGGTTATGTGTAGAATGACTGTTGTTGTGAAGAAGAGAAAAAGAGTAAAATCAGAGAAGAAGACCAAATTGTAGAAGCTGAGGAAGGAAGAATGTTGTGAGGAGTTCAGAAAGGAGCTGTTAAAGTTCTATTACGTACAGGCTTCGCCATTTAAGGCTATCGCTAGTGGGTTTATTCCTTTTGCAGCAGCGCAGCACTGAAAACTTTAGTCCGCGCCCACTGGCTGTGTGGGCCCTACCCTCGGTCTGTATAAATTACGGTGACACCAAGCAATCGGCTCCCATTTTTTCTTCAGCCAGCTAGATAGCACTGTCAGAAGAACAAAGAAGGAAAAGATGTCCAGCTTTGACCGGCACAACTTTTGCGAAGGATGCCTGGGTCTCTGCCACGCCGACCTCCTGCAGTCCCTGTGAGCTCGTCCTCCCCAAGGAGAAGCAAAGACGAAAAGCCTTGTTCAAGGTAAGAGCCGAGGAGTGTTTTTCCGTGGCGGGCCGCTACCCGCTGGACGACGCCATCGCCTTTTCTAACGTGTTTTCCTCGCGGTGAATTGGATGATTCCCTTGAAAAAGGCTATGCACGCAGTAGCTCTGCTGAGTGTTTTTCCATGGTGGGACGCTACGTGCGGGATGACACCACCGCCTTTCTTTGATGCAGAGTCGCGCAATGAATCGAATGATTCCTCCGAGAAAGGCGATGTTGGCAACAGCCTCGCTGCCCCTTACCTCCTGGAGTGCGTAGTGATGGAAGAGCGGCCGAGCAAATGCTCAGTCATCTCGGGTCTTCCCACATCGGCAGCCACACCGCTCCCAGCCGTTGACGCCCTCCTCTCGGAGCTGCCCGATATAATCCAGGAGGCTGTTAACACAAAAGGGACTTTTCGTCCCTTGCCTCCCTCCGCCCCGATCGAATGATCTGGCGGGAAGGTTTGGCTCCGCCCTGGCTCGTCGCCCTGACCCTATCTGGCCCTGCTGTCCAGCTGTGACGTTACACTGGAATGAGGCTGCAACTGGGCCTGGCAAGCTAAAGACACCCGTCTCTACCTTCGCCTCCATCTCCAGAGTGGAGGATTTTACCGATCTGAGTTTTTCCCTCGGTTCCCCCCCTGGAGCCAAGCCTGGCGGATGCACTTGGGGCAAGAGCTTCCAGGATGGACCAGCAACCTGTCCCTCCAGTGATGTATGACCAGGTGGTGACAAAACTCTCCAACCGAGCTCACCAGTGCTCATTCCAAGTGGCTGCGGTGAACAACAACGTTGTCCTGCTGGCCTACAGCATCTCAAAGAGGCTGGAGGAAGCAGACCTGCTGGAGGAGACAAAGAGCTCTCTCTGTAAAGTCACTGATGTCATCTTATACATGTGCGCCACTTCTGTGGTCTGTATGTCCCGCATAGCCACCTGGTTGACCATGATCCAGAGGACCACCAGACTCCGCCTCTCGCCATCCTTGTCCAAGAGGCTGCAGAGAGACCTGCTGGAAGTCCCCATCACCCCAGAGGCCCTGTTCGGGGCCAACTTCAGGACCATCCTTGAGGAATCGCAGAGGTCTGAGGAGGTCTCAGAGACGGTACACCATCTGGTGATGACACAGTCCTCCTCCTGCCCCTCCGGCTGCTGGAGGGACCACCTTGGCCAGTAACAGCAGCAGAGGTGCTCCACAGCTGCGGCAGCGACTTCATGCTCTGCTCCTCCGCCGGCCCCCTCCACCAGGGAACAGCTCCTTGAGGGGAATATGTGTTTTTTGATGATATATGTTTTGAAATAAAACAGAAACATCTCTGAAAGTTAAGTTTCATCTGATTCCAGCCTGACTGTCATGTTTGGACCCCTGCCATACATTTATCTTGTTCTGTTCCTCTGATCAGCTTTGGGTTTATGCTCTACTCTGGCCAGTTCCCCTCTGTCATTTCTAGCTGCCTGTCAATCAACCCTGTGCAGCCTGCCTGCCTGATCCTCACTGATCACAGTAATCAGTGCTTATGCTCTACACCTGGTGCCAGCCCTTATAAACTCAACTCTTGCCACAGCAAGGTGCCAGATTATTGAAAGCTTCACAGCAAGTAAATTATCCAGCAGTCCTCGTCCATAGTTTCTTTGTTCCTGACCACAGCTTTGTTCTCGACTCCTCGCCTTGTCTTGCCCTTGTCTGGATACCACGCCTGTAGCTTACACGGTACGACCTTGCTCCCCTCTTCGACAACGACCACGGATTCTCCTTTTTGGATCTTTTTGCCTGCTCACACTGGTCCTGGATCTCGACCCCTGCTTCGTCCCTGGATTGTTTCCTGCCTCAGACCAACTCCTGCCCCAGAAGGTTAGTGACGTGCACACCTCCTCTCTCAGCCCTCAGAATCTCTTTGCAGTCACTAACCTGTCTGTCTTTATAGATTGGACCAGAACCGAGGCCCGAACCCACCAGATGCCGCCTTTTAAAAATAAACATTTTTAAATATATTTCTGAGTCAGGTTTTGTGCTAATCCCTACAGACCCCTTACAGAATAATCTGACCAAATGGATCCTGCACCCACCATGGAGCCTCGTCGGACGCCCCCCGAACGTTTCCGGGGCGAACCTGATCAGTGCCAACCTTTTCTGACTCAATGTGAGATCCTTTTTTTAGCTACAACCCTCTTCTTTTCCCACTGAGCGAGCCCGGGTTGCCTTTGTTATCTCACAGCTGTCAGGTAAGGCTAAGGCGTGGGGCCTTCTGAGTGGCAAAGAAGTTCCAACAGCACCCAAAGCTTTGCTACCTTTTCAAAGGAACTATGTCGGGTTTTTGACCCAGTTTTGCCTGAAAGGGAGGCAGGTCGTAAACTCCTCACTATAAAGCAAGGCAAAATACATGTAACAGATTACATCATTGACTTTCATGCTGTGGCTTCTGATAGTTGCTGGAACGATGAAGCCTTAACCGATGCATTTTTTCAAGGTCTCTCGGAGGACATCAAAGACCACCTTGCTACCCAGGAATATCCCAGGCCTCTCCAAGCTCTGGAGGACTTGGCCACTCAAGTTGACCTTCAACTCATGGAGAGAGAACGCCAGAGGGAGACCAGACCCACAAGAACCACCAGGTCCTGGGGTGAGTCCAGAACCTTCCCACCGTTTAAGCCAGCCGCCCTACCCAGTAATGTCCCACAGATGGATGAACCCATGCAGCTAGGTAGAAGTCACCTAACCCCCGAGGAGAGGGACTGGAGAAGGAAATTAAGGCTCTGTTTCTACTGCGGAGATAGCAGCCACCCTATTTCCAAATGCCCACTAAAAGACCAGACTCAGCAGGAGAGAGGGGACACCTGCTGAGTCCTATCAGAGACCTGAAGATCTCCTCACCATTCACCATCCGTGCTGAACTACAGCCTGCTGGTAAGAGACCATCATCTGTCACAGTTTTTATTGGCTCTGGTGCTGATACAGAATTCATCGACCATCAATTTGCTGTGGCTTTAGGGATAGAACTAATAAAACCTAATAAAAATCACAGGATCCTTGCCTTGGACGGCCACTCTCTCATTGACTCTTGCCTCATTACTTCCCCCATCAGACTGACTTTAGGAGGGAACCATAGTGAGGAGGTGGAATTTATTGTCATTAAATCCCCCCAACTCCCTATCATCCTGGGGGCTTCATGGTTACAAAGACATAACCCAAACATTAATTGGAGGGGTAAAGAAATAATAGGCTGGTCTGAGGAATGCCTCTCCTCTTGTTTGTTCGAGGCAGTCCTTCCCCCCCAGCCAGAAGACTTTGCTGTCACCTATCCAGACCTTTCTAAAGTTCCGGCTGAATATCATGATCTCAGAGAGGTTTTTAACAAGGTCAAGGCCATCTCTCTCCCCCCACATAGACCTTATGACTGTACATTGATCTTTTGCCTGGTACTGCACTCCCCCCCCCCCCCCCCCCACGGGGTAGACTATATTCCTTGTCTAATCCTGAATTAAAAACCATGCAGAAATATATTAAGGAGTCTTTACAGACTGGTATCATTCACCCTTCTGCCTCACCTGCTGGAGCAGGTTTTTTCTTTGTCGGCAAGAAGGACGGTACCCTGAGACCTTGCATTGATTATCGAGGGTTAAACAAGATCACTGTTAAGAACAAATACCCTCTCCCACTAATGTCATCGGCGTTTGACCTTATTCAAGGGGCCACTGTTTTCACTAAGCTAGACCTTAGAAACGCCTACCATTTGGTTCGCATTCGTGAAGGGGATGAATGGAAGACGGCTTTTAACACCCCAGATGGTCATTACGAGTATCTTGTTATGCCTTTTGGTCTAACCAATGCTCCTGCTGTGTTTCAGGCCCTGGTTAATGACGTTTTGAGAGACATGATTAACCAGTTAGTTTTTGTCTATCTTGATGACATTCTTATCTTTTCTAAAGACTTGAGTACCCACAGTAAACACGTTAGAGCTGTGTTATTGAGATTGCTGCAGAATAATCTTTTTATTAAAGCAGAAAAGTGTGAATTTCACCAGAAATCCACTTCATTCCTGGGATTCATTATCTCCCCCGACCGGATGGCCATGGACGTCAGCAAGGTTTTGGCAGTCCTGGATTGGCCGACCCCCAAGGACCGCAAACAGCTGCAGAGGTTCCTTGGGTTTGCAAACTTTTATAGAAGGTTCATTAAAAATTACAGCACTATTGCCAACCCTCTCCATGCCTTGACCTCTATTAAGACCAGGTTAACTTGGAATGACTCTGCTGATCACGCTTTCAAACAATTAAAACATTTGTTCTCTACAGCCCACATCCTACATTCACCGGACCCCATCAAACCCTTTATTGTGGAGGTGGACGCTTCCAGCACTCGTGCCGGGGCCATTCTCAGCCAGCGCAACAGTGATGGTAAGGTGCACCCGTGCACATTCTTTTCTAAGAGTCTCTCTGCCGCTGAACGGAATTATGACGTGGGGGAACGTGAGCTGCTTGCTGTCAAGTTGGCCCTGGAGGAGTGGAGACACTGGCTGGAGGGGGCCAAAGAACCTTTCACTGTTTGGACGGATCACAAAAACCTGGAGTATCTTAAGACAGCTAAGCGCCTTAGTCCCAGGCAGGCCAGGTGGGCACTATTCTTCTCACGCTTTGACTTTACTCTCTCCTACAGACCTGGAATCAAGAATCTGAAGCCCGATGCCCTGTCCCGGCTTGAGGAGGATGAGCCCAGTCACACTCCAATGGAGAAGGATTTCATCCTTCCTGAAAAGGTGCGGCTCACGGTGGGAGCACAATGGCTGGACCACATTTCGCTTCACATAAATGTGCTAGAATGTTTCACGGCCTGAAACGTGACTCAGCATTTTGCCCCCCTGCTGCGGGATCAGCATATTCTGATCCACACAGACAACAAAGTGATGGCAGTTTACATAAACCGTCAGAGAGGCATGCGCTCAGCCCAACTGTTATGTATCACGAGACAGCTGTTGTGTTGGGCACACAAAAACCTGCACTCCATCAGAGCAGTGTACATTCCCAGCATTCTGAACAGGGGAGCGGACATCATGTTGAGGGGCAGTCCCCATCACAGAGACTGGAGCCTCCATCCCGAGCTGATCTCTCGGATTTGGAACAGGTTTGGCCAAGCAGCCGTGGATCTGTCCACCACACGGGAGAATGTCCAGTGTCAATTATGGTTCTCACTGAGCCCATGAGATGACCCACCGTTAGAAGTGGATGCCTTCGTTCATAACCCGTGGCCAAAAATGCTCCTTTATGCATTCCCTCCAGTCCTGCTGATATCACGGACCCTGGACCAGATCCGGGAGGAAGAACTGTCAGTCATCCTCATAGCTCCCGAGCGCATAAGCATTGCGTGGTTTCCGAATCTGTAGCGACTGATATCAGGTCGGCCGTGGAAACTGCCGTGGAGGGAGGACGCTCTCCTCCAGGCAGGAAGAGCGATCAGGAGTTACCTAGAAATAGGTCAGCACCTTTGGGTCTGGCCGCTGAACGGATCCGTTTAGAAAAGATGGACCTCCTACAGGATGTGGTGCGTATGATTCAGGGCGCACGAGCTGCTTCCACCACAGCTCTGTACACATCAAATGGACAGTTTTTCAGCGCTGTTGCGCAGAGAAAGGCATGGAGGCCATCTCATGTCCACTAGGTGGCGTGCTGTCATTTTTACAGCAACTGATGGACAGAAATTTAGTGTTCAGCTCAATTAAAACTTATGCTACAGCTATTTCTTCCTGTCATGAGGTTTTTTGGTGACAGAACAGTTTTTAACCACCCGTTGATGAAGCGTTTTTCTGAAAGGTGTACGGAGACACAGACCTGTGTCACGTCCATTAGCTCCACAGTGAGACCTAATGATGGTCCTGCACGCTCTGATAAAAACTCCTTTTGAGTCTTTAGATCAGGTTTCACTTAAATTTTTGTCATTTAAAACAGGCGCTGTTGTTAGCTCTGACGTCTGCAAAGAGAGTGAGTGATTTATCTTCTCTCTCTGTTGCTCCCTCATGTCTCAGAATTCAAGCTGATGGCAGCTCAGCTGTACTGCGTCTTAACCCTGCTCTAAAAAGCATCACAAGCTCATTCAGATCAAAAGTGATAACCTTGGATGGGTTTTATCCTCCTTCTCATAATTCTGAGGAGGAAGCAACATCTCACCTCCTCTGTCCCGTGTACGCGTTTTTGTGTGACGTGGCACGCACGGCCGCACTGCGCCACTCTCAGCGTCTGTTCGTGCATTACAGGGACAGCTCTTCAAGACGTCCTCTATTCACCCAGTGCCTCTCACACTGGTTGTGTGAGGCTATTTCTGAAGCTTATAGTTCATCTGGGCTGGATCCTCCAGAGAATCTCAGAGCACATTCCTCCAGAGGGTTTTCATCCTCCACAGCTCTGCATGGAGGGATGACAGTGGAGGATATTTGTATGGCAGCTGCCTGGTCATCGCCATGCTCAATTATTCATTTTTATCCACGTGAGGTTTCTACTTTCTCCATGACCCATTCTGTTTTGAGTTCTGACAGAATGATTTTTATTTCTTTCATGGAGCCTCACTTTTGAGCTCACACCTGCCTGCATGCAGTGTGAGATATTTATTATCAGTCACAAGTTCATGACTACTGATTTTATTGTTATTAATCGGTTCATCCTGAGGAGCTGTTGGCCTGCTCTGTTCATCATTACACTGTTACAATTTGTAACCTCCGTTGTTCCTATTCACAGCAGCAGGTCTGCTATCTCAGCCTTTTTCCTCACCAGAGATCTTTTCTTCAGTGCGCTCCTGCTCATGGAGTGCGTAATTACGCAGCGCATAATTATGCACACAGAAGGCTGAGTGATGAATTTTTTTTGTGCAAGCAGGTGCTTCATTTTGTGTCTGAATGGACCCAGTGAGGCATAGACTACATCCTGCTTCGCCTTTAACCCACTAGCAATAGCCTTAAAGGGCGAAGCCCATACGAAATAGAATGTTGGTTATGTACTGTAACCCCAGATTTTATGAGCCCTTTAAGCTCTGGGCCTCACTGGTTACTAAATGGCTCAAGAAAAAACTATTTGGGAGCAGATTGCCCGGTCTCACCGTAATTTAAATGGACCGGGGGTGGGGCCCACATAGCCGGTGGGCGCGGACTAAAGTTTTCAGTGCTGCACTGCGCGCGAAGGGATAAACCCACTAGCGATAGCCTTAAAGGGCTGCGCCTATACTCATAGAATCTGGGGTTACAGTACATAACCAACGTCTCTGGGTGCTAAGAAAGAGCTTCCAGAGGACTGTCCTACAACAGCAGTAATTATTATTGATAAATATATTATTGTTCCAAGAATACCAATATTTTGTTCCTAGAAAGTCAAAACGTTATTTATCTTAATATCAAGTTCAAGTTTATTTTGAACCAAACTGTGTAGAATAAATTCATAGTTTATTAAAGTAACCTTTATTAATAATTTCACAGAAATTGCAAGCTCATTTACAAGATAATTGTATCTTATATAATATTCTTTACAGCCGCTTTTAGCTTTTTATGTTCTGTTTTCACACTGTATTCATGTACCATGCTTTTCCCTTCACTTGTCCTTCGCTGACAGGCTTTTTGTCACTCATGTAAAAAAAATCCTTTGTTAGTATAACCATGAGCAGAAGAAGAAAAAAGGATTCTGTGAAGGTCCTTAGAGGTGTATTCTTAGGTGATTTAGAAAGTAAATGATGTGAAATAATGAGTAAAAAGCTTGTATTTGTCTCACTTACAGCTCTGTTTACTGGGGCTCAAGTCATGCAGCTTGAGCTGCCATTCTTGTTAAGTGCTTGGAAGCAGCTGCTGGCAGAGCTGAGGGCAAAGGTCAAGTTTTAGTCTTGTTTTCAAGCAGTCAAAGAAAACTGTAGCTCTGCATCCTCTAAAGACTGTAAAAAGTAGAGGAATATATTTTAAGGAAGATTTATCAACTACAACATACCATTTTTGCAAACTGTAGGAATATCAGTAGTTTTGTATTTTGGACTTGTCACATTTTAATATCTTAATAGTGTTTTTGTTTTTTAATCACCTGCCGCCATGAAAGAAGGGTGATAATATAAATGCATGAGAATGTGTTTGTCTGTCTGTTGTGAGCACTGGTTTAGTCTACAACAACTGAACTTTTTAAGTTGACCTGATTCAAGATGCCCACCACAACTAATTAACCTTAGCAAAGAATCAGAAGAATCAGAATCAGAATAATAATATATATTTGTTTTGTTTTTTTGAATGTACAGAGGACCAGACTTAACTTTTTAAAAATTTTCTACTTGGATTATTGAGCATGCATCAGGAAGCTTTATTATCATTGTACCGAGATACAGCAAGAGTATGTCCGTACAGTCATCCGAAAGATGGACGTAGTGCATGTTGCTGCTGTTCTTTAAGAGCGCGGCCTCTTATCCTTTTCAGAATAATTTTAGGCTTAGATGAGAAAAGGGGAAGAAAACATGTGGAGAGAAGGTATAAAAAAGGATCTCTCACACCATGTCCTAGACAGAGCACCGTTTGAGGCATCAAAAAAATCTACCACAGCAAAGCAACATAAATAGATATAATACATATGAGGCCGGTGAAGGCATTGAGTTTTATGGGAAGGTCATAGCATAGTCCAGAGCCCCCCTCAGCCATTGTCCAGATAAGAGGTGTTTGTTATCATCCAGCTCTGTTGAGGTTCTGTCACATGTCCACAGCCTTGGGGAAGGGAGGGGTGAGGAGACAGATAGAGCGTGTTTGTTTTTCATAACATCCCAGGAGGAATAGAGATAGTCCACCTTCAAGGCCAGGTCCAAATCCACAATTTGTGTCATGCAGAACTTGTTACTTGCCGTTTCTGCCTTTTAAAGTTGCACTAGTATATTTCTCTGATGGTGACTCCAAACAGCCAAATTGATTATTTACGCCAAAAGTTGAGCTTACAGCTTCTCCTAGACTATTCCCAACCATTCATGGGTGTTGCCAGAAAGTTCACAGTCCTGATAACAGCCTGCTCCTGCTCTCTGACGCAGCTCCACATAATTTAGTCTGAGTGCTGCCAAGCTTCGACACCTTCCACACAAATTTGTAGACAATCCAGATTTCACCAACCCAAACAGCAGAATCCAGTTGTCAACATAAATCCAATTTTGTTTCCGTCGAGGTAAGAGGGTCCTCCTTACCCTGACTCCTGTCGGGAGACGTTGATCAATTTTGTTGAGAGACCAGCAGATCAAATCCGTCGAATTAGGAAGGTATGCAGGAAATTAAAGAGGCTCTATAAAAGGTGCACAAGACAAGAAAGCAAATCAGGGAAGCGGGGGAACGGAGCAGAAGAGGACACGTCTGCTTCCACCGAGAGCACAGAGAGGAAAAAAAAACAGAAATTGTTATAGCTTAGTTGGCTTTACAGATATTGAGCTAACATTTAGTGTACTAGTAGCTGAAAGTTGTCTTCAGTACATACTCTGAGTGCGAACAGATCATTTGTGTCTTTTGTTTGAAACTATGACATGAAATGCAGCGAGTGACAAGTATTAGTTGTTGTTCATTTTTTTATATTTTCTGTAATTATTAAAGCCATAGTTGACCTTTAATATATCTGGAACCTCAATATTTTTCAGTGTTTGCTTCATTTTTAAACATTTTGATGAACAAATGAGTTTTGTTTTTATTGCTGTAGTGGTATGTACCTCCTTGTAAGTATTTTATTGTTTTTTTTTCCTTTTCTACTAATAAAATGTGAATTCTGTAAATGACATGTTGCTTTTTATGTCTTATGACATTTGGATGTGATTGGTCGGTAACTGACTCCCACTTTCTATTTTAGGGCAGATTACAACTTGAGTGCTGTTTGCCTGATGAACATCTGCAGTCACTGAAATTTGTTGCAATAAATCTTAATTATAAGTTCAACAACCTCTGAGTTTATTTCTGCTCTTTTCATGCAAACTCTAAAATGTTTATTTAAAATACGCTGAAGCTGATTGAGAAGTGTATGTTTCTAGTCTTTAAAACTGTCTAAACAAAGGATGTGGATTTAAATGTGAACATGTAGAAACAGTTTGATGAGTACGATGTGCTCCTGACTGGTCCCCTACATGGTAAAATAACTACAGAGAAATTTTATAGGCATGTTTAGACATGATTTAATTAGTTTCTTATCTTTAACAGTTGACCAAAAATGTTTGAATGATGTTTAGGTTTATTACTAAATTATTATTCTATAAATATATAATACACTTTATTCTTGTCATTCACCTCTTTGTAAAGTATTAGCAGTCTGTGTAGCAAGCTTTCAGTAGTAGTCTGTTCATATATATATATATATATATATATAAAACCAATAAACAAATAACATAGCTGGCATATAAGAATACAAGATGACCATTGTATAGATTATAAAACATTACTACAAATATTAACGAGCCGGTGGAGAAAACCCCTGCTGCTCCAAAACCAACCCCACCAACCCAGACCAACCATGTGTATCATATTTGTCCTGTTCTTTAAATTAAAATGTGTAGTTTATATTGTTAGTTCAGTTCTGTTCTGCATTGAAAAGATGTCATATGAGCAGTTTATGTAATGCATGCTTGCTCTGCTATATTCTACTACGTTTGTTCTGTTTTTCTGCCCCTGGCTAATTTAATGCATGAAAAAAAAATGGTCTGTTTAATGTGAGGTCTGTCTGGAAGGTGCATCTAAGGGACATAGGGGACACTAAATGATTTTGGGGACACTACTGCTGCCATTAAAATATCCAGGGAACATTTTTCTAGGATACATACAACTGGAGAAATCCCCACACTGTTTCTGACATTTCATTAAAAGCAGTTTTCTCAATAAAAGCAGTTTAAACCAGAAGAACGATATGTCAGAAAAGTTTAGCGGCTTTGAAATCTTCACTTTTTGAATTTGTTTAACCTAAAAAAAAAAAAAAAGACAGAAAACCAGACTATTCCAACTAACAATCTTGGAAAGGTGTTTTAGGCTCACCTGATATTGCTGTCAGTCATTATCCTTCAGATCTCAGATGAAATATTACCCCAATAGAGAAGGAGTACACTTTTGTCCTTAATTAGTGTTAACAAGGTGATTCTTGACAGTACGGCACCACTGGTGCTAAAGAGAGGTCCCCGGGAGGATGATAACAAACATGATGTTGTTATTCTCAGTCATTTCAGCTTTATTAACACCTCTGACATCTACAGTGTTACCAACGTACCCCACATATTCCAAGAAAAAAGCTTTTTAGCTAGCTTCTCTGTGTGCTGCCAAGTGTATGGGCATGAACTGTGTGAACTAATCCCAAAGGCGCTGTCCCATTAACCTATTCCATCATGGTGGAGCCTGCAATGCTGCTAATGTGGATTTATCTGTAGCCTTTTTTAAAATAAACATGTGCTGGTGCTATATTTGCCTATCTCTCCTGAGAGGAGAAAGAAACACTCATTAGGTAAAAAGATGTACTGACACATAAATGTACACAGAGCTGAGAGACTTCTTCAGAGGATGACTGATTGATTACTGTTAGCACACAAGAATATGTATATAATAATATATTGAATTTCCTCTGTCTTTTTCTACTCATCATGCATAAACTTTGTGCAAGTAATTTAAATAAATCCCATGATAAGAAACAGCTGATGTGATTAAAGAAGCTCTGCAACCACAACTAATTTGCAATTTACTACACGCAGTTATGACGTTCCACTCCTCTCTTCAGTTCAGATTTTTGCAATTAGTTTCTGTTCAAATCAAAAGGCAGTCCATTTTGCATCATTATTATTACATGACTTTACATCAGACAGTGTTTCAGCTTTGGTTGATGTCATCTGTGGAGAACGTCATTCAAAACTCAATGAGGACTCGATGATCATGTTCATTTCAGCTGAATCCCTTGTCTAAGCGAACATGCCAGTAGCTGATTCTGATTCTCATGGATGCTTTAAATTATCAAGGAAAGCGTTGATTTACGTTTTGTTTTTTGACTGAATTGACTTTGTGAAGCCTTCTTTCCACCAAATCTAAAACAACAGTGAACTTAAATGGTAAATGGATAACACCTTTATATCTTATCAAGATACTCAAAATGTTTTACAACAAAATCTGTGCCCTTGTTTACCCATTCATACAGCACTCTACTAGATGAGACACACATTCCGTATCTTGCCCAGGGACACTTCGGCATGTGACTGCTGGTGGAATCAAACCCCCAACTCTTGCATTGGAGGACGACTGCTCTAACCACTCAGCCACAGCCGCCCCAATTTAAGGGCCTGTAACCTTCAAATCTTGTGAGCACTAATTTTCTCACATTATGATTAATATTACAAAGAATCTCCAAAATAGCACTGTTACATAAAAAGCTTCACCAAATACATGCTTAATTCCCTTACCTTAAATATTTCCATTTAAAAAAATAAAATAAATTATGGTTGTTCATTAGAAAAAATAGTTTATTTTTAAAGGAAAAGTGTACAATTCTAATAATTTAGATTATAATAATGAATTAATTTGGGGTGGCAGTAACTCATTGCTCTTACTGCTGCAGTTCAGCACGTTTGCTTTTATATTTCTTAGGTTTCTATAGTTGTTTATGTTCTTCAAAATGATACTCTGGGGCAAACGAGGCTGAAAAATCAATAGTGAATAGCCACGAGCTTCAGCTTTGAAGCTCCAGGATCCACAATGAAAATCTTCTCTTGCATTTTTTTAATGTACACTTGTATGCATTCCCCCCCCCCCCCCCACCACCACCACTTTTACAGAAAACACAGTTTTCTTTGATAAATGTTGTTTCAGTAACCAAGGTTCACTCGATTTAGACACTTTGATGGACCACTCTGGATGCTTTTAGTCTGAAAGAAAAGCAAATAGAAGCAGGACCTTCAAAAGAAACGAAAAGCCATAATGGACACTAGGCTACAGACAAACCAGGTGTACTAAACTGGATTTCTGAGGGCAAGTACTCTCTCACTCTCACACACACACTGTCATAGTTCTGTTTTTCTATTATTTAGGTCCTTGAGTTACATTTTTACGTTGTGTATGTACTTCATTGTTAGATTTATTTTAGTATTCTTGTGTAGGTATTGTTTCTTTTTCTGTGTTCCTTGTGCCATGTCTCATTTACCCTGAGTCAGCTTCGTCAGTGATGTTCAACGTTGTCTACCTCCCTCACCTGTCCCCAGTCAGCCCAGGTGTTTCCATGTTCCACTTGGCTCTACTTATTCAGCCTCTGTTTCACCACTCATGAGTTCAGTGTTACTTGGCCTCTGCGCGTCAAAGATTTGTGTTTCCGTGCTCACTTGCAATCATTTGGAGGTTGTTGTTTTTTTTTTTGTATTAGTATATTTTTGCTGTGTAGTGATGTACATGAGGTACGTGTCACTGTTGTATGACACAATATATGAATTATATATGCATACAATATTCACGAGTTCTTCATTTTTCTGACTGTAAATGCCGTGCATTGAATTTAACAGAAATGTGAACGAGAGACGTTATTTATCTTTGACCCATCAAATGAATGGAATCATTTATTTTCAAAATCAAAGTTTAACATCAAACATTTACATTAATTTGGCAAAATATGAAAATAATAACAGACAGTTTCACAGAAAATGAACTTCAAATCACTCGGCGGTGATTTGAGGACTTTGCTTAAGATATTTCTAAAATATCTGTACTGATTTATGAGAGAGAGGTGGGTTTTAGAGTGAAAGGAGATTATCTTACAGAGAACTGTGTGAGGGAAGTTTAATCTGTTTAACCAGAAATTGCACGCTTCGTCAGATCCTCAGCCCGTCCACGGTACACTTGAGTCGAAGAGGAAATCTTTACCTGGTTTGACGATGGATCAGCTCAGTAAGAGTCCTTCAGACTGTTTCAGCGCCTCCGTTCAGAACAGCTAGAAATCCTCGGAGAGTCGTGCGTGGTTAGTTCAAAACAGAATTATAATCCCAAAACGTCCCTGGTTCTTCATAACTCCAAACTCTTCATAACCGGCTGCACTCTCAATCTGCTCATTCTGTTGGACTATCGGACCTGTTGTCAGCTCTCATTCCAACATCTCTCAGAACTCTCATTCTCTTGGAATTCTGGAATTCTTAATTCTTCTCATTCTCCCAGACTCTTGGACTCTAACATGAACTGAGAAGTTGCCACATTTTATTTGGGTCGACTTCCTGTTCAATTTAGAGCTTTCTGATTCGTGGAAGGACCAGAAAGAGGAGTGGTTTCTGACGTAAGTTGTTTATCAACAGTCGAGGTCAGAGAATGAAACTTGTTTAACATACAGAAAAGATTATTGCAGAAGCAGCAGACTTTTTGGAGTCTCACACTTTGTAATCTTCTGAAAAAGTAAAACATGACATTTCTTCTTCAGTAAACATTTTAGTTGACCGAAGACCAACCTTTCACATACTTACGACAGTTTGCTCATTTCAGACAGGAAATCAAGAAATGCATATTCAGGTGATTTCTGCTTTGAATGAGGAATAAAAATCATTACTTACTGTTTATGTAAAATAAAAATTAGTAGTTCTTTTCAACCTGTAAAGCATTGAGTGAACTAACACAATTTGATTATCAAAACATTTGTAAGACAGCAATGATTATAAAGGATTGTCTTTTCTGCTTGATTAATTCAAGAAAGAAAGTTCATCAGATGGTTCAGACTTATTCAGATCAATGAAAATAACAGTCTCTGTCCATCTGGTAGATTTGAGGTTATCTGGTTCACTACAGCTGCCATGACAGCCTTTTTGTTTTGCTTTATTAACATATTTTTGTTGTTGTTGTTGTTGTTTCTTTTGTTTAACCTTTGAGTTCCCTGTGTCAGTCTGCATTTGGATCCAATCCTCCACCATCAAACATTAGCCCACCCCCACACCACCCAACCCCTGTCACTGGTCATGGAAAATTTGTTTTACGCAAAGCAGGTCCATGATGGAAAATATGTTAGGGGCCGCTGTTTGACAGTGTAAAATATCTGTTGCATTATTCAAAAAAAGTCTTATAAAACTAAACAGTAACTATCTTAATTTGGATATTCAATGTTTAATATTATTTATGAAAATGACGTTATTTTTCTTTGTTACGCTATTGTTCAACGTAATGTAAATCAAGTCATGTGATGAGGTGGAAAATTTAATATTAAGGACTTTCTTGTAAGTCAAGTAAGTGGTGGCACTCTCCACTGCAAAAGTAAGTTTTTAAGGTTTTATTTTGGAGTATGCGCATTTAAGCAAAACTTTTTTCTATATTTTATGTATTTTTACAATAAGGCTCCCCTTATATATGGCTAATAATTAGTTTATAGATGTTATTAATTCCTTTATAAACACTTTATAAAGCATTAATACTTGTTTATTATGCATTATTAAGGGTGACAGAGAGACCAAACTGACCAGTTTCTTGCCAAAGAGTGAGCCAGATCTGTTCATTTCATCTGGAGTTGTTATATTAAACATTTCAGACTAACTTACTACCTTGTAAACACGATAAGCATTTGTAAACCTATTTCTTTTGCATATAATATTGTACTTTATCACTGCATTATAAGTATCTACAACTATTATATCCTAAAAAATAGGTTTACAAATGTTTATTGTGCTCACAAGGTAGTAACTTAGTCTGAAATGTTTAATATAACAACTAGGTGAACAGATTTGGCTCACTATTTGGCAAGAAACTGGTCAGTTTTGTCACTCTGTCACCCTTAATTAATGCATAATAAGCAATTTTTTATGATTTATAAAGTGTTTATGGAGGAATTAATAATGTATCTATAAACTATTTATTAGCCATCTATAAGGGGAGCCTTTTTGTAAAGTGGTACCATTTTTTCCTATGTAAAATCAAGATTGCTGCTGTTAAAAATGTACTTGTGTACTATTTCTTTCTGTCCAGGGCTTGATTTGTAAACCAATTGATGCCGGAACACAAATAGCAAGCGGTCTGGCGCGGGGTGGGGTTCTATGGGGTCCGTGGGTCCTCCCCCAGAAAAATTTGGAATAAAAGAGATGCCATTTCCTGCATTTTTGCGTATTTTAACAGGTTGTTAAACATCTGTAAACATTTGATTAAATTGATTAAAAACAGGTCTCTCTTATAAATGAGTCCTCGATGCTCAATGAGACAGACAACCTGTATAAATAAAGGTTGAATTGAAATTACTATTTTAGAGAGCAGTGAATAGAGCAGATCCGATTCTGTCAAGCGTCCTAACCCCCCCACCCCCACCCACACACACACGTACCAGTACTGTACGACCCGAACTGTTCTCAGCTGAATTCAGTTCTGCTCCAATCGCAATAACCGCTGCCTTCAGGTGCTTCAATTCTCGGTTGTCCGGCTAAGGACAATCCATCCATCCATCCATCCATTTATGTAAGTAAAGTGTCTTTTCAACATTTTGATCACTGTTATTTTGACAAATTAGTGCCGTTGTTTTGAAATGTGATGTAATGTGAATAATATTCATCAAACATTTCACTCGCATTTTGTTTACTATAAGCTTTTTTATTTATTATCTTTGAAATGTATACAGGAGGTCCGACACATCAGCAGTTGTGTGCGCTCTGCAGAGCTGTCTGGAGACGCTCCTGTGCATGAAGCATGCATTGTCTGCACGGTGCACAGCTGAAGGTGGATGAAGACACTCATCCCCGTGGGACATGCGGTCTGCTTCTCTGCTGGACAGGAGCATGTGTACAAGCTGGTGCACATAGTGCGGCTGTAACATCCACTCCACAGAATGTCTCCGTTGTATTTTTAATAAATAATAAATATAAAAATGTGCGATGCCTTTGAACTTTTATGGATGGGGATTTGAGTTGCCGGATCCGAGCGGTCAAAATGAGAGAGTTCCCGGATCTTGTTCCGGCAGGATCCAGCTCAAATCAATCACTGTTTCCATCATATACAGTGCCTTGCGAAAGTATTCGCCCCCTTGAAATTTTCAACCTTTTGCCACATTTCAAGCTTCAAACATAAAAATATAAATTTTTTTGTGAAGAATCAACAAGTGGGACACAATTGTGAAGTGGAATGAAATTTATTGGATGTGTCAAACTTTTTTAACAAATAAAAAAACTGAAAAGTGGGGCATGCAATATTATACGGCCCCCTTGCGTTAATACTTTGTAGCGCCGCCTTTTGCTGCAGTTCCAGCTCAAGTCTCTTGGGGTATGTCTCTATCGGTTTTGCACATAGAGACTGAAATTCTTGCCCATTCTTCCTGTAAAACAGCTCGAGCTCAGTGAGGTTGGATGGGGAGCGTTTGTGAACAGCAGTCTTCAGCTCTTTCCACAGATTCTCGATTGTATTCAGGTCTGGACTTTGACTTGGCCATTCCAACACCTGGATATGTTTATTTGTGAACTATTCCATTGTAGATTTGGCTTTATGTTTTGGATCATTGTCTTGTTGGAAGATAAATCTCTTTCCCAGTCTCAGGTCTCTTGCAGACTCAAACAGGTTTTCTTCCAGAATGGTCCTGTATTTGGTCCCATCCATCTTCCCATCAATTCTGACCATCTTCCCTGTCCCTGCTGACAAAAAGCAGGCCCAAACCATGATGCTGCCACCACCATGTATGACAGTGGGGATGGTGTGTTCAGGGTGATGAGCTGTGTTGCTTTTATGCCAAACATATCGTTTTGAATTGTGGCCAAACAGTTGGATTTTGGTTTCATCTGACCAGAGCACCTTCTTCCACATGTTTGCTGTCTCCCAGGTTCTTGTGTCAAACTTTAAACAACACTTTTTATGGAAATCTTTGAGAAATGGCTTTCTTCTTGTCACTCTTCCATAAAGGCCAGATTTGTGCAGTGTACAACTGATCCTATGGACAGAATCTCCCACCTCAGCTGTAGATCTCTGCAGTTCATCCAGAGTGATCATGGGCCTCTTGGCTGCATCTCTGATCAGTCTTCTCCTTGTTCGAGATGAAAGTTTAGAGGGACGGCCGGGTCTTGGTAGATTTGCAGTGGTCTGATACTCGTTCCATTTCAATATGATTGCTTGTGTAGATGAACAGATGCTGAGATATATTCATCAATTAAAACGGATTCTTCATTTTTCTGGACTGTATATAAACGTGCATTGAATTTAGCAGAAATGTAACGTGAGACGTTATTTGTCTTTGACCCATCAAAATGAATGGAGGTCATTTATTTACAGAATCAAAGTTTAACATCAAACATTTACATTAATTTGGCAGAATATGAAAATAACAACATAATCAATCAGCTTTACAACCAGGAAAACCATACGGCCATGATTTTCCGTTGCTACACCACAGCCATTTCTGAAAACATCTGGATTAATTTTCTAGCAGAAAGGAGAGTTTAAAGATGGAAAATTGAGATTTATCTTACAGAGAGATGTGTGAGGGAATTTGTCTGTTTTAACCAGAACAGCACGCTCTTTGGAAATCAGCTTGTCCCAACAGTACACTTTTGGTGAAGGTCGACTTTTACCTTTTCTGAAGATAGATCAGTTCCGGCGTGGAGTCTCACTTCCAACCACTGTTCAGCGTCTCCGTGAGAACAGCTAAATACCTTGAGAGTCGTGTGAGGTTATCCAAACAGAAGTTATAATTCCCAAAATCGTCTCTGGTTCAGCTTGATTGGTTTAGCAGCATCCTGAATGCCCGCGTTCTGCATTCAGGAACTCCCAAAACTCTCTGCATCTGAATTCCAAAAACTCTGAACTCTGAACTGCTGCTCCATCTTCAAGACTAAGCTTACAGCAGCTTCAAGACTGAGCTGAACTCTTCTGTGAACTCTCTGTGAACTCTTCTTCAGAACTCTACTGTTGAACTGGGAAGTGCCACATTTAAATGGGCTCTACTTCCGGTTCATTTGAGAGCTTTTGATTGGTCGATGGACCAGAACAGAGGTGTGGTTTGTGATGTAAGGTGTTATGGAAAGTCAAGGATTGTTTAAGAACAGACAGAAAGATATCATGGAAAAACCAGACTTTGTGGCGTCGCTCCACCAAGTATCTTGCTGTAAAAGTTAAACATGACATTTCTTTTCAGTAAACTTTTAGTTGACCGAAACCTGAACTTTGACACACACTTACAAACTTGCTCATTTCAAAGCAGACGATCAAAAATTGAATCATTACTCTGTAACGTACTCTAACTTGATTTCACTTTGAATTGAGGAATAAAAATCATTACTACTGTTTAAGTAAATAAAAATGAGTAGTTCACTTCAACATGTAAACATTGTTTGAACTAACACAATTTGATTATCAAAACATTTGTAAAATAGTAATGATCATAGAGAATTGTCTTTTCCACTTGATTAATTCAAGAAAGAAAGTCTCAGGATGGGTCAAACTGTATTTCTGGATTCAAATCAATGAAATGACAGTTTCTGTCCATCTGGTCAGTTTTGACATCAGGTCAAGTTCACTACACTTGCACAGTGCTCCTTGGGATGTTTAAAGCTTGGGAAATCTTTTTGTTCCAAATCCGGCTTTAAACTTCTCCACAACAGTATCTCGGACCTGCCTGGTGTGTTCCTCGGTCTTCATGATGCTCTCTGCGCTTTGAACAGAACCCTGAGACTATCACAGAGCAGGTGCATTTATACGGAGACTTTATTACACACAGGTGGATTCTATTTATCATCATCAGTCATTTGGGACAACAGTGGATCATTCATAGATCCTCACTGAACTTCTGGAGTGAGTTTGCTGCACTGAAAGTAAAGGGGCCGAATAATATTGCACGCCCCACTTTTCAGTTTTTTATTTGTTAAAAAAGTTTGACACATCCAATAAATTTCATTCCACTTCATGACTGTGTCCCACTTGTTGTTGATTCTTCACAAAAAAATAAAATTTTATATCTTTATGTTTGAAGCCTGAAATGTGGCAAAAGGTCGAAAAGTTTAAGGGGGCCGAATACTTTCGCAAGGCACTGTAACAATAAAATTGCATTCAAGTATTGCTGTTGTAAATGAACATTTATCTGTGAGATATTATCCATAAATTAAACGGATTCTTTCATTTTTCTGGACTGAGTTCTATCGTGCATTGAATGATTAAATGTGACGTGAGACGTTAATTTTCTTTGACCCATCAAAAATGAATGCGGTCATTTATTAACAGAATCAAAGTTTAACATCAAACATTTACATTAATTTGGCAAAATTGATTACAATAACAGCTTAATTAATTAGCTTTACAATCAGAGACCATACGGCCATGGTATCTGGGTTCAAGCTCTACAACAGACATTTCTGAAAATATCTGGATGATTTACTGGCAAGGTAGAAGAGTTTTAAAGATGGGAAATGAAGTTTAAATGGAGAGAAAGGATGGATGAGGGAATATGTGTCTGTATCAGAACGGCACTCTCCATTAGATCCCAGCTTCACCTCGGTACACTTAGGTAGTGGAAATCGACTCTTTACCTGTAGAAGATGTCTCCACTGGTACAGAGTTCCACTTAACGCCACCTTTCCAGCGTCTCCGTAGGAACAGCTGTGAATCGTCCGAAGTAGTGACGGAACTTCGTTTGACACACGTTCACCTCACGGGTGGACTCACATGAGGTTTAAGTCCGTCAGAGGCTCCACTCAGATGTGGAAGATTCCATAATTCCCACAAGACTCGGAAGAACTTCGGATCATGTCTGGAACCTCCTGTTCTCTCCAGCAACTTTTCTGTTCGGTTCTGCTCTCCGAACTGAACTGCTCTCCCACCGCACTGGTTGGAACTAGGAAGTGTCGACATTTAAAGAGTTCTGTTTCCGGTTCATTTGGGAAGTCCTGATTGGCTGAAAGAGCTAATCAGGGGTGTGGTTTTAGTGATGTAAGAGGTTATTAAAAGTCAAGGAAAAAGATTAGATTGTTTAAGAACAGACAGAAGATGTTTTGAAGAACCCGAGACTTTTGGGAGTCAGTTCTACTTCTATCTGTCTGAAAAAGTTAAACATGACATTTCTTTCCAGTAAACATGTAGTTGACCGAAACTTGACTTTTGACCGACTTACACTTGCTCATTTCAGACAGAAGATCAAGAAAATGAATAATTACTCTGTAACAGACATTAACTAGATTTCTACTTTGAATGAGGATTGAAAATCATTTATATTGTTTCACAGTTAATTTAAAATGAGTAGTTCCCTTCAACATTTAAAATGGTTTGAACTAAACACACTTTGATTATCAAGACATTTGTAAAATAGTAATGATAATAAAAAAGAGAGTGTTCTTTCAATTGATCAGTGCAGGACACACTTAGAAAGTCTCTGGATGGACTTGATTTTGTGTTTCTGGACTCAAATCAATGAAATACAGTTCTTGTCCCAGGAAGGCCCTCAAGGTCAGGATTTGACCTGAGGCTTAGTTCACTACACTGTGAACAAAAGTCATCACCAGTCATCTGAACAATCAGATAATGAGACTCCCACCAAGCCCCTTCTGAAAAAAAGTAGTGCAGAGATTAACTTGATAAACTGGAACAGCTGGAACTTGATAAACAAGCTACTTTAATCAACAGGTTTTATCCCTTAAACAATGCTGTTTAGAGAACACTTCTTGTGGTCATGAAGAAAATTTTCCTAGTTCATAAGTGTCAAGTTTTACTCTGCCACACTAAGAGTACAACTAAAACTGCTAAAACCACATGTTTTAAATACTGTTCAGCAAATAAAGCTTGAAATCATAAGTGCTGAACTTCTATTTTTAAGGATCCCTTGACATTGGATGACGACACCACTACTCTACACTCACCACTAAACGTGTGGCTGGAACGCTGCAAATCTGGACAACCTTTTTTGATGTGAACACATACATAAAACTTTATGCTTTTAACACTCACCAAATATTTTTTTCCCATGTATGTGTCCCAAAGATACCATATATTCACTATGGTTGCTGGAGTCATCCTGTTTTAAATTTTCAACAAACAAAATGCTATATCCACCTTTGCTGAGGGTTTGAATAGTGATTGTTTCTAGATTTTTAGATGAGTGTTTTTCTTGACTAGAATTGAACAGGGAATGCAAGTGAACCCTAATGTTTTTGGTGCAAGATATTAAAGTGGGTAGGAGTTCCACTATTTCAGAACACAAGAAGGTTTTTTTGTTTGTTTTATGTGCTTTTTTGCTTTTCCATGGTAACAGAGTGAAGGATCCTGGTGAGTGAAGGAAGCAATTTTATCTACGGATAGGCTCAGTGGCCTTGACCGCCATAGATTAATCTCTGGCCACCCCAAGGCCACTCCATTCAGAAAACTAGACTTTTAAGCAATAAAAATCTAGAAAACATAATGACTAAGTCTTTTGGATTAAAGGTGAAATGTTTCAACAAGTTTTTTTGTTTGTTCGTTTGTTTGTTTTTTTTAATCTGACTAGAGGACCTGACTTAACTTTGTTAGATTTTTCTACCTGGATTATTGAGCATGCATCAGGATAGAAAACATCCATTCATCCATTATCTTTTACCCGCTTCTTCCATTTTGGGTCACAGGGGTCGCCAGTGCCCATGTCCGACAATCATTGTGCGAGGGGCGGGGTACATCCTGGATAGGTCACCAGTCCATCACAGGGACACATAGAGACAAATGAGACAAACAACCATTCATTCTTTCACTCACACCTAGGGACAATTTTGAGTTACCAATCAGCCTAACATGCATATTTTTGGTCTGTGAGAGGAAACTGGAGTACCCGGAGAAAATCCATGCATGCACGGAGAGAACATGCAAACTCGACCCAGAAAGGCCCCTGGACCGGTATTTGAACCAGGGACCTGCGCGTTGAGAGGCAGCAGCTCTACCAGTTGTGCCACCGTGCTGCCCTGATAGAAAACATAGTTTCCTCAAATGATTAAGGTATTCACATGTGGCATTATTTATGGCAGTGGCCATCTTGGATTTTGATTAGGGTGAATTCAAAAAGGATACTTTCTTTCGCCTAGATGTCAGAGAGTCCAAGTCCGAGTTTTTTTGTCATTTGCATCACATGTGGTACATGTAGTGGAACAAAATTATGTACACAGGGTCCCAGTTACATTCAACAATAGCAAAAATATAAAGTGTAAAAATAAACAGTAAATAAGGATCTGAAATATAAACTAAGATCTACGCTAAACAAACACCAAACGGTACGCTAAAAGATCTAAGATATAGGCCAGTCACTAATAGTGCAAAACAGTACACCGAACAACAGCAGCACGATTCTCATAGGTTCTGTTCGGCTGTAATTTAAACACTTAATGCGAGCACTAACATCAACTAAACTAACATAAACTAGGATGTATTCAAAGCATGCAACAAAAATACAGAAACAAGGTAACAAAAGTGAAAAATAAATAAATCTACAGCAGCATGGTCCTATTGGCAGAGTGGTTCTGACGACAGTGAAGTTATCTTAGCAACATGGTCCAGTTAGCAGCATGATACTGTTAGCAGTGAGGTTCGGTTAGCAATGAGGTTTCTCTAGCAACATGGACCCGTTGGCACCATGGTACTGTTAGCGGCGTGTTTTTGTTAGCAGCGTTAGCAAGTCTTATTAGCAGGTCCCTTCAGCAGCATGATGATAATAAGGACCATAGCAGGTGCCTCCCAGACTGCCCTCCAGAACCAGATCCAGCAGACAGAGAACATCCAAAGTTATCCCCGCAGAACCAAGCGGGTCCGCAGAGTTCGGTCCGATCAGGCAGACAGAGGATTTTGTTTGCAGGTATAGTTAGCAGGTCCTGTCAGCAGCTCGATGGTAACAATGATCGCAGCAGCTGCCTTCCCAAATAGCCCTCCAGAACTGGGTCTGGCAGACGGAGAATATCCAGGTTTCCCCACGGAACTGAACAGGTCCATAGAGTTTGGCCCATGCAGGCAGATGGAGGATCATGGAGACAGCCGCCATGACAGGCCTGAGCCCGAGGCTGGAAGGACTGAACCACGATGGCAGGATGGCAAGGCAGCGACACAGAAATCTCCACAAGTGTGTCGCGGTCATACCCATACTGTGGATGTGCATTGTAGGTTTAAAAAAAGGTTAAAACAAAAACAAGAGGAACAAAAAAAAGATAGAGTTCACCAGGAGCCTGTGAAGCTGTGACTCGGCTGAGCATGGCCATCTTGGCATGTACCCACCAAAATGGAAGTCGGTACCTTACTTTTTTTTTTTTTTTTAAACAACATGCACAGACGGAGGGTATTTCCAACTCCTCCTCTTCACTATACAAATGAGGAACAATAGGCCAGTCAGTGTGAGCAAGAGTGAAACCACATTATAAATACACTGCCACCATCCACAAGCCCAGTACAATGCCATCATGAGGATAAACCATCACGATCTTTGCGCATGATCAAAACTACTGTGGAATTTTAATGTTCCATTACTTGCGTAAACTTGATTTAATATATGTCTGAGCATCCTGCCAAAACAGTGCAAAGACTATTCCTGGTGATTTTTACATATAGTAATGGGGCCATCATCCAGTGTGAAAGGTGAAATGTGATTTGAAAATGAATATGGATGACTCATATTCAAACATCACTGAAAGTTGTTGTGCTGTGATCCGAGAATGCTTCAGTTGTTTTTTTTGTTTGTTTTTTTTTTTTTATCTAAATTCAACTGTAAGACTTACTTAATTAAAGTGAAGCCCAGAAATGTTCAGGAATCTTGTAATGTTGACAGGAACGCAGTATTTACTGAAACCAGTATGTCATTGCTCAGGCGACTAAGCTTGTTCTTTGCACTGCACTCAAAATCCCCTCATCCACTCTTTTCCAAACAAGCTTGCTTTCTTGTAATTTTAGCCATTTCAGCTTCACCATCCTATCAAGTACAACTTTGCCAGAATTGTGAGCTTTCAACTTCTCGATTATAACGTAAAGTTCACTGATACCTGGCAGTGAGCACATTGTCACAAAAAAAGCTTGGGATTTTATTTGTGTTGATCACAAATAAGCTGGTTTCAATCATTGAAGATATATTATGCATGCGTAGTGCTTTCCAGTTTAACATAAACTTTTTTTTAATGACCTGTTATTCTTTTCTCAAGTAAACTAATTACTTTATGAAAGCCTCTGAGTAAAATATATTTATGTCAGTGCAATTAGAAGCTGAAGCAAAGCAGCTGTACTTATTAGGGTTGGTTCTGCAGCATGCACCAGACTGACAGACAGGGACGCACAAAGAGCAACAGAACTGGTTTTCATGTGGGAATATATGACGTTTATATTATCCAATGAGAAACACTCTCCAGACTCCTTTAGACAGCGAGACAGTGTTGTTTTATTCTTTCTCTGCTTTGTGGTTTTCTGAAAGGATGCACAGTTTATCCACTATGCACATTTGAAGAGAAAACAGCTATTTGACGTGTTTTGTCATCTACTAGGTATAATTCCAAAATCAAATTTAAATTACTATGCAAAGATTTCCAACATTATCAGGTAAACAAAAAAAAAACACATTTATTAGTATTCACTTTGTAAAACTCTTGTGAAGCTTTCACTGCGTGCCAACATTATGGTAAAATGAAGTTAAGAAAACAGGATAGTTGTCGTTTCAGAGGAGAGGAGCATGTAAGCATAAGGGAAAAGCAGCAGCAGTAAAATTTCGAACTTTGGTTTGAAATCATGACTCAGACATCTCTGTGATTTGAACATTTCAACATGCAATTCGAATGGAACGCCAAGTTGTCAAGAGTGGTTGTCAGTGCGCCCGTCAAAATAAGAAAAAATAATAACGGCCAGATGTAACTGTGTGGGCATGAAGTATTGTCAAATTGAAGATATAATTAGTATTTCAGGAAGAAATAATATGACAAACTGTCAAGTGGGAAAAAAAAAAAAAACAACAACGTAAGGATTTCTAACTGAATGCCACTTCTCCTAAAGAGAAAAGTGATAAATTATGTTGTATTGATTAATGCCTAGGATTTAACTCTTGCTATTTATTATTTTCTATTTAAATGAAAAGTGCAATACAATCATTCATCCATTACCTTTTGCAGCAGTCACTGTGAGAGAGGCAAGGGACACCCTGGACAGGTCTCCAAACCATCACAGAGACAGAGACAAACCATTTGAAGAAATAATCAAAATATTTTGAAGTGCAGTTCTGTGAAAAGGTTATGAACATAACCTGTTATAAATAGCATCTTGAATGACCTCAGGTTGAAGAAATATGTTTTGTCTGGAAGGAGGGACTAGATCAACAGTAGTCCAAACTAAGTGGATTGCTTCCATCTTAAAACACTTCCAGCATTTATAGCAATTATTGCAATTGCCTATTTATAAACATTTACATCTCAGTCAATTATGGCATTTGCAATTTTTTTTTTCCCAACTGAAATATTGGCAAAACAAAACGACTAATCAGATGCAATGAACCCTAAACAACACCAAAGTTCATGCTCAATAATCCAGGTAAAAATCTGACAATGTTCAGTCAGGTCATCTGGACGGTTCATTTTTTTTGCTGAGACCTTTCATCCTTCATCCAAAGGACTTCTTAAATCTGAGGAGCCACCAAACAAACTGATTCCCTCAAACAACATACTCCATAGTGGAAACAAACTAGTTTGCTGGTGCTAAGATGGCCCCCGGGGCCCACCTTCTCCCCCGTAAACTCCCCTGAGACAGTCGTGCCAAAGTGGTTCCAAACACCAAAATTCATGTTCAATAAGGTTATTAAGTATGTGAACCTTCAGGATTAGCATGTAATTTGAAGGTGAAATTGGAGTCAGGTGTTTTTATTTAATGGGATGATGATCAGGTGTTAGTGGGCACCCTGTTTGATTTAAAGAACTGGATCTATCAAAGTCTGCTCGTCACAACATGTTTGTGGAAGTGGATCATGGCACGAACAAATGAGGTTTCTGAGGAGCTCAGAAACAGTTGTTGATGCTCATCAGACTGGAAAAAGGATACAAAACCATTGCTAAAGAGTTTATACTCCAACAGTCCACAGTCAGACAGATTGTGTACAAATGGAGGAAATTCAAGTCCATTGTTACCCTCCCCAGGAGTGGTGGACCAATAAAGATCACTCCAAGGTTTGGAATGGTCGGCGAGATCACAAATGAACCCAGGGTAACTTCTAAGCACCTGAAGGCCTCTCTCACATTGACTGATGCTAATGTTCATGAGTCCACCATCAGGAGAACAGTGTTCGCCCACGGCTCCAAACAGTCTAGGACCGCCCCTTATAGAAACGTGGCTAAACACAGAGCTTATAGAGGTGGTGTGCGTGGCAGAAACACTGTGTTGTATTGCTGTGACTGCCTTTGTATAATAACTCCATCCTGCGTGCACTTTGTTTTTCTCTAATCTATAGCCTGAATTGACAGTGATCTCTTCCTAATTACATCTACATGGTCCAAACCTGAAACAAAATCAATTTCACTTTGTTAAGGAGAAGAAAAACAGCAAATTGGCAGAGCTCCTTTAGTCAGGTATGAATTTGTTTTTCATCCACATAACAGAATGTATACGTGATAAAAGCATGTGAACAGTTTGAATGTTGTCAAGTCGAGTTCAAGGTTCTTTATTGTCATTCGCATGTGGTACATGAGGTGGAACGAAATTGAGTGCACAGAGTCCCAGTTATATCCAACAACAGCAAAAATATAAATTGTAAAAGAAGCATTACTACGGATCTAAGATATAAACTAAGAAATACACTAAACACTTAATAGTGCAAAACAATACGCCGAACAACAGCAGCACAAGAGTACACTGCTGTTTGCACAAAAAAACTTTCTATGATCGCTGAACTTTTTTCTGACTCCATCACATTGTTGTTGTGTTTGTGTGTATGTGTGTGAGTGTGTTAGTCATATCGATCAGACTCTCACAGACATATTACATTACTTAAAGGACAGAAATCTAAACTTAACAATCTGTGATACAATAGTAATCTAACAAGCTTGTAAAGCAGTGAACAGCCTCTGAAAAGGCTTTTCAATAAATACTCTCTGAGCTTCAGAATCAATATTTTACCATTGAGCTGTTTTTAAATAAACTATGATGCTCATAGTTTTTTCATTTTTTATTCCCCAAGATTGTTTGAACATGACTGAAGCACTCCTAGAACAGATAACATCCTCAAAAATGTAGGAAAAAAAGAAAGAAAGAAAGGCTTTATCTTTAAAAGACGACTCCCACTACCATAATTATGGCGTAATAAAAAGGCAAAATAAGGATTTAAATAAATGAATGCTTTGTATTAGGTTCAACTGAATACTGGTTTTAGTCATTTCATGGCAATTGTTAACAAAAAACAAATAAACGTTTTCATTTATTGCGATTTAGTGCAACATTTATGCAAAAACAAATTTCTATTTTTATAATTTTATTTCTTAGCGTTATAACCGACAAAATTTGACAACCAAAAATCTCAACTTTTAGTGCTCAACTCAAGAAAATCACACTGCAACAGGTACAATGGTTTCTTTTTCCTCCTTTCTTATTGGAGGCATTGACGTTTGCCAAAAAGAAAATCTTGGAAGGAGAAAGTCTGTTTTACTAAAGAAAAATAGACATTGGTCTTCTTTGCTATAAATTGTGGCTTCCAAATTTTTTTTTTGTTTGTTTGTTGTTTACAGAGAAACATTTATGTGCAGATTTTAAAGGGGTACTTGAAGCAATGTGGCATCTTTGACAAACATCACCAGAATAACGTCAAACTCTACAGAAATTACTTGACTCTAATAAAATGTTTCAATGAGACAATAGTTGAATAAATACTGAAATGGATTTGCAAGAAAAAAAAAGATTATATTGTATTGTCTTAAACATTTAATGTCACAATAATCACTTTACTTGTCAACTTAAGAAACGTGAAAATGTGTTGGAGTCACAACGTTGAGACTTTTTGTTTCTTCTTAGTGTTTGATTCACTTGATTCATTGGCTTTTGCTGTCAAACCGTGGGTCATCAAACACATTAGATGTTTCTAAATAGAAACTGTTTTTGTGTAAGTCTTAATGGGGACATGTTTTATCTGACTGAACGTTGAAACAAGTTACTAAGATTACTATTGTTTGTAAGATTGTTAAAAAGTAGGATGTCAGTGTCTACAGATATGAGGAGAGTACGTGGCCCCGACATTTTATTTGTCTCCATACTATTCTATGTAAAGAAAAAGAAAAAAATTAAAAAGACATATTTTTAAAACACTCTCCGATGTCTAAATTTCTGTCCACTGGGTCCATATTTCATTAATGTGGATGTTCTCGTCATCTGGTGGTGAAGCATGGGCGTTTGAATCTTTTTGTTTGAATGGGTAGATGAAGAAAAAATGTAAAGAAAATTAGAAATATTTGCTAAAAACATTCAGAGTAAGACTTTCGTATTAACAAAAAAAATTGATTAAAAAAATCCCTTAATTTTATAATAAATGAACTCTGTGCTGTCATAATTTCTTGTTAAAGTTCTTGGTAATGTATTAAAAATGTTCTAAAACCACGCAGTAAACCAATTTAACATGTATTCACATGACTTGTCACTTTGTTAACACATTTCATTGGATAGGCATTTATAAAACTACATCCAGTGTGAAGGGCGACCAATCAAATTGATTTATGCAAAAAACAATAAAGTGATGAGAAAATATGGTTATGCACAACAAAAACAAAGAATTTGTATCTTGTTTTTCCTGATTCAATATGCCCCAAAATAAAATATAGCATGTGTCTTGATTTGCTTCACTTTTCTAGAAATTATAGGTTCCTTTCCAGGATAAAATGTTAAACTAAAGGGAATATTTATCCTAAGAAATATAGCACAACATTTTAAAAATTAGGCATGCTGTTTTGTATATTATTAATGAACATTTCATAGTTCAAAAGCTCATGAAGCTATTTCAAAATAAACTACCCAATAAAGTAAATGTGTACTGTTTAAAATTTTGCTCCACTAACCCTTTTAAATATTTTGTCAACCTTCTAAAAATATGAGTGAGACTTACACTGCAAGACTGGTGATTATCTTTTTATTAGACTTTTTGGCAATCTATATTTGACACCTTCCCTGGAATATGTGGCAAAATTGTACTTTGTACACTCATCACCACTCATCTCACTGTTCGGGGTGGTCCCGGTGAAAATGTCCTTCAGCAAGTGCAAGAAGGATGTGATTGCCTTTGGCTCTCTTCTGGCCAGGAAGCTAATTTTGTGCAATTGGAAGGACCCACATCCTCCAGCATATGTACATTGGATAAGGGAGGTGATGTACCATATGGACCATTTGTATGTCTACAAATCACTGAACAGTTCCCCCCCATCTCTCTGATCTGCTACAACCGTATGTCCCACCACGCTCCCTGAGGTCAGCGGACCAGTTGCTCCTCACAGTTCCAGGAACTCGTCTTAAGTGCAGAGGTGACAGGGCCTTCTCTGTAGCAGGACCAAGACTCTGGAATGAGTTACCTCTGCTTGTCAGACAGACCCCCTCCCTCTCAGTTTTCAAGTCCCGTTTAAAAACTCACTACTATTCAGTAGCTTTCAACACCAGATGATCTGTGTTTTGAACCTGTATGCTGCACACTGGTTAGTCGTCATTATCTGCATCGTTTTTATGTCTATATTTCTGATTTACTTCATTTTGTATTTTGCTTTGTGTGGTATCTGTAGTTCTGTCTGTGCAGCACTTTGATTGGCCTTGTCGCTGTTTTAAGTGCTTTATTAATAAAATGGTATGTTATGGTATGGTATGGTATGGTATGGTATGGTATGGTATATCCATCTGAGGAAAAAAACAAGATACACCCTGAAGGGTTCTGCAGGAAGATTCTGGGCCACCTGGCAGCTCTTTGTGTCATTTGTTGAGACTTTGTCAACGCCTGTGTAGTTTATTTGTGTATGTGTGGCTGGTCTGTGTGGGAGGGGATTTTGTTCTGTGTTCTTTTGTTTTGTTCCTTTTCTTTGTGCCAAAAAAAACGAAAAATCGATAAAAAGACTTTGTTTAAAAAAATAAAGATGTTCCCACAATTTAAGCCTCTTCAAACGTGATTTGGAACATTATATGTATCTGTTGCTTATTCTTAGTTCAACAGTAATAAAATGTTTAAAGTGAACCACAGACTCTGGATTTTTTTTCCTCTCATTTGTAATAATATTTTACTTGCAAATTACCTGACAAAATACCTGACTGTCCCACAAAAAACAGGTAAGCATATCAACATTTTGTTAAAAAATGTCCATTTGTCTGCAGCTTTTGTCCAGAGCTCATGTTTCGCAATTCTAGTTTAAATGGCAGTGTGTGTGTGCATGTGTGTGTGCATGTGTGCGTGCATGCATGTGTTTCCATGCCAGTAGGTAGTTGAAAAAAGTGGGAAAGATGATGTGAATTATTCATCATGTCCTCTCTAAAACCCTCTGATTACACACCACTAAACACTAATTTACATCCATTTATAGAAGCTCACGGGCTTTGACCACAAATTTGGTGGCTTTTTTGCATGACTTGTTACCTATTACCCACACCAAATATGTTTGCCATCTGCCAAGGCAATTTCATAACAGTGATCTATTTTATAATCTCTAACATGTGCTGTACTCACATACAGAAAGCCTTGATGATACAAAACTGTTGTTCTGTGACAGGTGGAGAAATATCATGAGCGAAGATCAAATTAAACAGGCAGAGAAATGTAGTCCTGCACAATTTCATTACTGCATCAAAGTCTCTTATCTACTTCATACATGGCCAAAGATCATCCAGTCGCATGTGCAGCAAAGAAAGTTGGACCGTTTCACAATGTCTGTACCACCAGAGTCCCTTTTTAATAACAGACTGGAAAAAATTATTAAAATCATTTAGCAAGAGAGGGGAGTGGTGGGGCAGTGGTTAGAGAAGGTGAGCCTGTGATCGGAAGGCTGTGTGTTTGACTGGTCGCTGGACCGCTGGATTGCTCTATCGCTGGCCAATGGAGTCGAACCAGCAACCTTCCTGTGATCGGAAACTTGCTGGTTTGACTCCCCGCACCGACAACATTAAATGTGAGTGAGAAAGGTGAAGCCCCCACACCTGCTTCCACCCTCATTTGCCCCACTCTGGGCCCTTGAGAAAGGCTCTTAACCCCCATGGGAGCAGATGGTGGGCCATCTGCTCCCATGGGCACTGTAGATAGCAGCTCCCTGCTCCACACAGAGGGCTGTGGTAGCTCGGTGGTCTGTGGTTGTACCAGGAAGGACATCTGGCGTAAAAACAAGTCTTAATGCGAGTTAGTTGACTGTGATGTCCCCTGAGGAAGGGAGCAGCTGAAAGAAAAAATAAAATAAACAATGTTAAAACAATGACTATGTAATGTTGCATAATTACTGAAAAACAACCCCGACTGTTTTGATGAACATAAATATTTATATTCGCAAAACAAAGTACATGAATTTACCACATTTTGCATGTGAGACCATGTGATTAAAAAAAAATGGAGCTACATGAATTCACATGAACATGTTTAAAAAATGTTCCAGTATCACACAGTAAACCAATTTAATATGTATTCATGTGAAAACATAATTTCCACATGCTTTTTACTGCAAAAGAAGAACAATATGCACTGTTTTGTGAGAATGTTGCTGAATGAAGCAGTGATTATTTATGAACATTCAGCATGACATAAACCATATAGTGGGCAGAGCATGGCATTAATTATTGATGTTTAACCCTCTAGGTTTCCATTCACTCCATTAATGGGCTGTTTTTCATGTCAATAGCTGCCAGACCGCACATTGTTTATCAGCACAATGTTGTTCTGTCGTTTGAAGTAAAGTACTAGAAAGTATTATTAGTGTCGTTAGTAGTACTGTTAGTATTATTAGTTTTTTAAATAAATGACTGAATTGTAGTCGGGCAGCACAGTGGTGCAGTTGGTAGAGATGCTGCCTCTCAGCCTCTCGGGTTACCCTGGTTCAAATCCCGGTCTGGGGGCCTTTCTGTGTGGAGTTTGCATGTTCTCTCTGTGCATGTGGGTTTTCTCCGGGTACTCTGGTTTCCTCCCACAGACCAAAAACATACATGTTAGGCTGATTGGGAACTCTAAATTATCCCTAGGTGTGCGTGAGAGAGTGAATGCGTCCCTGTGATGGACTGGAGACTTGTCCAGGGTGTCCCCAACCTCTCGCATAGTGACTGCTAGATATGGGCACCAGTGACCCCCGCGACCCAAAAAGGAAGGAGCGGGTAAAGATAATGGATGGATGGATTGTAGTCATTAAAATTTTCTATGTAAAACTACACAAATATGAGGAAAAAAACATTCTTTTGTTTATAATAGTTGTGAGTGGCATTAAAAAAATTACGTGATCTGGTTTTAAAATCAGAAATTTATAGCCACTGATCAAATGTGTGACCGGTGAATGTTAGTGTCTGGAATTATTATCTTTTTCAAATAAGAATGTATTTTCTTCATTTCTACAATATGTTATTTTTGTGTTGTTGTTTTATTATGCACATTAAAAACAAATCATAAAATACCGATGCTGCACCAGTGGGTGGGAGGAATGTTCAGAATAATAGCAGGTTAAAATATAGAAAAACTATATGCTTAGCTTGGCAAAACATTTTTCCCAAAAGTATTCTAGCTTTTTTTTCCCTTCTTTTTTCTTTTATATCACTCCATTTCCTTTCAAATACTGACCATTTCAACTCACAATCAATGGTAAATGGCAGTAGATCAGAATAAAGTAGGACAGACACACAAAATGATAAAACATGCTTTTGTCAAAGTTGGTAGAAAAAGAATGCAGACAACCTTTCTTGACTATCAAGAAGAACTTGAGTAAAATATAAAGATTTAATAATTGAAGAAAATTAAAAATACCAAGGGCTGATATGGCAACATACAATAAAATCAAGGAGCATGGGGGAGAACCAAGTGGCCTAATGATAACAAAATAACAGATGCAGGTGGGTGTGGCAGAACTGAGGAGCAGCAGTGTTGCCAGATGTACAATACATACTGTATATATCAAAATTATATCATATCTATATCTTAATTGTTATGACTCAAGGTACCCAGATGATACGAGAACCAAAACGACAC
>NC_056513.1:26542042-26579978 GCF_014905685.2 Nematolebias whitei
AACTCATTATTTGTAGACACAATAGAAGTCTTCTCAGGGCACTGAACAGAAAACATTCATATATACAAATAATGAGTTAATAACATTAATTATGAAAGGAACATACTGCTTTGAGCCTAACTCCATCACATACTCTCATCTTGAGCAAGCATAAAGGCAACAGTGGAAAATAAAAACTCCCTCATGAGGAAGAAACCTCCAAAAAATTACAATAAATTAGCTTCCTGATGCATGCTCAATATTCCAGGTAGAAAAATCCAAAAAATTTCAATCTGGTCCTCTGGACATTCAAAAAAAACAAAAAAACAAAACA
Organism: Nematolebias whitei; assembly: GCF_014905685.2. Taxonomy (NCBI): domain Eukaryota; kingdom Metazoa; phylum Chordata; class Actinopteri; order Cyprinodontiformes; family Rivulidae; genus Nematolebias; species Nematolebias whitei. The sequence continues at coordinate 26,542,356 of NC_056513.1, forward strand.
AAGCAAAAAAAATGTAGATACGTTTCGTCTCTCATCCGAAAGTCTTCCTCAGTCTGAGGTGCTGTATTCAGCTCAGTCTTATAAATAGCACCTTCTCAGAGTGGATCAACCAGTTTTGCTGCTGACAACCAAAACCAGCTGCTCACATGCTCAAGAAGGACCATCAGCCTAACAATGGATCATTAGCACACTGATGGCTGTTTACTGTTCACAGAGGGCTGAGTGATACTAGCAATCACAGCAGTGGAAGAGGGGGACAGTTGAACCCGGGGGCCTCCACCCCTGTTTAATGATGGACCATTTATTTTCACAAAGATGGCCTCCTTTACTCCTCTATCAAACCATTGTTCCTCTCTGTTAATAATGCTCAATAATCCAGGTATACAATCCAACATATCCAATTTATCACAAGCAGAACTGGTTTGTTCCACTTTGGAGTAAGCTGTTGGGGGAAGAATCAGTTTTGTTGTGTTTCCTTGACTGATGAAGCCATCCGGACCAAAGGCGAAACGTTTCAGCACAAACAAAAAAAGAAACTGTCCAGATGACCTGACTGAAAAATGTTGGATTGTATACCTGGATTATTGAGCATGGACTTTGTTGTTTTCAACCAGTTTGACAAGATTGTCAACAAGGAAGAGGGCTGGCAATGGAGGAGGGGGCGTACCAAAGAGACCATCTTATCACAGCAGAACTGGTTTGTTCCACTTTGGAGTAAGCTGTTGGAGGAAGAATCAGTTTTGTTGTGTGTTTCCTTGACTGATGAAGCCTTCCGGATCAAAGGCGAAACGTTTCAGCACAAAAAAAGGAAACTGTCCAGATGACCTGACTGAAAAATGTTGGATAGCATATTTTGACATATTGTAATTATTCATCACAAATCCCAAAAAAATGACAACAATTTTAGCCAGACTATACACACCTATGGATGTCCTAATGAAACAAAATTGCAACACGAGTTACTGCACATGTGTTTTGACAGAGCAGCAGGTACAGTTGTGGCCCCCACGCCTACCATAGCAACACTGTGTCATTTGAACGGAAACAGGTCTCACTTTTAAATGAGTCTCTGAGGCTCAAAGTGATTAATCTGTATAAATAAAAGGTGGAATGATTGAAAAAGGAAAGTTTTTCACAGCTATGTTCTCAGAACGCTATCCAGTACTTCTTTATGTCATGACTTGAACATGATGAGAGAACTTTTCCCATCTCCAAACTATTGTAATACGTAAACACAATAAACACAATAAAAAGAATTACAAGCACTGAGTAAACACCGCAGTTTGTAGTAGGGAGAGATTTGTTCTGAACATTTGTGTTCTTGTCAGACTTTTAGTAGGAACTGTTTTCTCTTGTTCCATTACCACCTTTGCACCTCTATTATTCTCACCCCCTCTGACATACAGAAATGAAAGCTAAGCCAGTGACTGCTGCAGAGCTAGGTAGGGAAGGAGTGCTGCTAGGAGGTGTAGGGAGAATATCAGCAGGATGCTTGGAGCTCTGCAAGAGATCTGGAGCTGGGAGTGAGGTGACTGAAACTGAAAGAAAAAGAAAAAGGGATGCTGATGTGAGAAGATCTGGAAGAGATTGTTGGACGTGCTGTGTGTGTCTGTCTTAACAATGCATGTGAAAAGTTGTGACATCAGTACGGCAGCAATATTTATTTGTTTGAATTTGTAAACATGTAATGTATGGAAACAAAAGAGGGGAAAAAAGTGGATTTTCGAAACAAGTCTTTTTGCAAATGCTTTAGATGTTTCTGGATAAAGAAAACCATAAGCTTCCACATGAAAAGGGACATAAATAAAAGTACTTATTATACTCAAACACACTCATACATGTCAGTTTGCAACAGCCAGCCCCAAAATTGTAAAGCCATTCTCAATAAAATGCTGTTGTTTAAACATCCCTCTCTATTATCAGTTATCATCAAACCAAACACACAATTAAGTTTTTGTTACCGACCGCAATCTTTTTAGATTCTAGTTTAGAGTTGGTAAATTTGGTTTATTTTCTGGATTTGGGTTCATCTGTGCCACTCACTCTTGTAATCCAATTCACTGAGTCACATCAGTCACACTGCAGCCCCCTATGCTGCCAACAATAAAAAAAATAAAAACCATGACAGTGGATTTTTAAATTCACATTTACATTATCCATGTGAGGATTCCAGTATTTTCTGTGTCAATAACCACTTTCCATACAGTTCCAGAGCAACAGGTGGAGCAGATCCTGAATAGCTGCAACCGATGAGCTGATGAGGTTCACTACTACTTAAGCAACCAGGACCCGAAGGTCCTAGGTTTGATCCCCAGTCATTGCACATCTCGTGGTGTCTCTGAGCAGGACACCCAATCCCAAATATCTACCCGGGCGCTTCATAGCTGCCCACTGCTCCACCTGGGTGTATTCCAGGTGCAATGGGTTAAATGCAGAGAGCCAATTTCATCTTTGTATGGGAACATATAATGATGACACACATAGCACTTTATTATTATTATTATTTATGAAGCATTTGGTTGGTGGTGAATAACCTCAGCCTTTAGAAAAGATTATTTATTTTTTTATTTATCTCATTCGAGTTTCATTGTTTAAACCTTGCAGACTTTTGTACCTACCTTTGTTTCTGGATTTGCTGGTTCCACCTGTCACTCTCCTACAGTCCACTTTTTGCCTTAACCCCTCCTCTGGTTCAGTCTCCTGGTTTTGGAATCCTCTCCAAATATCCTTCTTCACCTCAGAGAGACACGTCCACAGTAAGAGCCAGTTTTTGTTCTATCATTATCTTGAAAGCAAAGCTTAAGTCCATTCTGTCCAGATCTGACCTTGAAAAACTAGTCCATGCATTTATTACAACCCGGCTGGACTACTGTAACTCACTTTATGTTGGGGTAAGTCAGGCTTCACTTTCACGTCTCCAGCTCGTACAAAATGCTGCAGCTCGGCTACTAACAGGAACTCGCAGGTTTGAGCACATTACTCCGGTTCTGTCCTCTCTTCACTGGCTTCCTGTACGTGTCAGAGTTGATTTTAAAATTCTCCTGCTGACATTCAAGTGCATTAACGGCCTTGCACCATCATACCTCTCCGACCTTCTTCATCCTTATGCTCCTTCTCGGGCTTTGAGATCATCAGATCAGCTGCTTTTGGCCGTACCAAAAACCAGCTGAAGCTCAGAGATCGAGCGTTCTCAGTCGTGGGCCCTAAACTTTGGAACAATCTTCCCATCAACATTTGACCCGCCACCTCAGTCTCTGCTTTTAAATCGCTCCTAAAAACTCATCTGTACTCACTGACATTTAACACAGGGTGATCGGATTTAGATCTAGTTTTTCATTGATGCTGATTCTGTTTATGCTTTTGTTATTATTCCTATTTAACACAAGGTCATCAGATCTGATTTAGTATTTCATTGTTTCTGACTGAGTTTATGCTTTTTGTTATTATTTCCTTGACTTTTGACACAACGTGATCTGATTTAGTATTTCATTGTTTCTAATTGTTTTCTGTTTTATATTTTTATTCCATGTGCTGTAAATATATCTTGCTACTTTTTATTTGATGTTGTGATATTTTTGTTAAGCACTTTGGTAACAGTTTCTGTTTTAAATGTGCTCTATAAATAAATATGACTTGACTTGACTTGACTTGAAGATTATCATATTCAAGAAGACTCACACAAACCTCACTTCTACGTATCGAAGACCTCTCTTTCCATCTCATTACCTTGGAAATAAAGGGCACTTACCAGTATTCTCCTGTGTTGTGTAGTCCTTCTTGTCCTCAGAAAAAAATCTCTCTCTGGGTCTTTTAATATATTTTTGTCTAGCAAATATGACAATCCAGAGCTGTTTATTTTATTATTTCCAAGTGCAGGGGCAGCGCCAATGAGCAGCACCTGTGGATCATGTCCTTGAAGAGCTCCAGGAGTATACAAGGCTACAGAAGTGTTTCTTTCCCTGCTGGAGCATTGCATACCAACCGGTATTTGCTATCAGCCTCATTGTGCTTATTGATAAGAGAAGATAGAACTTTATCAGAATCAGAATCAGAATAAGCTTTATTATCACTGCACCGAGATACGACGAGAACATGTACATGCAGTCGTCCGGAAGATGGACAGAGTGCACGAAGCTGCTACAATAACTAAGCGCGGCCTTTCTTATCCTTTTTCAGAATAATAATCTTAGATAGGAAAAGGGGGAGAAACATGAGGGTAGAGAGTGGTATTACCAAAAAAAGATCTTTCACATCTTGTCTATTAGGACACGATTTGAGACATCAAAAAAACTTTACCAGCAAGCACAATTAAAACATGATTACATTTGCATTTGACATCAAGGTATTGAGATTTGTCCATAAACGTTTTTTTTTTTTCAGATCGGCCACAGTTTCTGAAGATGTTTCAGCCAGCAGTTCTAATAAGCTTGCACAGAAAGTTCTCAGAGGGAGATGGGGGGGTGTGGGGTGGGTGGGGGGTGGGGGGGGGGGAAAGATTAAGCTTTTGTCTTTGGTTACCCATGACCTAGGAGAAATTTGATAGTCGGCCCGTCTCCAAAGCCGTTGGGGAGTCCGATTCAGATAAGCTTTGATTGTTGTTTTTCTTCAGACAAACAGATTACTTTTTTCTATAGCCTTGAGTCCATCTGGGCGTTCTGGTCCCGAAATAGCTTAATTGTGCGATTCCATTCCACTGATTCATGCTATGAGTCAAACCCAAAACACCGACGAGTCCCAGAAGCCGCAGGTGGCCTGCGATTCTCATAAATTGCCTCCACCTTATGGTTTAGTTCATAAACCAGTTGATTTAAAGTTCCTACAGCACGGACCAAACCTTCACACTGACTCAGAAGCTTTGCCATGGCCGAAACTGCTGCCGATGTCTTCTTCAAAAGTTGATAAAACAGAGCCCCGCCGATGCCAAAAAGCAGAGTCCCTGCTATCATAAATCCAAATATGTAAACATCTTCAGCATCCTCCTACATCTTCAGCATCCTCCTGAGACAGGACTGAGAGGCACATCAGCTGCCACACTCCCCACGGGTCCATGACATACCCCACAGCATGCGTCTCAACTGGACACGCAGGCTCTCCAGGACCTTGTCGTGTTGTTGAAAAAATCTTATCAATAGAGTTGAACGCCCATGTTACCAGATCCATAATCTTAATTTACATTCGGGAGATGTTTACCAGGCACTTCAGACACACACAGAGCAGAGCAGGAGGAAGGAAAAACTGGGGTGGAAAGACAGAAGCAGCCACCTCGAGCGAGATTTCCTGTAGGAAATTTTTGAATCTAAGAATATAACTTACTTTGTTTCTCTCCTCATATTTCCTAGAATCTGACTTACCTTTAGCTGCTCCGTTACCATCCAACCACTAACCCATCTCTAGTGACCTCTATGATCCTCCTATGCACTCTGACCCTGGACCATATCTACCTGGAATCCTCTGCCCTCCTCTCAATGCTGTACTCCACCTACCTCCTAGTAAGAACTAAACAACCTGTTCTTTACTTGCCATCCCTTATTACAGTCATCCTTACTCTTCTCCTTCCCCATGTTTTCCAGTTTTCCCTGTTATACATAATATAAATATCACTTCATTGTAACTAATATCACTTTAATATATTATGAGATTTGAGTCTGTTTCCTCGATCTAAATTCTTTGAGTTTTACCATAAATTGTGACCTTCACTCGCCAAATAAACAAATAACTTACAAACGATTGAAAAAAATTAAACGAATGAAAAGCATGAAAAGTGCAAATCAACTTAAAGTTAATCAAATTATTCCCATTTGTTAAATGTATTTAATGTAATGTATGTAAATGAATATGAACTCATTTGAGTCTGCAGCATTTTAGGGGATTCAGCTGTTTTCCGGTGGGTCCACTAACTTGTGAACTTAGCAGCCGCCTGCCAGAAGACTTGAAAGAGCCATGTTATTTGAGACCTCAAAGTTGTGAGCCCTAATTTATTGTGAAGACTCTGATCATTAAAGCAGGCAAGTCTGTAAATGACCAGCTCTGAAGTCACATCAATGGTGTCTTTTGAAAATATGTGACATTATGTCAAAAACGATTTGATTGATGTCTTGTGCCAGTTTGATGTGATAATGAATCTTTGTTAAATGTTAAATGAGGTCACGTGTGTCAGTTTCCTGTGTGTTCATTTGGTTTTGCTGTGATTCTTGTACAGGTATTTTTGTTTTACTTGTGTTTCAGTTTTCCAGGTGTTTTTTCCCCTCATGTAGTCAGCTCCTGCTCCTCCCAGTCTCACCTGATCCTCAATGTCTCTCCCCAGGTGCTGTCACTTTCTTCCATTAGTTTCCCTTTAAAGCTTGTGTCATTTTCCTCACCTGTGTTTGTGCATGTTGCTTTTTACAGCCATTCGTTGAGTCCTCCTGAGTTTTTCATTTATATTTCATGCTGCCTTCTTATTTTGTTCTCTTCTTTAATAAATAGGTCCTTTTTAAATTTGAGCAATTTTTTGAGTTCTTGACTGCAGCTTGGGTTCAACTCCTCACCAAATATGAGTTATAAAAGAAATAATAATTTGCTTTATGGTCTCAGGTTAGGGCAGCACGGTGGCGCAACTGGTAGAGCTGCTGCCTCTCAGCGAGCAGGTCCTTGGTTCAAACCCCGGTCCAGGGGCCTTTCTGGGTGGAGTTTGCATGTTCTCTCCGTGCATGCGTGGGTTTTCTCCGGGTACTCCGGTTTCCTCCCACAGACCAAAAACATGCATGTTAGGCTGATTGGTAACTCTAAATTGTCCCTAGGTGTGAGTGAGAGAGTGAATGGTTGTTTGTCTCGTTTGTCTCTATGTGGCCCTGTGATGGACTTGCGACCCATCCAGGGTGTACCCCGCCCCTCGCACAGTGATTGCTGGACATGGGCACCAGTGACCCCCGTGACCCAAAATGGAATAAACGGGTAAAGAAAATGGATGGATGGATGGTCTCAGGTTATACTGTCACTCACCAAGGTCATATGTTTCACTTTAATCTGTCATGTCGCTAAACCCACCACACCCCACCCCAAAAAAACAAATAATAATTGAAAAAATCTGAGATGGTGGTGTAAAGGATCTCCATTTGCATTATCTAGACATGTTTATTTAAAAAATGTCACTCACCAATAAACAAACAAATTTAAAAACGATAGAACAAAACAAAAAAGAAAAAATCATAAAGTGTACAAGTCAAACTGAAGTTTAACAAAACGTTACCTTATGTTAAATGTATGAATGTATTTGAATAATAATTTACAACTCATTTGAGTCGGCTGTTTTTCTAGGATTTCTTTTTTACTTGAGTCTGCAAACAATAAATGTCATTGGTTGGTTGTTGGGTTTTTTTTGGTGAACACATGCACAGAAAAGGAGGCAGTAATAAAATCATCATTTTTCACTATATAAGTCACAGCTTTTTGCATAAATTAGCCTGCCTACAACTTGTATAGTGAAGCGACGTATTTATGTTTTTTTTCTTCCATATTTATAACCCAAATTTTGGCTGAAATATGATGATTTTATTCATATGGGCATGGAAAATATTGAACAATACCATTTTCAGTCACTAGGGGGCGGTTAAGTAATATGGCAAGTCAAGTGTCTCATTAAAAGGTAAAAGTGACTATTAATGAGACACTTGGCTTGCCATACAGGGCCACCTTTGTCTCGCTCTGGAACTCCTGGAGCAAATGTCAAATCAGCTACATTTCACTGAACCGCTCAGGCAAACTGCATCTGATTTGACCCTCAAAGTGCATTTATTAAGGATAAGTTCAACTGAGACACACCTTTACTATAATTTCAAGCAAACAAATAATTGTTTTTAAGTGTTAATCTTGTTAAATTTGTGTTAAAGTCCTACCTTTCACGCTCCCGTAGCCGCCATTTGGCAGCCAATTGATTTTTTTTTTTTTGTCACAATGGCCCACATTTCCAGGTTGTCAGCAGTGACACGTAACAAACATGAACCATCAGCAGTGACACGTAATAGATGCAACGTTTATGGCAAAGTGACATATTTATGTTTTTTCCACTTTATTAGACATATTTGGGGGCAGCACGGTGGCGCAACTGGTAGAGCTGCTGCCTCTCAGCGAGCAGGTCCTTGGTTCAAACCCCGGTCCATGGGCCTTTCTGGGTGGAGTTTGCATGTTCTCTCCGTGCATGCGTGGGTTTTCTCCGGGTACTCCGGTTTCCTCCCACAGACCAAAAACATGCATGTTAGGCTGATTGGTAACTCTAAATTGTCCCTAGGTGTGAGTGAGAGAGTGAATGGTTGTTTGTCTCGTTTGTCTCTATGTGGCCCTGTGATGGACTTGTGACCCGTCCAGGGTGTACCCCGCCCCTCGCACAGTGATTGCTGGACATGGGCACCGGCGACCCCCGTGACCCAAAATGGAACAAACGGGTAAAGAAAATGGATGGATGGATGGATAGACATATTTGGACTGATGCAACTTATATGGTGGTGCAACGTTTACAGTGGTGAGTACTGTATTCACATTTATCTGGCAACCTTGAAGCAGGGGTCAGCTGCATGCATCGTGCCTGTAGTGTCTGCATGACCACAACTTTGTTAAAACTGGTGAATATAGGGACATCCGTTTAGACTGCGTGTGTTGTTGTTTTTCTCCTGCATACTGAAATCGGGTGAGTAGCACAAAAAAGTACTCTGCTCTCTGCCATTTAATGTAACTGCTGTTAGTGCAGAAAAAAATTGGCTATACCCATCTGTAGTGCTCATGTGCAATTTCCCACCTGCAGAATATTTCACACCTCCCAGAGCGATTGCCCTGAAAATTTCCGCTCTGAGACCAGGATTCAGAAACCTTTAGTTTTAGAGCGAATGAGGGCTGCTGTGTAAATAAATGGCTGAACCCAAGTAGAAAAATTGTGGTGTTTCTCAAAAAAACATGTTGTGTAAACAGGGCCTGAGTCTGCTGCAGTCTCTTGTTCTGTTTTAAACTGCATGAGCAACCTGACTCATCTGATTCTTCAGCCTTTCCAGTGAGTTTTTAACCTGAATCAGTGACCTGACTCATCTGAGTCTGCAGCAGTTCAGGTGAGTATTTATCTCCAATCAACAACTCCACTTATCTAAGTCTGCAGAATTTCTGAGAATTCAGTAGTTTTTTCTGGCAAGTCTAACGAACTTGTAGACTTAGCCGCATTCTGCCAGGGTACATGTAGGATCCAGGTCCAGTGAGTCCTTGAAGTTATGGGTCCTGATTCAGTGCAAGGAATTACCTCAACAAACCAGGTCAGTCATTTGTCAGTAAGTGACCAGCTCTGATCCAGTGTACTCCTGTGAGAGTATTACTGTTAAGGCTCGCACAGACTCGGGCGAACCTCACTCCGCGTGGAAACTGTGCACACTGTCTGCAGAGGGTTGAGACTTCATACCCGAGCATCCACCCGGAGCAGCTGCAGCCTGCTCCGCAGGCAAGGGGCATTTATCTTCAAGACAAATTGAGTTTGCTGATTGGTCATTCCCTGACATGCTTACTGGAGTGATTGACAGGTCGCAAAAAAATAACGAGTGCTGGCAGCAAGCCGCAGCAGTGTTCTGTGTTTATTTGTTAATAAAAAGTTCTAAAAAAACCAGGGAGCACTGGGCCTGCAGCCTACACATCAAACTGGCCCACCAGGAAATCTCCATACACTCCTGCAGCCACGCTGACCTGTTTGTATTTTGCTTGTGACAAATTCCTTCATTTCTCAGAATTTCAGTCATGGCGTTTATGGAGGAGGAGGAAGAGATCGCTTGCTTCTTGGAAAAAAGACAAAAGAAAAGGCCATTAAACCAGATCAGGGATTAAGAAGGGGAATTTCATACATTGGTGTCTCATACTAAATAGTCCGTCGCTGGGCAGTTTATTGTGCGACACCGAGTACACGTATGCTAAAAATGATCTTAGCGCGGACATGCCCAGCGGGCGTCCTCTTAGACTCTAATCCGGTATGCGCAGATTTCTGCAGACTGACGTCCACACAAGTCTGTGGGAGCCTTTAGAAAATATAATTATCCTATCATCAACTCATTAAATAAATAAGCCACACAGAAAAGGAGAAGATCTTTCTTAGCCCAGGTTTAATCTTGCAAGAGGAGCAGCCATTGATAAGCCAGGTTACAGAATGTTGCGTCATGCCTGGATCGCAAATTTTGCTCCCAGAGGAAAAGTCAGAAAAAGCTTAAATACGTTATTGGACAGAGGAGAGGTCAAGACGACCCCTGCATCACAGCTCACAGTAGTTGAAGGCGAGCTTATCAGCTATCAGTTTTCAACTATCAGGATCCTCTCTGAGTAGGCAGAAAGAGTCTCTTGTCTTCACATACATGGTTCAATATCAATTTGACATTAGTAAGTGAAAGACATCCTTGACCTTTACATCCCCCATCATTTACTTACCAATGAAGACAACAAGGCTCATCTTTGTTAAGGGTATCATTCTAAGACTTTATTTTAATGCAACTTTTGAAAGAGGTTGAAAAGACAATAGATTAAACACAAAGATGAAGAAAAAAGTTTAAAAAGACGAGAGGTTGTCAAGATAAAGATTAAATTAAGTGCACTGAGTTAAAATGTGTTGCAAAAGGAAACGGTGAAAAAGAAATGAGCTGCATTACAGTCTGGTTATAAATAGATGCAATATAGAACATTACTAGTTGTGCAGGAAATGTTCTCGGTTTAACCTTGCCACCATTAACAAAAAGTTATTTGTTCATCTTTTGTTGCTGTGGGACTTGTCATCTTTAACGTTCTGCTGAGGCTTGGAGTTCCCAGAATGTGTCAAAGTCAGTCAGCTTATTTCCATCAGCATCATAATCAACAGTGTCAGAGATGTTACTGGAATCCTCTGCACACTGTCTACTGTCTCACAGTCAGCCTCACAACCATAATGTTAAGTGACTGGCAGCATGTCGACAAATGGTTGGTAGTCCAGTCATCGTCTGATATCTGCTTTAATATAAAACACAGAATCCAACAAAAAAGAATGTTCAACTCAGGTAATAGTCTTTCAGATTGTTTTGAAAGGTAAAAACAAAGTCCTGCTTTTTTTTTTTATGCAACTAAATTTAAACCAGCACTGTGAACATGGAAATTTGTTACCTTCCAAATTACTTATTATGTATTAGTTAAATAATTGTATTCAGCTAATTACCCGCAAAACAACATGATTTGTTTGATTAAAGGTAACCAGAGTGGGATTAACTTTCTAGCTGATTGTTCGAGCACAAGACTTTATAACACTGATTTGTGAAAACGGTATTATAGCAACAATATTCATGTATTTTAAACATTTCAAAGTATCTAAAAGTGGAAAAGTAAATTGTCATGATTAAACCCTGATCTATTAGTTTAACGCATTCATTCATTCACATTTAGTTAATGACTAATTTAACATCATTCTGCTGTTCTGCTCTTCTGATTTTGGAATAAATAATTGCAAAAAATTAAATGAAAACATCCAACTTCATGTGTTCCAATGTCATTGTCTTGCCTATCACAGTTGAAAACTCACTGGTTCCAATGCACCGTCAGTAAATGCCGTGAAATATCTGAAACCAAACAAACATTTGAAGTATTGTTTATGTGACTACAGTGTGATTTTTTTTTAACTCTTTTATTCAACACCAATATTACCTGTTGTGTAAAGACTGACATCTTCATTGGTGAGCTCTCCTTTGTGCACTCATGGTGTTAATGTTTATGAAACATTCACACAATTGTAATCCATTATCTTCTGTACATTTTTCAGCTAATTTCAGCCCTTCCTGTTTCCTTCTGGTAATTTAAGCTTCTTCGTGTCTTTTCGGCTATTTTTCAGCTAATTTTGGCTATTTTATTATTTTATTTTTTTTACAAATTTCCCAACTTTATGCTAATTTTTGCTTATTTTTACTTACTTTACTTACTTGTATTTTTGCTACCTGATTCAGGAATGTTCTTTCTGCTTTCTTCTACCATCTTAGGCTTGTTTTTCCGTTTCAGGTGAAGTTCAGCTTATTTTAGCTCATTTCAGCTGTTTCTCAGAAAGTTCTTCTGCAATATGCATTCACACTTTTTTTTATCTAGTTGTTCTTGTCTTGGTTCTTTATACAAAATATCAGTCACAGTTTTCTTCAGTATTTTTGCAGTGAAGAATTCAGACCTGCCTGTCAAACAAATAAAAATAGTTTTGTCACTCTGGTAGTTTCATAACAACTTTTTCTTTTGTCTAGATGGGCTTTTAGATCATCATTGCACTTATCTACCTGATATCTCTGGCTACCCAGTGTATGAATGGTGGAAATCCCTGTGAAAAACATTAACGAACATGCCAAGTTTTCCTGCTGTAATATTTAGGTCAGTAGTTTTCAGTTTTAACTCATTTAAATTTCACACCTTGTTCTTGACATTAAAAGTAGAAATACTCTCAAACGTTTGAGTTGTGTTATTAAAATAAGCACTTCAGAAAGACTAAAACATACTATGTGAAAGAACAAAAATACATCAATAATGTAAGTTTTTTTCTATAAGAAATATTTTAAGATGGTTTTTTTATTTTTAAGATAAAAAGTTTATGTTTTCAGTGTTAGCTCTTAAAGAACAAAATGTTTATGTCTGGGTTTTTTCTTTATAGCAAAACTATTTTTAGTTCAAAAGAACGTGTAGAAATCCTTTTTAGTATCACACAAATATAGCATTTTTCATGATAGCTTATCTCACCTAAAGGAGAGATGAGGTTTTCAGTATTTCTCTTATCAAACCCAAACAGCTCTCTCCTATCCTTCCCCACATTCAATGAGATACGGGCAGAGTCAATAGCATTTGTAGGTTTCCTTAATGTTATGTTGCTAATTAGTGAATTCTGCTGGACGTCATTAATTGTAAGCTGGCATTTACAACTGGCAGGTGCATTGCTTCAAAGCTGGGAAGGGAGCGAGAGTGGGGTCTTAAACTCTAAAAATAAATTGCTCAAATGAAAGATGCAAAGAGACACTTTTGTCTATTAATGATTCTAAAATATTTGCAAAACTAAAGGTAGATTTTAGCCTTGTGTTGATAATTTATTACTACCTGTGTCTGTGTGGTGCACACTTTATCATCAGTGATGAGAAGGAGATGTGATAAAGGGTTGTGGGATCAGCCCAAAAGTTTTACAGCATTTGCCATGTCTGAGGAGAATTGTGCATGGGTGATAGCTTTAGTGGCAGTATTAACAGACATCACTTCCCTTCCCTCCTCCTTCCAAAAGCAATATAAGCTTCCTTTGATGCAAACATTCTCTGCGCACATGAAGGAAATCCATTTTCTGATACACAAAATACACACTGACGCGTCACAAAAAATACTAAAGCGATGTGCTCCTCCTAGAAGACGCTTCAGTTTAGGAGGTAGAGGAGAACAGACAGGCGTGACCTTCTTCCTAGTCACTGCTTTGCTGTAGCCCGAGGATGCCGTCAAAATAAACCGTTTAAAAGACAACTTTGAATTTTTGTCACTGAGCTGAAGAAAAGTACTCAGACCAGTGGGAAGTTACTGAAACTGGATTTTAAACTGACTCCCTTTAAGATACTTTAATCCTTAAATCTTTTGAAAATTTGATCTGTAGCTTCTGGGGTGATTATTTACCTTAAAGAATATGATGGGTTTCACATGCTAATAATGTTAAGCATTTAGGATTTGACACAAATGCTTGGGGGGAGGGGGGGGGGGGTAAACACTTGTCAAATCAGCTTTAAGAATTGGTGTAAAGGAGACAATAATCTTAAAAGCTGTGTTTGGCTATAGTTTTCGACTTCTTTCATGGCGTCTTATAGTTACCTTCACTTAGTTAAGACATAGTCATAATGAATCAGAGGGGACTGGTGGACAAACCTGGACAAGTGGTCAGTCCATCACAGGGCTCAAACAAAAAGTGTAATCCACCACCTAATTATGATGTCAAATACAGACTAAAACATTAACAGCCATTTTAAAATTAAATGAAGGCATAAAGAAATAGACCAGAGATCAACCAATACTCTCAGAAAGTGCTTGCAGACAAGGGACATGGATGGTTGGATTCATCCATACATTATCTTTTACCTGCTTCTTCCATTTCGGGTCACGGGGGTCACTGGTGCCTATGTCCAGCTATCACTATGCGAGAGGCAGGGGACACCCTGGACAGGTCTCCAGTCCATCACAGGGACACATGGACACAAGCAAGACAAACAACCATTCACTCTTTCACTCACATCTAGGGACAATTTAGAGTTATCAATCAGTCTAACATGCATGTTTTTGGTTTGTGGGAGGAAACTGGAGTACCTGGACAAAACTCATGCATGCACAGAGAGAACATGCAAACTCCACTCAGAACGGTCCCGGGCAGGGATTTGAACCTGCGACCTTCTCGCTGAAAGGCAACAGCTCTACCAACTGAGTCATCGTGCCGCCCAAGACAAATTCAGAATTTATTTATTTATTGAAAAAGTAAAACTTTTGTCTTCATTTGCGCTATCAGTAGTATGACATGTAGACTAAGTTTATTTGGTCTTGTTTGCTGTTGTTAAAGTGCATGCTTAGTTCGCTCAGTTAGAACTCTTAAATTACCTAAGCGGACATGACTGATTCATTCTTAAATATATGGAAATTTAACAATCTTCCAGCACTTCCACAAATGAAACTGCATTAAATCAGAACAAGTAGAAAGTACTTAACTGTCATGTTATCTGCTATGATGTGCATTTTTTAAACATGTGTAACATAAAGTAGACTGATTTGTCGTAAAAGATTTCACCTCTCTGCTCCTCTTCTGAATGTTTCAAGTACTCATTCAAAATTACCTTGAAAAATGTTTCAAAATATACAGAACTCCAATTAGGGAGTTGTCCTTTAAAAAAATAAAATAAAATCAAAGTATTTTTATTAGTTTTTGATTTTGAACAAATAAAACATAAATAACATAAAACCAAAAAACCCTCCCACTCCTTCCTTCCCATACCAGATCAGTCCCACATATAAATGAAGTAAAAAGAATTACACAAACACATACAACATAAAAGGCTGCCATGTGTCCCAAAATATTTCAGCAGAACCCTTCATGGTATATCTTATTTTTTCCAGGTAGATATGATACATCACCTCTCCTATCCAATATACATATGCGGGGGGGGGGGGGGGGGGGGGCTTTCCAATTCCACAAAACAAGTCTCCTAGCCAAAAGAGAGCCAAAAGCAATCACATCATTCTCGTACTTGCTGAAGGACGTATCCACAGGGGCCACCCCAAACAGTGAGATGAGTGGTGATGGGTGTACAGTTTTTCCACATATCCAGAGTCATCCATTTTTGTTGAAAGTCATGTGCTTAGGGTTAGGGTTAGGGTTGGGGTTAGGGTTAGCATTGTACAGGTAAGTACTGTGCATAATTCCCTATAACTGCATAGTGTATCTAACAATCATTTTAATCCTCAAATTCCTTATACTTTGTAATTGTTTGATTCGAAAGCACCTACTGTTCTGCATGTTTTAGATGTTTCCCTGCTTCAGTACACTTGATTTAAATGAAAGGGTCATTAACCTGCTTACGGGTGAACTTGAAGACTTGCTGAGGAGATACTGCAACCAATTAAAATGTGCAGAAGAGTGGACTTTGAGGGCACTGCAACATATAACTAAAGTGAAGCTTTGTGGCTGATTGAGAAATGTTGTTAAAATTAATATTTTGATATTTGTTTTTTAAGCTGCCACATGTTCCTCAGTATTGATTATCCCTAATCAGATTTTTTAGCTCCTGTCTTGTTGATAGTATTACTAGTTCATTTATTACAATAACTTTGATCTCAGGATCACTTTGGGAACATTACCTGTACAATGACTGGCTCAGTATTTACTGCTGTCAACCAAAAATGCTTTTGCACAGTTCCCCATTTGAGTGTTATGATTCATTGTAAACAGGGATGTGAGGGACAAATGCAGGACAAGAAGTCAGCAATCAGGCAGCGTCAGTGTACTTTATTGTCAAAACTAGCCTAAATTAAAATAAGCAGATCACAAATAAAGAGAACAAAGCACAAGACTGACAATGATATTACCTTTTTTAAGTGCCTGTTGTCTTACATTTCTTGTCTTACATTTCTTGCTGCTCTTCATGAGAAAGGTCCCAGGTTTCGGCACCATTTTGTGAAGATCTGGACAGAGTTCGTACCTGAAACCAGTCCGGCTCCCCACCTCTGGCGTCTGGTTGTTTTGTTCCAAGTTGGAGAGGAAACTCGCTCTAACTCAAATAAATCAAGATATATTATTTCTGTTTAACAATTTAATGTTCATCAGGCAGGAGAAAGTTACAGGTTCAGCGCTGAGGCGTCCTCCAACTCGGCTTAACCCGGAAGTGGAACACCCCGTGTCACAGAACGCCCAAATTTATATTGGCCCTTGGCTCTGCCTTCACTTCCGGGAGCACAACCTATCAGAGTGTATCAGTGGGGTGACTCTGTGTGACGTCATTGATCTTATCTGTTTCTGATGGTGAAAAATGGGGGAAAGTGCAAGTCGATCTACAGTACGTGATGGAAGCCAGCAAAATGAAAAATTAATCCTTCTTGGGTGTTGACCCTGGGAAGCTCACTCAGAGCAGCTGGGCCCATCTCATCTGTACAGAACCGGGCCATAACTGGTCCCTCTCTGGGCAGACAAGACCAAGGGTCTCAGCATGATAAAGTAAAATAACTCTAACAATAGTCACATTTTTTAATGTTGTCCAAACATTTCCCAATAGGAAAACATGCTAAACTAATTTTGTAAACATGCAAAATTATTTTCGATGTGCTTTGGGTTTTTTTTGTTTTTGCTCTCATTTATCATGAGCTGAACTCAAGACTTTTTCTACGTACACAATAGGTGTTCTCTCAAATATTGTTCACAGATTTTTGTGTTAGTGGGCACTTCTCCTTTACCAAGTTAATCCATCCACCTCACAGTTTTGGCACATCAGATGCTGATTAGGCAGCATGATTATTGCACAGGTGTGCCTTATGCTGACCACAATAAAAGGCCACTCTAAAATGTGCAGTTTTGTCACACAGCACAATGCCACAGATGTAGCAAGTTTTGAGGGAGCATGTAATTGGCATGCTGACTGCAGGAATGTCCACCAGAACTGTTGCTCATCAAGTAAATGTGCATTTGTCTAACATAAGCTATCTCCAAAGGTGTTTCAGAGAATTTGGCAGTACATCAAACCAGCCCTACAATTGCAGACCACATGTAACCACACCGGCTCAGGACATCCATATCTAGTATGTTTGTAAGAGTAGCACTTGCTGCAGCTCCAAGATGGCCACTAATCACCACCAGCTTACGGTCATCTGCCTGATGAGTTCCAGCACTACTTAAGGCTGCAGTCAAGTTCTCCTCTTCCCTGAAGCATTAATTCCATTCCTGGTATTTATGTCTCTGGCCAGTAAATATTGAGAATTACATGAAATACATATCTTGTTTTTTGTGTCTGCAGTCATCCTGTCGTCTTGGGTCCTGTCCTGGTTTGACTTGATTCTGTGCCTCGTCCTTTGTGTCGTGCCCTCCTTTGCCTATCTTGCCCAGCTGTCCTGGTAAACACGTCTCTGGAGCCAGTTTGACAGTTGACAGTTTCTTTGCGTTGAAGTGTTTCATCTTTCATCCAAAGGACTTCACAAGAAACCATAAGTGATAAGAATCCATCTTTTCACCATCAAACTGGTTGGCCCACTATGTGGGAAAGCAACTTATGGGACTGAGTTTTTGTGGCTCCTCATATTAATGAAATCTTTTGGATGAAAGATGAAATGTTTCAAACAAAGAAACCATCCAGAGGACCTGATCGCAGATGGGAGACTGCATGCATGGCATCATCTGGGTGAGCAGTTTTCTGATGTCAGTGTTGTGAATAGAGTGGCCAATTGTGGCAGTGGGGTTATGGTATGGGCATTTGTATGTTATGAACAACAAACCCAGGTGCATTTTACTGATGGCATTTTAAATGCACAGAGACTGTGACAAGACCCTGAGGCCTATTGTTGTGATATTAATCCACAATCATCACCTTATGTTGCAGCATGATAATGCATGGCCCCATATTGCAAGGATCTGTTCATAATTCTTGGAAGCTCAAAAGATCCCAGTTCTTGCATGATCAGCATACTCACTGGACATGTCATCCCTTGTGCATGTTTGGGATGCTCTGAATTGCCATATACAACAGCATGTTCCTGACTATATGTAGCAACTTTGCACAGCCATTGAAGAGGAGTGGACCAACGTTCCAAAGACCACATTCAACAACTCTATGTGAAGATGTGTTGCACTGTGTGAGGCAAATGGCAGTTACACCAGATACTGACTGGTTTTCTGACCTACCAGGACACCCCCACCACTACCAGCACACACACACACACACACACAGTACATCTAAAAAGTGCACATTCTAGAGTGGCCTTTTATTGTGTCCAGCCTAAGGCACACCTGTGCCATGAACATGCTGTCTAATCAGCATCTTGATATGTCAGACCTGTGAGGTTGATGGACTGTCTTGGCAAAGGAGAAGTACTCACTAACACAGATTTATGCAAATTTGTAAACAATATTTGAGAGAAAAAAGATTATTATGTACATAGAAAAAGTCTTAGATCTTTGAATTAAACTCATGAAACATGGGGGAAAAAACATACATAAGTTTGCATTTACATTTTTGTTCAGTGCATTTCTGTTTATGTATTCAATTCAATTCAATTCAAAAATACTTTATTAATCCTAAAGGGGAATTATTTGTTGACTCATTATTTGTTTGACTCATGTTCATGTTTGTGCTGATGTTCAATGTTTTTATGTTATGAGTGCTTAGTGTATATTTAGTTGGTGTTTTTCTTAGTTCATATCTTAGATGTTATTACTGTTTTTCTTATACATTTTATTGTTGGATGTAACTGGGACCCTGTGTACATAATTTCACTCCACCACATGTACCACATGAGGTGCGAATGACAATAAAGAATCTCTGACTCTGACTTGTTGTTGTAACTCGTTATCCTCATTTCATTAAGAGATGTTATAGATGCTGATGGCTGTAGGCAGGAAGGATCTCTTGTAAAGGTCCATCCTACAGTGGATCCTAAAAAACTGGCTGCAGATGCCGTCTGATCCGTCCACCCAGACTCGGCTGGCCTCTCGGTTCCCCAGGCTGTAGGACCGCCCGAATGCCGGACAGAACTCCTCCCAGAGCGATGGTCACTCCTCCCAGCTGTCTGCCGAGCTCCTTGTCGCTGCAGACAGACAACTGTAGGTGCTGAGGGACGATTCTGTCCTTCCGCTGTCATGAGCCATGTTTCCTGCTAGTTCCTCAGTGGTCAGGCACTCGAGCACAGTTGGCAGGTAGATGAGAATGTATCCACAGAACATCCTTTTCAACTCATTTGAGATTTGGGGCTGTAGTTGAGATATTATTTGAGCTTTTGAGATGTTAATCAGCTGCTGTTGGTTGTAGAAAACTGCCTTGTTGCTATGGTTACGAATTGTAACAAATGTCCAAAACTAAAAAAGTTTCAGTAAAAATCCTTCCAGCTGCACAGCATCCGATACCAGAGGAAACAATCATCCAAAAAAATGTGATTTACATACAGAAAAAGGGAAATTAATGTTTCCAAAAGCAAATTCTCAGAATGAAAGTCACAGAGCTGCTCCAACATGCAGCCACCTTGAGCGGCGCAACTCTAGAACACATGTATGTATATGTACAGTATGTATGTATGTAGGTATGTACATTATGCATGTAGGTATGTACATTATGTATGTATGCATGTAGGTATGTACATTATGTATGTATGTATGTATGTATGTATGTATGTATGTACAGTATGTATGTATGTATGTATGTATGTATGTATGTATGTATGCATGTAGGTATGTACATTATGTATGTATGTATGTACAGTATGTATGTATGTATGTATGTATGTATGTATGTATGTATGTATGTACAGTATGTATGTATACATATATATAGACAGATGAATGCATAGATACTGTAGATACAGTTTCAGTTGGGTAATTTATGAAAATGTTTATCTTATTTCTCTGTACATAGCTTTAGCATTTTGGCAGCATGATAGATAACTAAATGCAGAAAAACTGAATGTGAAACAAAAATGGTCCTATTTTTATAAGGCCAAGTATTTTGGAGCTTGGCTAAGTGGGGTTTCTTTCACAATTAGATTTCATTTCTAAAATAGAAATGAATGTGATCCCAAAAAATACATGTGCTTGTGTACATTTAGCTTGCGTATTATACTTGTGTTTTAAGTGTGCGGCAAGAGAAAATTCATGTTAAAATTTTTTGTTTCTCTGCTGCCCACCTGAAAAAAATGAAAGCTCTTGTCACTGTCCAGTTTCATGCATCATCTGTCAAATGGATGATAACATCATTTGCTGTACCTGAAATTAGTGGCAAGTTATTACATGTTCTGCTTGCTATCAAGCTATTAGGGACATTAGTTATGTCATTAATTATTTTAGGTAGCTAAACGACTGACAATGGACAGTGTGCAGTAGCATGGTGACTGTAGTTTCATCAGCATTTAAGCAGTGATGTCTGCTTTTTTATGTGCATCAGACAAGGTCTAACTAAAAAAAATCCTACTTAGGCATAAAAAGTCTTGCTTATTCATAAGTATTTTTGTAAACACAGCTTTCTCTCACTTTAAATAAAAGTATATTTACCATTATAATTTCAATTTATTACACATGAAAGTCTTGGTAAATTAAACACAAAGGGGGATCAAAAAAATGCTCATTTGTCTTTTTTAATTAGATGTTCTTTTAGCAACGACAGACTGAGAGCTTTGTGATACTGAAATTTATGCAGCGCTCTTGTGTGAGTGAAAAATGCTACACATAAAACGATTGGAAGCAGAACTGCTAATCTGGGTGGACTTACAAATTAGATTTTTGATTTTTTTTATTGTCTTGATTGTCTCTCTGTTACTTCTACTATTGTCTATGTGTAAACAACTCATTTGACTCTTGCAGGTATTGTTTTCTCAGACAACTTTAATGCATTTCTGTTGACTCTATAACTGCTCCCTACTAGAAACACTGATGGGTGCCCTTGAGCTTCTCCAACATTATCTTTGATTGCTCCACTGCTCAGAGGACACAAAGATCACACAAATTAAATTCATTCATGTGGTAAGACAAAGGCTGACACCATTTCATCTCAGTGAGTCACTAATGCTACATTTCAGGACCCATGTTCCATTTCAGAGCACAGTCTGTGCTCTGGGGATAAAAAGTCACCTTCTTTTCAGGTTCTGCTGAAGGGGAAAAAAAAGTCTCCCCAGGTAGCCAGCAGCACCTTGCACATGTAATTAACCATCAAGACTGAATGTGAAATTACCTGCGAGATTTCACCTGTCAGCTTCATTAAATACGTCCAAATCCTGGAGGTGTAGCTGTGATTTACATCAAAGAAAAATCTAACCAAAAAACCTGAGCATGAAAGTATAATGTAGGATTGTCTTAGTGATAAAACCATTAAAATCCAAAAAAAAAGATTGGATGAAAAATACAAATGTTGTGCTGTTGCTGGCAGCCTTGTATTTTTTTCTTTTTCTTTTTCTTTTTTTTTATAAAATGTGGTATCCTATCTATTTATTAAACTATATTTGTTGGTGCTCCTTTTAGTGCAAAAATTGGTCACAAACGTATTTGTGATAGATGGCTTTAGCAAACACATAAAGTTGTTTTAGTAAAATATTAACATTGTAATGATTTTACTGAAGCATTTATGACGTGATTACCAGCTCAGAGCAGCAGCAAACATTAATTTAGTTAGAGATCAGTGAGGCAGCTAAGTGACCAAGCTAAAAAAGGTTTGTACAATTGGATCAGGAGCCAAATAACCTCAAACCATCTCTTATTTTGTTTTAGTTTGAATGAGTCCTTTTTTACACATTAGATTTTTTTATGATGGCACATCCAAGTTACACAAACACTTTGATTCCATCCATCTGTTCATGATCTTTTCTCGCTTCTTCCTTTCTGGGTTGTGGGGGTCGCTGGTGCCCATATCAGCGCACATTGTACAAAAGGCAGAGTACTCCCTGAACAGGTCTCCACTTCATCACAGGGACACATACAGATACAAATGAGACAAACAACCATTCACTCTCTCACTCAAACCAAGGGACATTTTAGTTACCAATCAGCCTAACATGCATGTTTTTGGTCTGTGGGAGAAAACTGGCTAAGTCATGGCTTGGGGGATCCTCAGGTGACTGTGCCAGTTCCTTGTCGCAGATACATGCAGGTCTCTCTTGTAAATGAGTCCTGGTGACTCAATGTGACTAACCTGCATAAATAAAAGTTGAATGAATGACAGAGGTGAGACATTAACAGAGTCGGCAGCGAGACAGCTGATAAGACGAGTCGGTGGGCAATAAGCAGTCCCAGGTTTATCTCAAACCGCAAAGGGCCCGGCATACTCCATCCAAAGCCAAACAGTTGATGAGCGATCACGTGGTTGTGGGAAATTTGTTTTCGCTCACACCTTTCACAGTCCATGAGACACAGACAGAGATCCAGGGAAACCCCTCCCACTGCAGTATACATCACTGCATGGGTTTCTTCCCGCCAGAGTCTCCACTCTGTCCTTGCGTCCACCATTTGTCCACAAATCTGTCATGAAGAAAGTGCCACACTTGTCAACTTGTGACAGCCTGATCATCCATCCATCCATCCATTATCTTTACCCACTTATTCCATTTTGGGTCACGGGGGTCGCTGGTGCCCATGTCCAACAATCTCTGTGCGAGGGGCGGGGTACACCCTGGACGGGTCGCAAGTCCATCACAGGGACACATAGAGACAAACAAGACAAACAACCATTCACTCTCTCACTCAAACCAAGGGACATTTTAGTTACCAATCAGCCTAACATGCATGTTTTTGGTCTTTGGGAGGAAACCGGAGCACCCGGAGAAAACTCACGCATGCACGGAGAGAACATGCAAACTCCACCCAGAAAGGCCCCTGGACCGGGGTTTGAACCAGGGACCTGCTCGCTGAGAGGCAGCAGCTCTACCAGTTGCGCCACCGTTCATAACAGAACAAAAAGAAATTATTCTTAAAACCTACTTAAGAGGTTATTGATAGGTTGTGCTATAATGGACGTTCTACATAACCAAAACATCAGATGTTTTATTTGAGTTCACTAAACTTTATTGACTACATTAGTTGGGAACAAACATTACCATTTAAATGTCAGCTCTTGATGGATGTTAGGTTTCCAATTATGCTCCTATGGTACTACATTCATTTTTTAATTTTGTAGAAGTTTGTCCTTGTATAACATGTTCTTCTTCATATGATAGCTGTGTTAAAAAAGTAAATATAATGTTTTCCTCACCCCTGATTTGTGTCCGTTTTTCTGATTGAAATTTTCAGCCTGAACCTTGTGCACAATTGGACTACTGTGTCTACCGGAAAGATCTGAAATGAAAACTAATAAATAAAATAAGAACTCAAGAGGCATTCAAACCCAACTTCAGTGTGTGAGGCTGCAGGCAGAGAGCCTGCAGTCAAAATCACCCACCTTCAAAAAACCACAGTCTAATGTAAACGGAGACGCATGTGTGGAGTTAAAGACCGAGGCAGCCTCAGAGTCTGTACTGAGGTCAAGCCTATTTAAGGAGCAGACAGCCTGACTCCTTCAGGAACCAGGCGGAGGAAATGACAGACTAACACACAGGAGAAGAAAGAGAGAGACACTGTAAGGGAAAGAAAAGAGAAGTTTGATCTCCCTTCTCATTCCACACAAAACCAAACAAGAGGAACTGCTGATTCCTGGGGTTATGTGAGCGTCACTTGTGTCCACAGTGTCTTCCTAAGCATACACACACGTATCAGCAGGAGTACAGATGTGGTTAGCGTGTTTTTATAAGGACGTGTGTGTGTGTGGGCGTGCGTGTGTGCGAACTAAAGGAAGTAAAGTGAGAGATGGAGGATGGGAAAAAAATGTGGTGAAGACATGAATCAGAGTTAACGCAG
The DNA here is from genome assembly GCF_014905685.2 of Nematolebias whitei. NCBI lineage: Eukaryota > Metazoa > Chordata > Actinopteri > Cyprinodontiformes > Rivulidae > Nematolebias > Nematolebias whitei. Next base: position 26,566,414 of record NC_056513.1, read on the forward strand.
AGTTCAGCAAAGAAAAAGTGATGATTTGCTCTCAGCTGCTTGCATCTCCATACTTTAAAATATTTTATCTCACTGTGTTCTTTTATCTCTTTCATAGAAATATTTGCACTATAGACCTTTGGACTGAGGTCGTTTACCTCATGGGGATTACTCTTTGAGGGGCCTTTATTAAAATGACAAGCAGTACATATATTATCAGGAGGAAATTAAACCGTAAATTAAAAAATACTATTTACACTTACTATTATGTTTTCACTTTACTTAGTTTTATCATCTTTTCTTTGTCATTCCTGCGTTCTGCTCTCCACTCACAACTGCATTTCATCTGTTCATTAGCCTCAGCTGAACTCACCCAGTCATCCCTTCCAGCACTCCCAGTCAGTCGTGCTTTGCTCCTGTTTAACGGTGCTTTGTTTCTGACTTCTTGTACATGTTTTTTGTTTATTTGGGTTTGTTTTTTTATTTAGTGGTTGTATGTTTTGCTGCGGCAGCACGGTAGCACAGTAGGTAGAGCTGCCGCCTCTCAGTGAGAAGGTCACCGGATCAAATCCCAGCCGGGGGCCATTCAGTTTGCATGTTCTCTCCGTGCATGCGTGGGTTTTCTCCGGGTACTCCGGTTTCCTCCCACAGACCAAAAACATGCATGTTAGGCTGAATGGTGACTCTAAATTGTCCCTAGATGTGAGTGAGAGAGCAAATGGTTGTTTGTCTCGTTTGTCTCTGTGATGGACTGGAGACTTGTCCAGGGTGTCCCCCGCCTCTCACACAGTGTCTGCTGGAGATGGGCACCGTTGACCCTTGCAATCCAGAAAGGAAGAATCAATTAAAGATGATGGATGGATGGATGGATGGATGGATGGATGGATGGATGGATGGATGGATGGATGGATGGATGGATGGATGGATGGATGGATGGATGGATGGATGGATGGATGGATGGATGGATGGATGGATGGATGGATGGATGGATGGATGGATGGATGGATGGATGGATGGATGGATGGATTTAACAGCAGCTTCTTAAGACATGATTTGGACATGAATTTGTTCAGGTTTTACAGCATATTTCTCAATTTTGTGTTAATGATTTGGCTTAATTAAAAAAAATTGTAGGGCAAATGAAATAATTTGACCTGAAACTAAAATCCATGTGTCATATTTATTATATTAAATGATAAACAAAACACATATGAATAAACTTATTTTATGATTAAATTAAAAACAAAAATTAAACACCAACATTTGATCGTGTGAATGCAAAGCGCTGCCTGACTGAGATGTCTTTCCAGTCAGATTTTACTATTTGGGCTCTCATTAAGAAAAGACTCAGTCAACAGATCAAGCTTCTTACTGATAGTTTTTCAGCCCCTGTTACCATGGTGATCTAATCAAGGAAGAAATCTTCCTTTGTGGCTGAAATTTTCCAGCTCAACACAGCCAGCCAGTTACCTTCACTTTGAAGTCAAGCTCTCTGGTAAACCACTGACAAAACATTAATGCCTCGTGTAAATTATATATTAAAATTTTAACTTCAACAGAATGCCATATAGTGAATATTCAAAATCAAACAGGTCATTTAGTTATTTATTTTTCACAGTCTGTTTTTGTGGTTTGTTCAAGGCGTTTTGTAATTAACAGAGCAATGTGTGCAGACTGCTCTGAAATGACCATTTATATTTATAATTAGTTTTTGTAATATAATTTGAGGACATGCTTGCTTTTATAATTTCACATTATTTTTTGGGCGGCAGTGATTAGCGCAGGTTCACCTCCCAGTTTTTCTGAGTTTGCGAGTTCTCCCCATGACCAAATGGGTTTTCTCCCACAAAACAAAAGTGTGCATGCTCGCTTAAATGGTAACTGAGAAAACTCTAGGTGTGAGTGAGTGTGTGAGAAGTTGTTTGTCTTGTTTTCCTCTTTGTGTCCCTAGGATGGACTTCCGACCTGTTCAGGATGTCCCCTTCCTCTCACTAAACCGTGAGGCATTTTATCTTTTTTTTAATTCAAACTTTATTTATACAGGTTCATCCCATTGAGCCTCGGGGATTCATTTACAAGAGAGACCTGTTTTAACAAAGAGTGATGACAACAGTGGACAACAACAAAAAACAAAACAAAACCAGCTAGCTTGTAAAGCGATTAAAACACATTACATGTTCCTGTGCATTGGTATTTGCAGGAACTTGGCAGATGTTTGAAGCCACTAAGAGAGGTCAAGGTCGAGAGCTTCAAATCTTTTTGCAAGATATTCCAAGAAACAGGAGCGGAATAGGAGAAGGCCCTTTTTGCCCAGTTCAGTCCTCACTGAGGGAACACTGCAGGTAATGATGTCCTGAGAGTGCACGCTGTAGCTGCACTCACTCAGAGACATGTAGGAGGAGATGTATGAAGACAGCAGACCAAGAAGTGATTTTAAAAAGTCCCCAACCCAATGTTAAAAAAGGTAACCAAGTAACTTTTACTCAAAGTAATTTTTTCATGACTTTTACTTGAGTTAAAAAATACTCAGGTAATTTTCCATGTATTTGAAAATACTTTAAAAACGTAGCTGTACCTTTACTTGAGTATGTTATTTTAGTACTCCCCCCCCCCCCCTGCATATATAATACTGACAGCAATGTTAGGTTTTTAAATAGTTTTTTCCATGTACTTTTCATAACAAAAGAAAAAGAAAAAGTTTCCTCTTGGGTTTTGGCTCTGACTTAACTAGTTATTAGCATGTTAGTCCAGGCAGAATTAAGCTCCAGTCACTCCACCATTCTTAAAGCGATCGACAACATATAAAATGTTAATTATTCACATTTCCACATAGCCCCTTTGATTTGATGGTGGCTGAGTAAATTAAATGCATTTACATCTAAGACATTTTCTCAATCTAACCAAAAAAATTATTTTTACACTTACCTGGGAAGTGCCAGTGTTTTGTACATGCCAATAAAACAAAAAGATAAAGATGTTAGTTTTCAGAAAGACTGGACACATGTGATAGGAGAGATGACCACTTCGGTCATGTTGTTTATGTTGACTTCAGTAATATAACATCCTGAGCATTTTATTGTGTGGTTGTCTGGCGCCATCTAGTGATCTCAGGAAAGAAGTGAACTGGAACGCCCACAACAAGAACAACAACGTCCATGCTCAATAATCCAGGTATACAATCCAACATTTTTCAGTCAGGTCATCTGGACAGTTTCTATTTTTTTATGCTGAAACGTTTCGCCTTCGGTCCGGAAGGCTTCATCAGTCAAGGAAACACACAACAAAACTGATTCTTCCCCCAACAGCTTACTCCAAAGTGGAACAAACCATTTCTGCTTGTGATAAGATGGTCTCTTTGGTACGCCCCCTCCTCCATTGCCGGCCCTCTTCCTTGTTGACAGTCTTGTTGACAGTCGCCTTCGGTCCGGAAACGTTTCAGCATTTAAAAAAAAAAAACTGTCCAGATGACCTGACTGAAAAATGTTGGATCCCACAACAAGAGTTGTTTAAAAGTTTGTCAATAACTGTTGGAGTCAACACTGTATGTTAACAAACCACTGGACAGATTTTATTCAAACTCTCTGAGAGTAAACATTGAATGTACACCAAATGATGAACTTTTAAACTCAACTGGCCACAATAGCAAATCAGCCAAACTCATGAACCAATCAAGTGGTTCATGCTTTGTGTTGTTGCTGTAGTTTTATTTTATGTTATTAAATGTATTAATTTATTTTTTATTTTTTGTAACAGAGAGACAAAGTTAACTCCAATAGTTAATGGCAACATTTTAAATACATGTCTTGTGTGATCTTATGTGTTGGGGGTTCAGCTCCTAGCACACCGAGTTGGAGTTCATTATCTGTAAAATTGCCTGAGCTATAGCCATTTTTTGTGTTTGCTTAGGTTGCTAAGCTGGGACACATCTTAAATTGAGCTGACTCTAAAATGTAATCAGTTTAAATTAATGTTCAATTATTCCTTTCTGAGAAACTCGTTAAAAATCTGTCCAGTGATTCATGAGATATTTTGCAAATGGTACAAACGCACACAGAGACAGGCAAAAACATACAGTAACTGCCCTTTCACCTTTAGCAGTGGAAAGCTGTGTGATATTCTACAGGGATTTTTGGCGATGCATCCTTGATAACAACAGATATACTCCAATCTGGTGGAAACTCAGGTTGAATCACTTTATGTCAACAACATTTAATGAGCTCAGAATCTAAGCACTTCTACAATCCAAGCTAATTTTGTGGAAGAGATTGCACAATGACCACATAACTGCCATCTATCCATCCATTTAAAGCTTTGTGGGTTTAACACCAACTTTTCTGTGGATTGCTGAACATGCTCAATTATGCAGAAACATGAAACAACTGTTTGACTATGAGCATAGCTCCCCTCTTTCTATGAAGTTTTACAGCTGTACAAATGAATGCAAGCATTAAGATTTACACCAAGACTCAGGTCAATAAGCATTAAAAAAACAAAACATTTGTAGTTTGAAGAGGAACACTAAAACCAAGCATTTATTACTTTCCACAATAAAACAACCATTACCACTCACTCAGCCTCAACCTTAATTTATTTTTTTCTTTTTGAGAATGTTCTGAGGATCACTGTGGCCTAATGGAGTTCAGTAATTAACTAAAAGTGTGTTATTTTTATTGTTTAAATTAAAAAAGTCAATAAAATTGGATGAAAAGCCTGTTTGTGGGCTCTTTGGTTCAACACAACACTAGTATGTCAAATGCTATTTTTTTGTGTCACAGAGGGACGTGGAAGGCATCTTATTAGAGAGATATTCAGTAAATTCAATAATTTCAACACATATTTTCATTTGAAATATAAAAAGTGGCCTCAATTATAAAAAGAGGAAGCAGGTTTTGTTATTCCCTCAAGGTCATAAAGCCATTAAATGACATCTTCATAATGTGAAGTAGCCTGTGCTTGAAGTCCCTGAACTGCTGCTAAAAAACAAACAAAATATAATTTTACAGCACACACACACACTCACATATGAAGTAAACTGAGCTGCAGTTACTGGAAACAAGAAACTTTTAAGATTTTTTTTTCATAGTGACTGCATAATATTGCTTAGCTATGTTCTCCAAGCTCTGCACTTTGACAAACAAAAATATGCAGATTCTTAAAGAATGTCTAGTAATGCATCGAGACTTACAATGAGCTTTGATGCTCTGGATTTTGCAAAGTTAGTTGTTTTATGAAATATCCTGGCAAATAATCTGTTAATAAACTAGATCAGACATTTGTACTTCAGTTAGAATGAACACTTACATAAATTAATAATTTAATTCCTATTTACAGCAATGGACTACAACTACCATCATACCTCAACAATTAGGATGTTAAAGTGCAGGGGGAATGGGTACAGATGGTCATAGGGGTACATGCAATTATTTTCTAATCTTTAAATCAATTTTGCATTTCAGTTATTTACCTAAATTTATTGTAATTTGAAAGAATGGAAAGTGGCAACAAAGCCACTATTTGTTGCACATGTAGAACTTCAGAGACAGCAAGAAATCTTTTCAACAGAAATGTTACATTTCTGTTTCAATAATGATTTAATTGTCAAATTTCCTAAATAGGCGCTTCACAGGACTAGGGTAACTGGAAACCGGAAGCACAGTCTCAGACAACAATCAGTAAAGAAGCAAGCGTATTTACAGGGGATGGGGATAGGATTTAGACCTCTGTGGACAGAAGCAAAATGTTAGACCGGGCCAGAGTACTGAGGATCTTACTGAACAGATCAGAGAGAGTCTTACGGTGTCTTTCATTTTGGAAGATTTGGGGGAGGAGGTAATGGATTCCAAAAACCAGGATAGACTGAAGAGAGTGGAACAGAAAGGCCTCTTTAAACAGTCGGGTTGGGATGGGATCTAAAAGACATTTTGATGGTTTGGATGAAGCTAATATTTTTTTTACAATTCAGAGAGCTCAGTAGGACAAATACAGTCCAAACATAAACCAGGTTCTAGTGACATTTCTAAAGCTGCCTCATCTGACAGGAGATTGTAGGTAATAGAAGGAAAGATGGTATGAATTTTCACTCTAATTGCAATAATTTTATTTATAAAGAATCTCATAAATTCATCACTGCTTGTAGATGTAGGTATATGGCTCAACAGAGATGGGACTTTTCATTGGACTAGCTATGGTACTGAAGAGTAACCTGGGATTATTTTTATTCTCATCTATTAAATATGACTAAATTACAGTTCTAGCTTTATGGAGGGCTTTCTTATATGTTAACAAGCTATATATCCAAGTTAAATAAAATTCTTCCAAGCTAGTGGGGTGCCACTTTCTTTCCAGGTTTCTAGATGCCTGTTTTAAATTATGTAACTCAGAATTGAACCAAGGAGCCAGTTTCCTCTGATTGACTACTTTCCTTTTCAGCGAAACAATTTTAACAAGTGGTTTGCACTGAAGTTGTAAAATTATCAACAAGATAATCTAAGTCACTGCTCTCTGGTGTATTCATTACTCTGTAAGACAGAGGAAAACAGCAATGGAAGAGATTCTTTAAATATGGTTACAGCGTTCTCTGATAAATACCTGCTAAGATGAAATTTACTTTCAGTGACTGTGTAGTCGTTTACTATAAATGCAAAGATTATTAAAAATGATCAGACAGTACAGGATTTTGAGGACGTTTTACTAAGTTCTGACTTTCTATGCCATATGTTCAAACCAGATCAAGAGTGTGGTGATGAGAATGAATAGATGTGTGGGCATTTTGGGTAAAACCAATTGACTCTATTAAATTATGAAAGGCTATGCTTAAACATCTACATGAATGTCTTGAAGACTGGTCAACAAGATTGTAGAATGAACATATGCTGATATATATATTCATAAATTAAACGGATTCTTTCATTTTTCTGGACTGTATAATGTACGCATTGAATAATTAATAAAATGTGGACGGAAACGTTAATTATCTTTGACTCACCAACGACAGTGGGTCATTTATTAACAGAATCAAGTTTAACACATCACACATTTACATTAATTGGCAAAAATTGAAAATAACGACAGCTTATTAATCAGTTTTACAGGGAGTAAACAATACGGCAATTGTTTTCTCACTTTGCAGCAGTACAACAGACATTAACCACACGGCGGTGGTTGAAAAACTTTGCTTCAGACATTTCTAAAAATATCTGGATTAATTTCTTAGCAGATAGAAGAGTTTAAAGATTGAAGTTTAGAGGGAGGGAGATTGTGTGTGGTGAAGTGAAAAGTGTTGGACAGAACGGCACCCTCCATTCGACCCAGCTTTCCTCGGTACGCTCGGTAGTGAACTCGACTCATTACCTCTCTGACGATGAATCAGTGGAAACGGAGCTCCAGTTACGCTACCCGTCCAGCGTCTCCGTAGGATGGCAGAGAACCGTCCGGAGTGGTGGTGGGACTCCGTCAACAACAGTTCACCTCACGAGTGGACTTCACATGAGTGGAGTCCGTCAGAGTTCCACTCAGAGGTGGAAGATGTCATAATCCCCAATATTCGGAAGAGCTTTGAATCATGGCTGGACTTCTGTTCTCCCAAACGACTGGAGCTGCAAACTCTCCACCCGACTCCAACTCGACTCCAACTTGGTTGAACTAGGAAGTACCAACATTTAAAGAGCTCTATTTCCGGTTCATTTGGGAGTTTCTGATTGGTCGATGGACCAAAACAGAGGTGTGTTTTGCGATGTAAGGTGTTATGAAAAGTCAAGGAAAAAGATTAAGATTGTTTAAGAACAGACAGAAGATTGTTATGAAGAACTCAGACTTCGTGGAGTCACTTCTCTAGTATCTTGCTGTAAAAGTTAAACATGACATTTCTTTTTCAGTAAACTTGCAGTTGACCGAAACTTGAACTTTGACCAACTTACACCACTTGCTCATTTCAAACAGACAATCAAGAAATTGAATCATTGCTCTGTAACATATTCCAACTTGATTTCACTTTGAATGAGGATTAAAAATCGTTATTACTGTTTCACAGTTGATTTAAAAATGAGTAGTTCACTTCAACATTTAAACATTGTTTGAACTAACACAATTTGATTATCAAACATTTGTAAAATAGTAATGATAATCGAAAGTAGTCTTCTTTCACTTGATTAATTTAAGAAAGAAAGTCTTAGGATGGGTCAACCTGTATTTCTGGATTCAAATCAATGAAATGACAGTTTCTGTCCCATATGGTCCTTAAGGTCAGGACTTGACCTCAGGCCTAGTTCACTACAAGATTATGTAAACTGTGAACAAAAATTGCAGTTTTTCCCTAAATCACTGCCAATGTAAATATGTGATTTTTTTTAACCTATAGAAACAGCCAACGTAGCTAAAAATAAGTCAGCAATAGCAACAACCATGGAAGATCCATTTAAGATCAAGCTGTTTGACAACTTTGATGTATTAATAAGTTTTTGCTCTCAGGTTTGTTGAGTAAAATTTGCAGATAGATGTTCAAATAATCTCTATTGAAATGGGCTTTTTCTGGAAATTTAACCAATAAGACTAATTTGTTTGGACACAGTGTGAAACGATCTAGACAGTTGTCTTGCTCGTTTTTTTCTTATTATTTTTTTTTTTACATTTAGCAACAGATTCACTCTAATTTGTCCACTTAAATGTCTTCTTTGAGATTTTATGCTTGTTTGATTTGGCCATATGTTTTTGCCTACACAAACTATGACCAACCTAATGTAGACCAATCGTGGTGAATTTAGCTAAGTGCTTCAATTACACTGAGTGCCCCCATTTCAGAATTGCATTTCGATATAACTGGAAAACTGCTAGAGTAAACTCTTTCAAACTAACCCATTTGATATAAATCAAGATGACTTTTTGTGGTTTTTATTTATATTTTACTAAGCACAGTTAAACTCTATTTCTCTAAACTGGGATAATTCAAAAAGCTAGGTAGAAATATAAACCAAAAGAAATCAATTAAAAAGATTTGAAAAATAGGGAAGAGGTAGTTATTTTATAGAAAGGCAGAAAAGTGAAGGGGCATGAGTTCAGTAAGCTAGCACCCTTCCCCTCTCTGATTTTTTTGCACGCATTGTCCAACCACATTAAGGAACTCTCCTTTTCTTTCTTTTTCTGCTTTTGTCCGTCTTTAGTTGTCAAGCTACTTGAAAAATGAAAGACATTACCTTTTTTCTTTTTACACAGCCCCTGCAGCCCCTAATTCTTTACCGTCGTGTTTTGCTGCTTCTCTTGCATTTCTTCATCAATTTCTCTCCTCCTGCCGCTCAGATTTTTCATGTTGACTTATTTACTCTGTTTTTTCTTCCAGTTTTTCCCCTCAGCTTGCACCTTTTTGTCCTTTTTGTTCCTTCTCCAATAATTAAATTTTCTCTTTCTGTTTTTTTTTTTTTTTAATAATTTAACTTCTTGTTGGGTTTTTTTTTTTTCATGTTTGTTATCCTTCAGTTTTTTAGGCACTTGATTTTATTTGCTCCAAAGTTTTTATGTCTACCTCTAATTATTTCTTACTTTTCATTTAAATTACTTCATTATTATAACTTCGGTATGTAAAAAGTTAAAGATAAAAGCTGTTTTCTCTATAATGGGCTGAATTAATGAGTCCCTGATGGACCACAGTTTTGTGAGACTGAGCGTTTGAGTCTGTAGAGATGATTAGCTGCTCAGTCCCCACAGCAGTCTGTACTCTCACCATTCTTCATCACTCTGCTCACTTCAGACCTGCAGTGCAGCTCAGATCAGCAGAAACGCTCCGATGACTCTGCAGTTGTGGTTGTGTGTCGTTGGTGGACAAGACTAAATACAGAGATATGGTTGACCACTGTGGGATGCTGGGGGAACATTCATCTCATACTGGATGTAAACAACGTAATGGAGTTGACAGTGGGGTGAAAGAAACCAGGGTAAACCGAGCATTGTTTTAATTTTTGTGGAAGTGGTGAAACTAGTGCAGAAGTACAAATATCTGAATGTTTACCTGGACAATAAACTGGACTTTAAACAGTTTTGCTCAGAGTATTACAATAAGGGACAGATATAATTTGATTTCCCCCCAAAAAACAGTTCATTAAACATTTCTTTTACTTGCAGCTGGAAAGTGCAAAAACTTATTCTGGTTAGAAATTAGAGCTGCCAGCTAAAAAAAAAAGTGAATAAAATCATCAAGAAACTGGTTCTGCATGAGGAACTTAGAGGTCCATCCATCAATCCATCCATTATCTTTTACCCGCTTCTTCCATTTTGGGTCACGGGGGTCGCCAGTACCCATGTCCAGAAATCACTGTGCGAGGGGCGGGGGACACCCTAGACAGGTCTCCAGTCCGTCACAGGGCCACATAGAGACAAACGAGACAAATGACCATTCACTCTCTCACTCACACCCGCGGACAATTTAGAGTTACCAATCAGCCTAACATGCATGTTTTTGGTCTGTGGAAGGAAACCGGAGTACCCGGAGAAAACCCACGCATGCACAGGGAGAACATGCAAACTCCACCCAGAAAGGCCCCCAGACAAGGATTTGAACCAGGGTAACCTGCTCGCTGAGAGGCAGCAGATCTACCAGCTGCCTCATCGTGCTGCCCGACTTAGAAGTCCATACAGTTGATTTTAAAAATAAGATTTTTATAAAAGCTTTTTTTATTATAATAACACATTCATAACACATTCAACTAGCATCCCTTAAAAAAGTGTATATCATCCTCTGCTTTGCATGCCAAAGTAAGAAAATCATAACATTAATAATTTGTTAGTGCTCAGAGATGTGTTGTGAGAATGACAACTACTACCACTCTCAATATCTGTAAAAAATATCTGTAAAAAAAAAAAGTGACTGGGTTACATTAATTTTAATATAAAAAGTTTGATTAATTGTGGTAGCCATCTTTAATGGAGTTTATTTAACAAATAATCTGATGTAACTGTAAACCCAGCAGTGGTGGAGAAAGTACTCAAACACTGTACTTAAGTAAAAGTACAAATAAACAGACAAAAATGTACTCTAGTAAAAGTAGAAGTACCACATTAACATTTTTACTTAAGTAAAAGTAAATAAGTACTTGCTTTTAAAATACTTAAAGTACTAAAAGTAAAAGTACTTGCTGAAAGTATTACATAATGTAATGGTCTACATATCTTTAAGTGTGCGTACCATATGTATATTTTCTGTAATACATTAATAGTGTTGAGCCATTTTAATGAACAATGCTGCAGATAATACATTTTTTTATTGTGTTTACTCTGTGACACAGTTCACACTTGGACTTGTGATTCTGTGCATCAGAATTTCAGGGATGACCTGCAGAGGTAAATGTCATTAATCAAAATAAGAAAGAGGAATGATTATACCTTTGAAAGTTTTTATTTAACTCAAAGCAAAACCACTGTGTCGTTTTAACTGCAGTAAACACATTTAAGTAAAATATCCTGATGCATGCTCAATAATCCAGGTAGAAAAATCTAAAAAAGTTAAATCTGGTCCTCTGGACATTCAAAAAAACAAAAAACAAAACAAAGCAAAAAAATATAGAAACGTTTCGTCTCTCGTCCGAGAGACTTCTTCAGTCTGAGGTGCTGTTTTCAGCTCAGTCTCTTAAATAGCACCTTCTCAGAGTGGATCAACCAGTTTTGCTACTGACAACCAAAACCAGCTGATCACATGCTCAAGAAGGACCATCAGCCTATCAAAGGATCATTAGCACACTGATGGCTGTGTACTATTCACAGAGGGCTGAGTGATACTAGCAATCACAGGGGGGTTCATACTTATGAACCTCTGAAAAGAGATCCAGGAAGTGGTTACAAGAAGAAGTTAATAGATTGCCTGAAAAATTTGGAGCAGGACAAGGCTATTGACCGTATTCTGTACCACAGACTGTACCCAGGGGAGGCCACACCTAGTCTGTATGGTTTACCTAAAATTCACAAACAAGGTGTACCTTTAAGACCTATTGTTAGCATGATTAACTCTGTCACTTACAATGTTTCCAAATATCTGGCGTCTGTGCTCATCCCTTTAGTTGGCAGCTCAGAACACCACATAAAGAACACCATGGACTTTGTGGATAAGGTGAGGGATGTCATCATGGAGACTGATGAAACAATGGTCTCTTTTGATGTCACATCACTCTTTATGTAAGGATGTTAGTTTTCTGTGGCCCGGTGTGTCTGTTTCCCTCGTGCTCCTCGTTAGTTTCCATTGTTGCCACCTGTGTCTCGTCCCAGCTGTTTGTAATCACGTCTCGTTTTGTCCTTCTATAAAAGCTGTCTGTTCTGTCTTGTTCTTTGTCGCGTCGTATTCGTTTGGGTCTTCTGTGTTCTCCTGAGTCTCCTGTGCTTCCTGAGTTTCCTGAGTCCCGTTTGAGTATCCCTCCTGAGTCTTCTAGTTTTTGTAAGTGTTGCTGCCTCGTCAGCTTATTATTTTGTTACTTTGTTATTTCATCATTAAAGTTTTTGGTTTTGTAATCTGCCGAGTTGAGTCCTGTCTGCACTACTGGGTTCGTTCCTGTCCACCAAACCCTGACATTACGACGCGACCACACATTAGAACCCAGCGGGCAGGGCTCTCTCGGCAGCTCACCTTTTTTTTTCTTTTTTCTCCTCCGAGCCTCCCGTGATGAGTAAATCCACAATCCGGTGCGGCGGGTTTTGGACCAGGCCCGTCCGCCCACAAGGATGTTATGACCAGGAGGTGGAAATCCTGTCCTCTCCACTCCTGGTCCTCGAGGAGGACAGAGCTTGGTACCGGGGAAGCCACCGCACCGCAGTTTCGGAGTCCGCTTTGCCCGGCTACTCGGGATGGACGTCGGGGGAAGATGAAGAGTTCGAAGAGGACTTCGGTTTTGTTCCGGTCCCTCGACGCATCCGTCGTCGCCGGGGAGGTAGGAAGCGGTCCCGAGGGCAGCCTGCGGCGACCGGGCCGGTTTCGTCGGCTGAGCAGAATCGTAGAGTTGGTTCTGGTGTTTCTGTGGGAGCCGGATCCGTCGCCTCACCTCTCAGGTTTTCGGTGGGGGCGAGGTCCGACGTCCCGCGGGAGCTCCGGTCCACTTCTGCTCGGTTCGGCGGGTCCGGTCCGGTTGATGTTACAGGGGCGGATTCCGTGGCCTCACCCTCCAGGTTCTTGGTGGGGGCGGAGTCCGGCCTCTCGCCGTCACATCGCGCCGCGGCTGTCGAACCCGGCCAGTCTGTACCTATGGGGCCTGCTACAAGTGACTCGGTGGGGGCGTGTTCCGCCGCCCCACCTCTCAGGTTTTCGGTGGGGGCGACACATGACTCTACACCCTCACTTAAAGACACTGGCCCATCAGTCACATATTCACCCCAGGACCTTGCATTCATTAACCAGTCACTATTAGATTCATTTACCACTGCAAGAAATAACCCGGACAGTTCAGCAATTATATTTTCATACATGGAGAAGTTTTTGCTTTCATGGCCTGGTCTCGTTCAGCTTCCAGAATACAATAATTTATTAATAGAAACTAGGAAACTTAGCACACCCAAAGTCACCATCAATCATCATGCTGCAGAGCTACAGGTCTCTTCGCCGTCTGCTGCAGAGCTACAGG
>NC_056513.1:26580378-26580578 GCF_014905685.2 Nematolebias whitei
TCTACGCCGCCAGAGTCGGCCTCCAAGGTTTCTACGCCGCCAGAGTCAGCCTCCAAGGTTTCTACGCCGCCAGAGTCGGCCTCCAAGGTTTCTACGCCGCCAGAGTCGGCCTCCAAGTTTTCTACGCCGCCAGCTGCGGCCTCCAAGGTCCTACGTGTTGGACGGCCTCCCGGCCGCCCCCCTGAACGATGGTCCCGTGT
>NC_056513.1:26580588-26595696 GCF_014905685.2 Nematolebias whitei
TGAACGATGGTCCCGTGTTGGACGGCCTCCCGGCCGCCCCCCTGAACAATGACTTTAGGGACGGTCCCTTGACCGTCCATATTCCTTGTGATCCCTCGTGTCTCTTTGTTTTTCTCTGGCTCCTAGTGTTTTGTTTTTCTCTGGCTCCTAGTGTTTTGTTTTTCTCCGGCTCCTAGTGTTTTGTTTCTCTCTGGCTCCTAGTGTTTTGTTTCTCTCTGGCTCCTAGTGTTTTGTTTTTCCTCTGGCTCCTCGTGTTTTGTGTTCTATAGCTCCTCGTGTCTTGTTTTTCTCCTTTTCCTCCTTGTGTCCTTGGCTCCTCGTGTCTTGTTTTTCTCCTCGTGTCCTTTTTGCTCCTCGTGTCTCGTTCTTTGGAAATCCTCTTGTCCCTCTTTCTCCGTGTCTCCTCGTGTCCTTTTCTCTGGCTCCTCGTTTTCTGTTTCCTCATGTCCTCGCTCTCTGTGGCTCCTCGTGTCCCTTTTCTGGTTCCTCGTGTCCCTTCTCTTGGCTCCTCGTGTCCTTTTTCTCCTTGGCTCCTCGTGTCCTTTTTCTCCTTGGCTCCTCGTGTCTCGTTCTTTGTGATCCCTCGTGTATTTTCTCTGGTCCTCGTGTTTTCCTCGGGCCCTCCACCCTTGCAGTGCCACCCTCCACCCACCCTAGTCCTTCGTGAGGGGGGGGGTTTGGGGACGCCTGGAGGCGTCTTTGGGGGGGGTTACTGTAAGGATGTTAGTTTTCTGTGGCCCGGTGTGTCTGTTTCCCTCGTGCTCCTTGTTAGTTTCCATTGTTGCCACCTGTGTCTCGTCCCAGCTGTTTGTAATCACGTCTCGTTTTGTCCTTGTATAAAAGCTGTCTGTTCTGTCTTGTCCTTTGTCGCGTCGTATTCGTTTGGGTCTTCTGTGTTCTCCTGAGTCTCCTGTGGTTCCTGAGTTTCCTGAGTCCCGTTTGAGTATCCCTCCTGAGTCTTCTAGTTTTTGTAAGTGTTGCTGCCTCGTCAGCTTATTATTTTGTTACTTTGTTATTTCATCATTAAAGTTTTTGGTTTTGTAATCTGCCGAGTTGAGTCCTGTCTGCACTACTGGGTTCGTTCCTGTCCACCAAACCCTGACACTTTACGTGAATTCCTGTTGATGATGCAGTAGAGGTGGTCAGTTTAAGATTAAAATCAGACACCACTCTGAGCAGCAGGACCACGCTATCCACAGAACAACTGTGTCAACTCTTGAAACTGTGCCTGCAGTCAACCTACTTCACATATGGGGAGCAATATTATAGGCAGAAACATGGGTGTGCTATGGGGTCTCCAGTTTCTCCTATTGTTGCCAACCTGTACATAAAGGAGGTACAAAAGAGAACCTTGACGTCCTTTTCAGGGACACCACCAAGTCATTGGTTCAGCTATGTTGACGACACCTGGGTTAAAATTAAATCTCAGGAAGTCCAACATTTTACTGACCACATCAACTCTGTGGATAAATACATCAAGTTCACACGAGAAGATGTAAAAAATGGCAAGTTTGCTTTCTTGGACTGTGAGGTCTCAGTCTCTGATAGAGGACATTTGCAAACCGAGGTGTACCGCAAACCCACCCACACAGACCAGTATTTGCAGTTTGACTCCCATCACCCTTTGGAGCACAAGTTAGGAGTCATCAGGACTCTGTATCACAGAGCAGACAGCATCCCCACTAACTCGGGAGCCAGGCAGAAGAAGAAACCCTACACAAAACAGGCTCTAGAGCAATGTGGATATCCTAACTGGGCCTTCCTGAAAGTAGAGAAGAAACCCAAACAGGACTCTAGTCAGCCATCAGGTGAAAAGGAGGAACCCAGACCCAGACCAGTGGTCATTCCGTATGTTGAGGGAGTATCAGAGAAACTGAGAGGTTTATTTTCTAAACATAACGTCCCAGTGGCTTTTAAACCCCAAAATGCATTACGGCAAAGACTGGTTCATCCCAAAGATCCAGTCCCCCGGCACAAACAAAGTAATATTGTGTATGCTGTTCAGTGTCAGGAGGGCTGTGATCAGTCTTACATCGGGGAAACTAAACAGCCACTGGCCAAAAGGATGGCCCAGCACAGAAAATCAACATCATCAGGCCAAGATTCTGCGGTCTACACTCATCTCCAGGCCAGCGGTCACTCTTTCAAGGATGAAGATGTTCACATCCTGGACAGAGAGGAACGATGGTTTGAGAGAGGAGTAAAGGAGGCCATCTTTGTGAAAAGAAATCGTCCATCATTAAACAGGGGTGGAGGCCTCCGGGTTCAACTGTCCCCCTCTTACAATGCTGTGATTGCTAGTATCACTCAGCCCTCTGTGAACAGTAAACAGCCATCAGTGTGCTAATGATCCATTGTTAGGCTGATGGTCCTTCTTGAGCATGTGATCAGCTGGTTTTGGTTGTCAGCAGCAAACTGGTTGATCCACTCTAAGAAGGTGCTATTTAAGAGACTGAGCTGAAAACAGCACCTCAGACTGAGGAAGTCTCTTGGATGAGAGACGAAACGTTTCTTTATTTTTTTGCTTTGTTTTGTTTTTTGTTTATTTTGAATGTCCAGAGGACCAGACTGAACTTTTTTGGATAACAAAGGAACAGGCTCTGATCATTTCCACTGATATTTCAACTCCAGTTTGTCATCAACTCTAGTTAAAATACTGTCAAGTTAAAACAAGTTAAAACCTTGTAATGGGTCAATATTGAACAATATTTTAACTTCCTGACACCATTTTTAAAACTTGGACCTGAGTGTCGAGACATTTGGAGACATCTCTTGTCTCCTAACATCATGAACTGACACATTTTAATATTGCAGCAAGAATTTCTTGTTCAAGTTCAGAAGAAGTTGGTTTTCAAAGATTTTTGAGTCTAGTCTGGCTCTTATGGGAGAGAGAATCTGTCCTGTTGTACTGAGCAGTCTTTCAATAAGGACATGGGTGGAGCATACCTTCTGGCTGACTCTCTTGTGGTGGAATACATTTTGGGTGTATTAGTGGTGCTGCGGGTGCACCCAGCTCAGTGACAGATATACTAGAATATAGCTCTTCTTGAAGGTGGGCCTAACGTTACCTGCTCACTTTGCAGTGATTCAATGGACCAGCTCCCCTCTCACCATTTGTTTCTTTCAAAGTAACAAACAAATCAAAAAGCCACAACATGAATGTAACTTGTAATGCAACGCATTATAGAAATGTAGTGTAGTAGAAAGTACAGATACTTGATGTAAAATGTAGTGGAGTAAAAGTATAAAGTACCCACATTTAACTCTACTTAAGTAAAGTACAGATACATGAAAAATGTACTTAAGTACAGTAACAAAGTATTTGTACTTAGTTACATCCCACCATTGAAACCCAGTGGTTACTTTCTGAGCATTTCATTAGATTCTATCCACTGGTTTATAAGAGATTTTGTTAACAAACAAACACATGCATTCACAGACACAGGCAAATATAAGACAGCCTGCCTGCCCCCTCCCCTCCCCCCGCTAGTGTGACCTGTAGATATCATAAAGTGGACACGTATGGTTGATACGAAGAGCAAAACTGTCAATCATCGCATATTTATGTGACTAACTATTTATCCAGGTAATTTACAAAAAATGTTGGTTGAAGTTGAAGACAAGTAAAAGTTGAGAACTGGGTTTCATTTTGATTTTTAGACTATTCCAGTTGAACAATGTACAAACCTTATATTAACATTATCATGGAAATGGGGCCAAATATCCCATCTGGAGGGAAAACCCCACGTGAGGTGTGCCATGAAGAGCTCCACCAACTGATACATGAACAAACTTTCACCTCTTGCTAAAGTAGAAAATAAACATGTTTGTTAAAAATAATTCAAATTTATTGTCCGAAAACGTTTAAATTAGAAAGCACAGCCTCAAATATGTTTAAACACCTAAGTGTACTAACAGTTTTATTTTTCTGTAGCTATTTGATTCATTTAAAAAAAAAGGGGTTGTAAACTCTGTCATCCAGGTAGATAGCAACAAAAAAGGTTAAACTGTGTCATCTGGACCATTTTCTTTAAGTGAGAAAGGTTTCATCCCCCATCCCGAGGACTTCCTCAGGCTATGGCCTGCCAACTAGATCTGTCCCATATGTCGCCTTCACTGCTGTGTTTCAAGCCAAGCTCCTGTTGGAATCACAGAAGCAGGCTTTTAACACTTGCAAAGCACACTCTTGTGGACTTGGAGAAGGCGTTCAATTGTGTCCCTCAGGGAACCCTGTGGGGGGTACTCTGGGAGTATGGGGTACCAGGCCCTTTGATATGGGTTCTTAGGTCCCTGTACGACCGGTGTCAGAGCTTGGTCCACATTACCGGCAGTAAGTCGGGCTCATTCCCGGTGAGTGCTGGACTCCACCAAGGTTGCCCTTTGTCACCAATTCTGTTCATAACTTTGATGGACAGAATTTCTAGGTGCAGCCAAAGTGTTGAGGGGATCCGTTTTGGTAGCCTTAGGATTGCGTCTCTGTTTTTTGCAGATGATTTGGTCCTGTTGGCTTCATCATCTACAGGTTTTTGCTGGAGCAGTTCGCAGTCAAGTGTGACGCGGCTGGGATGAGGATCAGTTCCTCTGAAACCGAGGCCATGGTCTTGAGCCGGAAAAGGATAGAGTGCCCTCTCCAGATCAGGGAGGAGGTCCTGCCCCAAGTGGAGGAGTTTAATTATCTTGGGGTCTTGTTCACGAATGAGAGAAAAATGGAGCGAGAGATCGATTGGCAGATAGGTGCAGTGTCTGCAGTGAAGCGGGCGCTGTACTGGTCTGTAGTGGTGAAGAGAGAGCTGAGTCAAAAGGCGAAGCTCTCAATTTATCGGTCGATCTACGTTCCTACCCTCCATCTATGGTCATGAGCTTTGGGTTGTGACCGAAAGAACAAGATCACGGATACAGGCGGCTGAAATGGGTTTTCTTTGCAGGATGTCTGGGCTCCCCCTTAGAGACAGGGTGAGAAGCTCAGTCATTCAGGAGGGACTCAGAGTAGAGCTGCTGCTTCTCCACATCAAGAGGAGCCAGTTGAGGTGGCTCGGGCATCTAGTGAGGTGTTCTGGACATATCCCACTGGGAGGAAACCCAGAGGAAGACCCAGGACATGCTGGAGGGACTATGTTTCTCGGCTGGCCTGGGAAAGCCTTGGAATTCCCCTTGGAGGAACTGGCCCAATTGACTGGGGAAAGAGAAGTCTGGGCCGCCTTACTTAGGCAGTGACCGAACCCTGGATAACTGGAAGAAAATGGATGGATGGATGAATGGATTGATGAAAACACACCCATCCAAAACAATCAATCATGAACAATCAAATGTTTTAGGCCAAATGGTCATCCTCAGGCTGTTTCTGTAAGTAGCAAGTTGGTCAAGGCCAAAATGGTTCGGAAAAAGGTTTGTAAGCTCAATCATCCAGGTAGATAACAACAACCACTGAACCACTTTGGCCTTGGTTGTCCTCAGGCTGTTTCTATGAGTAGAAAGTTTGCCATCTGGCCTAAAACGTTTGATTGTTGTACATGATGATTGATTGGTTTAGATGGGTGTGCTTTGTACATGTTAAAAGCCTGCTTTTGAGATTCCAATGGGAGGTTGGCTTGAAACACAGCAATGAAGGCTGCCTATAGGCTATGGGATAGATCTGGTTGGCAGACCGTAGACTGAGGAAGTCCTCTGGATGGGGGACAAAATGTTTCTTCACTTAAAGAAACTGGTCCAGATAACACAATTTAACCTTTTTTGTTGATTCATTTCAATTTAATTAATTTATATAGCACCAATTCACAACAATCTTCGTCCCAAGACACAGTACAAAAAGCATTTAAATGCATTATGAGATGCCAACCAGTAAAAGTTTTCTGTCTAAGGAGGGAAACAGATTGTGTCAAATCTCAACTTTATCACAACCTTCCCTCATGAACTGCACACTGGTGACAATGTAAAGGGAAATGAAACCCTTTTAACAGGAAGGAACCTCCAGCAGAACCCGGGTCAGTCTATTTACCTCAACTGGCTGGGATTAAAGAGAACAGGAAAGCAATACAGACAAACACAGAATGGCTGATCCAAGTGAACTTTCTATAGGAAAAAACAACAGAAAACATATTAATGATAGTAATAACTGCAAATACAAACATAAACTGTAGAGCGATTAAAGACAAGAGCAGAGTTAGGATGAACATAAATATGATTAACAACAACTCCAATACGATTTAAAACAAATCATATGGTAAACATCAAATCACGCATTGCTACATTTTACACACATGCACATCCTTCCTGTTTATGATCCACATCTCACAGACAAGAATCACAAATTCAAACATCAATGCAAGAAGAAAATAAAAGCCTAGAATGCAAAACAAATATGTTAGAAGAAAAAATGAATATATCCTACAATTTCTGATCTTTTTATATATATTCAAAGATTAACTTTGGCTATATTTAAGGGTAAACCGTGTTTATTGCCTGTATTGCTTCATGTTTATGTATTAGGCTACTGCAGATTGTAAATCCAAAAGTCCCTCAGCATACCCTGAACTTCATATGGAGTAATTACATGACTGACCTCAAGAATACACAAACAGAAGGCTACAAAATTATGAAGGTATACGGAGCTAAGGTATCCGAGGTCATCCGAAGGCATATAATCTAAATGAGTCCAGATGGACTGACAAATTGTTTCGTACATTTAAGTCCTCATATTGTGTAACTTTCTCTCAGATGAACTCAGACTAAACATGCATCCTATAAAACTTTTTTTCTCTTTTTATTCAGACTTGGTTTATTTAGTTCATTTTGCCTTTTGTCGTCTGACATAAACAGTACTGAAAGACTTTCAAAGGCTTTCTTTGAACATTGGTTACAATTATTTAATGTGTCTTTCTGTCCCAGTGTCACAGTCCAAAGAAACTATGCTAAACACAGAAAAGGATTTGTAAGCACTGCTTGTCAAGGTGCTCTGCGGGATGTCTTTAAGTTTGCTTCATGCAGCTCAGAAGGGCCTTTGAAGGCTCCCGAGTGAATAACCACCATCTGAGAAAGTGCTCAGCTCGACTAAAGGGGATCAGCTCGGCCACACCAAAGTGAACACAGCCTCTGTAGGGAACCAGGATACATCAGAGTT
Source organism: Nematolebias whitei (assembly GCF_014905685.2). NCBI lineage: Eukaryota > Metazoa > Chordata > Actinopteri > Cyprinodontiformes > Rivulidae > Nematolebias > Nematolebias whitei. Next base: position 26,587,706 of record NC_056513.1, read on the forward strand.
CAACCATATAGGTGGAAAAGTGCAAATAAAAACCTAGGACATGAGACAGGAATTGGAAAAGGGAAATACAAAATCTGAGTGTGATGAGGAAAAAGTTGAAAGGGGAGAAAAAAAACCATTTAGAAGTAAAGAGAACACAGAGCTAAGAAGGAAACAGAAGAAGCTCAGTAAGAGATGTAATGACGTGGAAGATGAGAAAAATGGAGGTGAGAAAAGGCAATAATAGGAAGTGAAGAATATTCATTTGGACTACAGACAGACAAATATGTGAAAATACATTACATAGATGGAAATAAACTATTGGAAAATATGGAACAAAATGTCAACATGCACATTGTGGAAAGGAAAGCGCTTGCACAAAAGCTTTGTTTAAAATTTTCAATTAACTATTGGAGTCAAGCTTATTGCAGATTACTTTCAGAGGATTTCACTAAAGTCTACAATCTTTGAGATGTGTTTTTTCACAAACAGGCAGGGTTGACACCAACAGTTTTTGCTAAAGTTTTAAGACAAAATGTTGCACAATGTGTAGACCTTCAGTTATACCTTTAGTTTTAATCAAGATCAAATGATTATTACAGGTCTCTCTAGTAAATGAGTCCTCGAGGCTCAATGAGACTAACCTGTATAAATAAATGGTAAATGGACTGTACTTATATAACGCCTTTCTATCTGATCAAGATACTCAAAGCGCTTTACAACACCATCTGTGTCCTCGTTTACCCATTCATACAGCACTCTACTAGATCTATGCAAAGACTAATCAGTGCTTTATCACATTCATACACTGATGGGACACACATTGGAGGCAATAGTGGTTTCATCCTATAGTGTCTTGCCCGGAGACACTTCGGCATGTGACTGCTGGTGGAATCAAACCCCCAGCTCTTGCGTTGGAGGATGACTGCTCTAACCATTCAGCCATGGCCGCCACTTCAATAAAGGTTGAATTAAATAAATTCCTTTCCTGTGCTGTATTAAGCAAAACTTTCTCCTTCACCAATCTACACTATAAAATCTTTACCTCATTTTGTGTGGCTATATTTTCTATTGCTGTGCAGAACAGTGCATTAAATTGTGTCAGTAGGGATTAGTCTATGGGTCTTCTTCCAGTTACTCATAAGCATGCATAAGCAGCAGACATCATAGAATTTATTTAAAATGAGCTGAGAAACCTCGCCAGGGCAAAATCCCACTAGAGTGCAGCAAAAAGAGAAGCGCTGCTGCCAAACATTTGCTGTGGCTGTGATTACTTGGACTGTCTCCACAAAGAATGCAGCCCTTTCTTTTCTAAGCAGCTGCTGTAAAACTATCAATCCGGGACATTAAAAAAAATCAGGGATTAGCCAGCTCGGTCCAGTGGGTGGTGCATTACACAGCCCAGGGAAACTAAAGGCTAATGATGCAAATGGCAGCATTGTAGACTTGTGATTATGCCTCTAATCGTGGGTAAGCTGTGTGTGCCAAGTGGTTTTACAGGTTTAGAGATGTGATGAAGGACAGATGAATGTTGGTCAGCCTTCAAGGTTTTTTTAAGCTTTGTCACAATATATTACCACTCTCATACTTGTCCTGTTTGTGTGTGTGTTCTACTATTTCTAACTGGGTTTTCCATCCATTCATCCATTATCTTTACCTGCTTCTACCTTTTTGGGTCACGGGAGTCACTGGTTCCCATATCCAACAGTCACTGTGTGAGAGGTGGGGGACACCCTGGACAGGTCTCCAGTCCATTACAGGGGCACATAGAGGCAAACGAGACAAACAACCTTTCACTCACATCTAGGGACAATTTAAAGTTACCAGTCGATCTTACATATGTATAACAGTTTTGGTATGTGGGAGAAAACTGGAGTACCTGGAGAAAACCCACGCATGCACAGAGAAAGCATGCAAACTCCACCCAGAAAGGTTCCGGGCCAGGATTTGAACCAGAAACCTTCTCGCTGAGAGGCAACAGCTCTACCAACTGAGCCACCGTGCCACCCTCACATAGAACTAGACATGAATATTATCCTCTTGGATCCATATTGTGCACTCAGCAGGAGGTCAGACAGGTTAAGTCATTGCTGGACCCAACATTATCACTGATTATGGATTTTTATTATTATTAGACCTTTGTTTATACAGATTAGTTCCCACTGAGCCTGGAAGACTCATTTACAAGAGAGACCTGTTGTTACCTGATGTTACCTGTTTCGGATAATATCAAATGCCTTTTAAGTTCCCAAACATGTATTGTGTTTTTAGGTACGTATCATTTTATAAGCTACATGTGAGAAACAAGGATACAGCCATGCAGATCAATATTTTCTATTTGTTCTCTTTTTTGCTGCACACAGAATCTGAAATTAAATTAGGGCTGTGCTGGTGTGCTTTGGTCTTTATTATTTAAAAGGACTTACATCTATGTTAGGTGAGTGTTGTAAAGCACTTCCCTCCAATAGTCGAAGTCTGTGGTTAAAAGTAATTTTGTTATGTGGGAACAGAAGAACAAAAACAGTCACTCTATAGATGCTAATTTATGAGGTCTAGTGTACTTTTTCTCTTGAAATCCTACAGTTGCTGTAATTTCTCGCTCCACCAAAGATGTGGACAAGGGCATCTCTTAATCTTTTCTTTTTTCTCTCTCTCACTTTGTGGAACGAATTTGCTAAATTCAACCAATTTTCCCTCAATAAACTGCATAAGACAGATGGAGGGCTTTCATGCAGTCAGCAAATCATGTTGGGCAAGATTGATGTTCCCTTGCTTTCTCACAAAAACACTCACTCCCTCTCCGCCATTGAATCACTTTGTGTACGAGTGCTCGTGCGGTCAGCAGCAGGAGCTTTAAATTGGCAATCCTGGGAGAGCTCCTCTGCTTCAGTCCTCTGCCTTCCTCTAATAATCACTCTGTTCCGACACAAAAACAAATATTGATGAAGCAAAATATGTTTTCTGAGACGGTTATTGCTTTACTTATTGCTGCTGTAAATGACGCTGAGCACTATCAACAGAAAAAATGGAGCAAGAAATTGAGGTTTGTGAATAAGAAGTAAACTCGTGTTTGATATAAAATATTGTAGCGAATTACATTTATATTATAGAGAGTAAGTTCTGATTTTTCAAGTGTAGCTCAATGAAAAGGTTTCTCTCTTACCTTTAAGTTCTATGGATGGCCTCAGTTTGAAAAATGGGACTTTGATTCTGGTGGGATTGAAAGAGAGGCACTTCTAGAATATTTTTCAAACGTGTCACCAGATTGGGGCCACTCATCAAAATCAAAAGATCTAACAGAGTTTCAGGAGTGTTATATGATCATCATACAAAATACAAAAAAAAAAAAAAGGGAATCACCTTTTGATAGAGGCTTATTTTTTAATTTCTTATTGTACAGTTGATATTAATTTCAGTTCAGTTTTTTATATAGCGCCAAGCCACAGCATATAAGTTGTCTCAGGGTACTAAACAGAAACATTCACATACCGTATTTTCTGGACTATAAGTCACACTTTTTCATAGTTTGGCCAGTCCTGCAATGTATAATCCAAAGCAACTCATTTACATTTTTTCCCCATTCATGACGCAATATATGACTGACACGTTAAATGTTCATTCATACTGACATGAACCAAAGAGTAAACATTACTATTTGCAGGCATGAGAGGGCCCTCTAGGCTTTTGATAACTATATGTTGTTCCTCTTCTGCTAACATCCCCGCCCCCATCTTCTTCCAGAGTTGGCGGAGTTGTTCAGAAATGTCACTGAGGATTAAGAATTCAATGGATTCAGTGATGTGGAATGAGGTTGATGAATTTACCAGTAACTTGCTTGTCAGAGTCATTGGCTTATGTTAATTAAGCCTGTTCAGGATCTCAAATATGCTATGTGTGTTATTGTTATTTCGGATTAAATGTCTGTTAAGGTGTGTTTTCTATTGGAAGAAAGACAAAAAATACATGTTAAGGATTGAATTAATTACAAATACAAAACAGATTGAGCAAGTAAAGACAACAGAGTGAAGAAATGAGGTCAATTTGTCCTCCAGCAGTCTAAAGCAAAGCCTATAGCAGCATAACAAAGGGATAGCTCAGGAAACCCAAACCAACTCGAATAGGATTTATCAAAAAGGAAAGACTTAAGCCTAATCTTAAAACTGGACAATGTGTCAGCCTCATGGACAGAAACTGGAAGTTGGTTCCACAACAGAGGAGGCTGATAACTGAAAGATCTTCCTCCCATTCTACTTTTGGAAACTCTAGGAGCTTAGTGCTATGTGTTGTAATCAATGTATGTTTCTATACAATTATGAAATTAGTTCTCTGCATTTAACCCATCACACGTGAGATACACCCAGGTGGAGCAGTGGGCAGCTATGCAAGCACCCGGGGAGCTGTTAGAAATTGGGTGTCTTGCTTAAAGGACACTATGACATGTGGACATGGCGGGGACTTTAACCTGCAACTTTCTGGTCTCAAGTTTGCTTCCCTACCTCTACACCATCTCAGCCCTGATTACTATGATACTATTCACCATTCAGCTTATTAAATCTTGTCTTTTCCTCTCCTAGATTGATGAGCTAATTGCAGGTCCATGACCAAAATCAATTAATGCCTTAAAACAACCCATGTCTCAAAAATGTACTTGTTGTTCATGCAAATGGTTTAAATCTTTACAGTAAGAAGCACTATTTGGCTAATACTGTATGTGTTGATTTATAGAGCTATCTACAACAGATACGCTATTAACTGCTCTTAATTTGTCCAAAAACCTGTCACGATCATATGAGGTTCTGGATCCAGGAATGCAGACTGGCACAACACATAATACTCCACAGAGAAACTTATTGCAGATAAAGTGATTTTATGGACTGAGACTAAACAGAATATGAGGAACAGTCACACTTATAAAACAGGGAACAGGTGAGAGTGGGGGTGGCTGGATTAAAGAGCTGAACTTGGGAAAAGTACTGGGGAAAGTGATGGTGTAGGATGGGGTACTCAGAGAAACAGAACGCACTAAATAAACATTGGATAAACCCATCCATACACTCAAATATTACCAAAAAGTCACCAAAATACACAGATAATGACAGAAACTCACTTCAGAAATCTGAACTTTTGCTTTAAGCTCCTTTTAAAGAAATATGAAGGTTTTTAATTGTCCAACAGTTAGGGTAAATGAGATCACTAGAAGCTTAAAGCTGTTTGCAAGAGGCTCCACCATAGCTTTAAGCAAATTTTTTAATAAGTGCAGTGCTATGATTATCTCAGATTAATAAGTAAAGCATCCACCACTCAAAATGTGTTTTCGGCTAATAACCAACAATTGCTGGACAAATGGTTATTATTTACCACTGAGAAATCTCACTTCTAAAACTGAACTAACCGACATAAAAAGTATTCCATTTAAAACTGGAAACAAAACCGACTCATTCCCGAAGGGAGACAATTAGCCGAAGCACAATCCTCTTGTTTTATCTCAGAAGAATCTCTACTTAATCTCAGCGCTTCTGCTACTTCCTCGGCTGTGTCTTCATTCACATTCTGAGCACTGCAGATCTATCACTGTCTGGCTCTCTTGTGAAACATCAATATGGATCTAGGTTTTTGACCGACTTTGTACTTTGGAAGGTCACTTGTAGTTTGAGACAAATAGTGTTTAGAAAAGACATCCCTAGTTAACTTACATCCATCATTACACGGCTTTACTTACAAGTAAATTCTCTGTGGGAGATTTGGCACGAGGCCATTTTAACGTTGTCCATGTACATGTCCACACCTCAGATTGATGGTCTTTTCATGCTGTTGTAGTCTCAATAGCTGTTAAATTGCATATTTTTGCACTTTATTGAGACACAAGGGGGTGACAGAAAACACATGGTATTAGCTGCCCTCAAATAGTGGCAGCTTGTGTAAAAAAATTAACCTTTAACTCGCTGTCATTTACTACTTATGACCAGACTAAAGTCATTGGCAAAAACTGATGCTGCTATGAGGAAACCATGAACCTTATTCAAAAGAGAATCAGGACCTCAGCCTTGATAACCTCATATAATCTGTCACAGTATTATCACTAACAGTTTAATTTTATTCAAATTAAATAAGGACCCACGGTGTCACCGTCCTTTTTAAAATTGAGAAAAGTTTTTTATTTAGGTTTAACACTGACTTTTATCTCATGAAGTCTCTAAGTGACATCTACAGAACATCCTGATTCGGTCATGTGACTAGTGAGGGACTCGGTACTGACGACATCATTTCCAAAGTCTTGGTGCACTTGGGCAGCTAATGGGACCACTGGGGTAATTTTAGAAACTTTATTTTCTTTTACCAAAGGTGAGTTTCCACTGTTTCAATTATGCTAATCCTTAGATACCATGCCATAGCTCACATATAACCTGGTTTGATAGCATTTCCAAAACAATTTATAAAAAAATAGGTTTGTCAAATATCGTTGTGACATATATGTCACATCGGGCAATAAACTCTAAATTGTACAAAAAAAATTCCATTTGACATATTTGACACAATAAGACAAATACTAATCATCTGCTTAGTCAATTTAGCTCATTCTGTTATTTTAGATAAATATATTTTTTTGTTGTTCATTCAAGCATGAACATTTATGAAAGTATTATTTCCAAATGCACAATAAATTTACTAAGTACGCCCAATGTGATATATATGTCACATTTCAGGTTTGTGCCAGTAGGTGGAGGTATTAAAAGAAACTTTAGAAATGTGTTACATATAATCCATTTGTTATAATTTACAACCCCCATAATTTTCATGAAAGTAAAAATGGGGCTGGGTTCTTTAAGACGGCTGCAAACGTTTTCCATAGAATTGAGTCTTGATTTCACCTTATCTTTGGTCAGACATGCAAATATTTTGATCTAAATTTGAAAAGCAAAGACTTGCCAAAGAAGATGCTTGTCGGCATATTGTAAAAATAGTACAACAAAACAGTGCATAATACTGGTGTCATGCTGGGAAAAGCGCCAGCGCTTCATTCCCCTCAAGCTTAGGAGAAACAGCTAATGCCAGCAAAAAGGCTTTGTGTCAAGCTCTATTAATCCATGGCTATGCTTAAGAGCTAGCTGTTAAATCATCTGTGAGTGTGCAGTAAGGTAGCTCAGGGCTTTTGTTGCACCTCATTCCACAGGCAGGAAAACACTGAATCCCCACTACGGAGACTTCACTTCCCAATTTAGGTCTTACTGTAAGACTGTGACACAGACAGCTGCAGTTAAAAAAAATAACACTTAATGTCATTTTAATGCTACGTTCAATTAGTGTGGAAATAGGAACAAGAAACTGAAGCATTTTATGTGTTTGGTATTGACATGTATATGTGGTTTAATATAATTTTCAATAAACCTGCATAAAAGTTTGGGCAGCACGGGGGCGCAGTTGGTAGAGCTGCTGCCTTTTGGCGAGCAAGTCGCCCCAGCTCAAATCCGAGTCCAGGGACCTTTCTGGGTGGAGTTTGCATGTTCTCTCTGTGAACGTGTGGCTTTTCTCCGGGTACTCCGGTTTTCTCCTACAGACCAAAAACATGCATGTTAGGCTGATTGGTAACTCTAAATTGTCCCTAGGTGTGAGTGAGAGAGTGAATGGTTGTTTGTCTCGTTTGGATCTATGTTCCTGTGATGAACTGGAGACCTGTCCAGGGTGTCCCCCACCCCTCGCACAGTGATGGCTGGATATGGGCACCAGTGACCCCCGTGACCCAAAAAGGAAGAAGCGGGATAAAGTTAATGGATGGATGGACTGCATAAAAGTAAAATATTTAGACTATAAAAGAAAATATACCCAATTTGCTTATTTTTAGGTGTACACATTTTTTATGTAACTATTTTTGTAACAAAAAAAATTGCCTAGTTGCACCAGATAGATAGATAGATAGATAGATAGATAGATAGATAGATAGATAGATAGATAGATAGATAGATAGATAGATAGATAGATAGATAGATAGATAGATAGATAGATAGATAGATAGA
>NC_056513.1:26595706-26604462 GCF_014905685.2 Nematolebias whitei
AGATAGATAGATAGATAGATAGATAGATAGATAGATAGATAGATAGAAGGATGTACATGTGTGTGAATGAGAGGGAGGCAGATGGAACAGTGAAGCTACAAGGAGCAGAGGTCACAAAGGTGCAGGACTTCAAGTACTAGGGGTCCACTGTCCAGGAAAATGGGGAGTGTGGTAAAGAGGTGGAAAAAGAGAGTCCAGGCAGGATGAAGTGGATGGAGAAAAGTTTCAGGGTGATTTGTGACAAAATGGTGTCAGCAAAGGTCAAAGTAAAAGTTTACAAGACACTTGTGAGACCAGTTGTATGGTCTGGAGAAAGAGACTAGACAAAAAAGAAAAGAGAAAGTATTAGAAGTGCATAAATGAAGATGTTCAGGTTCTCTTTAGGAGTGACAAGGATGGATAATCTAACAAAGTTAAGTCAGGTCCTTCGAACAGACTTTTTTTCCTCCAGCTACCAGCAGAGAAAACAGGAAGTGACACAATATGCCTTACCTTACTCTAGAACAGGTCTGGTTCCTGCGTGATCTGATGATATCCATAACCACTTGTCACTCTGAGACTTTTTTCCACTTATTTCAATAAAGATTAATGTGTTTTAAAAATCAATACAGTGCACATCTCTCCCTAAAGATCTTTGTCCTATCAATGAATAGGTAAAAACCTTGCTCACAAATTAGAGGACAAATGAGCTTAGTAACACCGTGTGATTCGAGAGAAGAGTGTCCATGGTTGTCTGTCAGTGAAAAGACAATCCATGTCTCTATTTAAAACTTTGAGATGGATTATGAATAATTCATGGCTTCCACAATAAAATATTGACCCGCATGAGGATTTGGTATTTTCTGGAGCAGTTATCTCACAAAGCTTTTTTTGGTAGGCATGCTAAAATAAATTAAACTATTGTGCTGTTAAATTAAATATAGAAATATGTTTCACTTAAATGTGCTGTCTTACACCTATCACAATAAATCTTTTGTGCAACATAAAAATTAGTTTGTCTGTATACAATAGGAAGTTGCTGCAAACCAGCTCATAATAAAGTTGCAAGGAGTTTCCTGTTTTCTTGCAGTACTGAGGCTGTATGCAAGACCTCATAGAGTTCAGCCAATCCCCATAATTACACAGCTATAGTAAGACTTTAACTTTATTTGCTAGGACAGCAAAAATATATATGCAACCTGAATTCATTATGTGACAATTTTGCAGAAGGTTTTTTTTACTGAGCTAAATATGACCAGTAATAGCTCCAGAGCTTAAATATTAGTGTGGCCATTGTTTGTGTCCTGAATCATCAGTCACACATTTCTTACAATTTGCATTATATTTTCTGAGGAAAAAGACAGGATAGATATTTAATATGTATTTTGTTGGGGGGGTTGTGCAAAATGTAGTTGCCTTTTAGCTCCCGGTGCTGGTCAAGCTTGTGTTTTATGAAAACAGTCCAGTCTATAAGTTACAGCTGAGAGACAGATGCCACCTGCACCCAGATCAACCACCAACAAAATTAGAATGTTTCATTTTACAAAGTAAATTTACACTTTTATTTAACAGAGGGGGAAAAGCAGACATGCACACAGATTTCTGGATGTGATTTCTCATTTGATTAAGTAATAATTTTATTACAAAACTTAAATTTAACAAAGATAATAGCGTGTGTGTGTGTGTGTGTGTGGGGGGGGGGGGTCATAAAACTATCATGAAGTGGTGCATGCATATATATTCACCAGTGATGTGCGGTCAGGTTTGTGACAGGTGATGCACTGACTCGTCTGGAACGTGGAAACGTTTCACTTAAAGGGGCAGATCATATGTTGTTGTGTTTAAAATTAGTGCTCATGTAATTATTTTCAGTTTACATATCCACTATAAGTTTTATTCACTCAAGCAGTCATATTTGTCCATAACTTTATTAGTAGTAAGCTTGAGAGCAAACAGTTACCAGAAGCACCCTGTCATAATAAGAGAGTTCCCGGATTTTCTTCTGTCAGGATCCGGCTCAAATTAAGCACTGGTTTCGACTGAAAATGTAGTAAAAAAAAAATCTTTAATTTTGAGATATTATCTTCAATTTTGTCAAAACAAATCTGAACGCACAGTGACGCGCACCTGTTTCAATGTTCCTATGGGGCAGCACTGCCCCCTATCAGTACTGCACGGTACTTTCTGCCTCACCCTGTGTATTTTTACTATGCATTTATGACCAATTAAGAAGAAGAAATGTGTCACACACATTCATTCAATATATTAGACAGACTGTAGAACTTCAGCATGTGTAGCACATGTGTAATCAAACATGTATATTGGCGATGTAAAGAGAGGCAGCAATGGGCAAGCTCCAACCGCCTACTTCATATATTGTCTATGACACAACGTCACCAGAGTTGAGCCACAGCACTTACTCACCCGGCATTTCTTTCATGTGTTTGAACAGGCAATGCTTAAGTTCTGCAATTTTGACTATTGAAATGTTGAAATATTTCAGAAAACAGTTTTATAGAACAGTCAAGTGGTCAAATGTATTTTCTCTTATCATTGTTAGTACTTTACTTGTCATGATGACAGGTGCGGTACTGTCTCACCTGCCTCCCCTGACTGCACGTCCCTGATCACCACATTTGCTTCAAAGCCCCGACCATTACATTCATAAGTCACATAAGTGTGGGGATTCTAGCGTGTTCTGCCATTACCACCTCTTGCAGCTCCCGATTGGCAGAGCGGAGTAAATTATCCCCAGCTGTTCTCCATTCAGCTGATAAGGCTCTTCCAGTATATAAGGCTGAGTGGAACCAGAATCCATTGCTGGAACATATACCTTGTGGTATTGAGTCAACAGCCCTAGTAAGATCCTTTCATGCTAAAAGTGCTAATAAGATTTGTGTTTTCCTTGTGGTCCTCACCGTCCTTAACTACCATTGATAATCCTTGGGTCTTCTCTTCACATCTACCTGGACCTCCTGCCTCTTGAGGTCCCATCCTGTAGTCTTCATTTACAGGCCCTCCTGTAACCAACAAACCAAACATCAACTCAGTCTCATTATCTCGTCTGCCACTGTCCAACTGATGCTCTTCTTATCGGCATACATTCATCTTCAGGAGGAAATGGTGTAGCAATCTGTGTCTATCTGCATTTTTATTTGTAACTAAACAGACTGATTCTTCAGTGATGATCTCTGTTGCATCTGATGGATGTGAATGGAGTTGCTTGCTGAGGCTGCTGTTGTCTGTCCTCTCTTTTGTCTCTCTGCTCCCATTGCCACATTTTTCACTTCCTCTACATTTTGCATGCCCTGTCTGATGTACAGGTGTCAGGTGGCACAGATTAAATTGATCAAATAGTTAAACTTTGTCTAAATGTTGTGTGTAAGACAAAAAAAAATGGTCTAAAGATTTTTTTTTTATGTTTTACTGTAGATAAAAGGAAATTAAGCCTTGATTAATCCGTATTGCTTATCTGAGAGTTAAAAAAAAGATAGAAAACCCCAGTCTTCACTCATCTTCAGGCCAGCGGTCACTCTTTCAGGGATGAAGATGTTCACATCCTGGACAGAGAGGAACAATGGTTTGAGAGAGGAGTAAAGGAGGCCATCTTTGTGAAAAGAAATCGTCCATCATTAAACAGGGGTGGAGGCCTCCGGGTTCAACTGTCCCCCTCTTACACTGCTATTATTGCTAGTATCACTCAACCCCCTGTGAATAGTAAACAGCCATCAGTGTGCTAATGATCCATTTTTAGGCTGATGGTCCTTCTTGACCATGTGAGCAGCTGGTTTTGGTTGTCAGCAGCAAACTGGTTGATCCACTCTGAGAAGGTGCTATTTAAGAGACTGAGCTGAATACAGCACCTCAGACTGAGGAAGTCTCTCGGATGAGAAACGAAACGTTTCTACATTTTTTTGCTTTGTTTTTTTTTTTTTGTTTTGTTTTTTTTGAATGTCCAGAGGACCAGATTGAACTTTTTTTGGAGTAAGCTAAGTAATTCAGTTGTTCTATTTCATATAGGCTTCGCCTTTTAAGGCTGTCGCTGATGGGTTTTATACCGATATGCGGAGCATCACACTGAAAAATTTAGTCCACGCCCACCTGCTGTGTGGGCCCCACCCGGTCCGTATAAATTACGATAAGAGCGGGTAATCAGCTCCCATTTTTCTTCAGCGAGCTAATAGCACTGTCAGAAGAACGAAGAAGGAAAGTTGTGTAGATGATCAACCTTTGTTAAGAATGCTTGGCCCGTCACGTCGACCTCCGGTCGTCCCGGTGAGCTCTCCTCCCCGAGGAGACGCTGACGAGCAGTCTTGTTTCAAGGTAAGCGCTGAGGAGTGTTTCTCAGTGACAGGTCGCTACACGCTGGACAACGCCATCTTGTAATTTTCCTCTTATTGCCGACCCTCGGAGCAAATCGGATGGTTCCTCCGGGACAGGCAGCGTCAGCTGCAGCCCCGCTGCTCATTCCCTCCTGGAGAGCATAGTGTCGGTGGAGGGGGGCTGAGTGAATGCTCACCGCATCCCAACTCGTTTCGCATCGGCGATCACACCGCTCCCGGCCGGCTGCGCCCTCTGGGGTTGCCCAGCTAACCCAGGAGGCGGCTGACATGAAGGGACCCTTTTTTATGTCTTGCGCCTTTTCCCGCCAGTTCGGATGATCCAATGGGAAGGGTTTTTTTTTTTTTTTTTTTCTGGGCTCCATCCGGCTCGCCGTCCTGATCCCATCTGGCCTCGGTTTCCCAACAGGACGTCCTACGGGGACGAGGCCACAGCCGTTTTCCTGGTAGATTAGGGGGGCGGCTTCCACAGTCCACGCCCATCACCAGAGTAAAGGGGTTTCACTGAGCGGAAATTCCCTCAGTGCCCCCTGGAGCCGAGCCTGACGAAGACTTTTCTCAGAGCAAGATGTCCAGGTGGACCAGCGTCCCGCGCCTCCAGTTAGCATAACCCAGAGAGTAACACCTCTCTCCGACCGAGCTCACCAGCATGCGTTTCAGACGGCCGCAGCGAACAACACGTTACGCTGTTGGCGTACACGTTCAGAGGCGGGAAGAGACGTACGCTCCCTCTGCAGGGCAGCTGACGTCATCCTCAACCGGTGCGCCTCTTTGCTGTCTGCCGGCGTGCATCGCAGCCAGAGGACGGAGTTTTCAGCGTTTCCCTGAGACCGCCAACAGATGGCACTCTAGGTCAATAAATGGCAGAGCAAATGACGGTTTTTGTGGAGGATGTGTGTGAAGGTGACATGAGTTTGGTTTAAAACATCATTTAATGATGAAAGTGTCTATTTGTAGATAGTCTGTCAGCTCGGATGACCTGACAGCGGCTCCCTCTCACATCCTCCACACGAAATAAGCTGGTGGCAAGACGTTCCACGGCCGTTTCGCTGAACGTCACCGCAGCCCCGCCCGTCAGAGACCGGCTCTCTTCATCCCGGTAACAGAGTGTCTAATGTTTTCCCAGAGATCCCCAGCAGACGGCGCCCTGGGCCAACAAATCCCAGAGCTCATGGGGGAAAAGATTCAAAATGGCGGTCTGCGGAGGGTGTGTGGAAAGATGACACAATGTTGAAGTAAAACATCATTCAATGATCAAAGTGTCTGTTTTTAGCCAGTCTGTAAGCTCGTATGAACTCACAGCGGCTGCGCACACATCCTCAACAAAAACGAGCCGGTGTCCTTAAATAAAGGTTTTTCAAACTCACCGTTGCTCCAGACATGACGAGATGCTCACAGAACACAACAGTGGTAAGCGAAATAACTCGTAGTCAACCCGAGCTGCATGATCTTCACTCAAGCGGTGTCAAACGTGCACTCGCGCGACGCACACAGCCTTCACCCAAACGGCGTTGCGTTGATGATGGTACACACACAGCTCCCCGACGTTCACCGGCTCACATCGGCATAAATGTGGGACCGCAGGTCGGGTCGGTGGAGGACCTCGCTCTCAGCGAGAGCGACACGCGCCGCACCGAAGCAAACGCGTGCCACCGCGGCGGGGTCAGTCTTCATTCACCACTCCTCAGCGCTCGGCCGCTCTCGTCAGCATCAGCGTGAGACAGCTGGGCGAACCCAGTGATGAAATGAATCTCACCCCAGCGAGAGCAGTGCGTGTCCCACCAAAGAAAACGTGTGCTCCTGCAGGGCTCGCAGCCTTCACTCAAACGGCACGGCGTAGATGAAGTCGTGTTCACAGCTTCTCAGCGCCCGTCCACTCATGTCAGCATAAATGCGGGATTGCAAAGTGAGCCCAGCGCAGGACCCTGCTCGCGGCTGGAGCAACACGCGTTTTTCACCGTAGTGGCGTCAAACGCATGGCCCAGCGGCGTCATCAGCTGTCACACGCTTCTCCTCAACACAAGGTGGACCCGCGGTCTGAACACAGCACACAGGTGCATTCAGAGCCCTTTTGAGAAGCCTCACCTTGGGTCACACGGAACACATTCCCGCGACACATGACGGCGGTCGAGGCGGTGGACTGGATGACATCTGTACAAAACATGAAGCATCACTTAAACGCGCGTCCACTCCACGAACATTACGCAGAGTGGCTACAAACATGCTCGCCGGACAGATGGATGGCCAGGTTGTTAATCTAGGGTTACATGTTGCAATTTGCAACCCGACTCCCTCCATTCGGAGGAATTTTAGAGACGGTCCTGTCATCACCAGACCATATCTCATTCCTTAATGCAGATGTTCAAGAACTTCTGGTAAAAGAAGTGATCTCCAAAGTTCTCAACGGAGAGGAAAACACAGGGTTTTTACTCATGTTACTTCCTGGTTCCCAAACGGACCGGAGGGACAAGACCCATTTTTGGATCAGTCAGTTTTCAACAGGGCGTTCATGGACAGACCGTTTCACATGTTGACAACCAGACAGCTGTTGGACAACATCCAGAGAAACGACTGGTTTGTTTCCATCGACCTGAAGACGCCTATTTTGCACATACCAATCATCCCAAAACACAGGAAATTCCTGCGTTTCTCCTTTCAAGGGATGAAATATCAGTACAACAGGCTGCCGTTCAGTATTCCCTCGCGCCTCGTACGTTCTCAAAGTGTGTGGAGACAGCCCTGCATCCGTTACACAGAGCAGGGATGAGAATTTTGTTTTACCTGGACTGTTGTCACGCTCCAGACAGGAAACAGTGATGCGGGCTCAGGTGCTGACATCACACCTGTTAAATTTGGGCTTCACCATAAATTGGAAGAAAAGCTTGATTCTCCCGGCCCAGACAATTGTTTATCTGGGAGTGGAGCTAAACTCAACCACCATGAGGGCTCGTTTATCACAAACGAGAATCGACACTCTAAAAGACCAGCTCCGCCACGTGAGACCTGGCAGAGTGATAACAGCTGTCTCCGTCATGAAGCTGTTAAGAACAATGTCATCAGCTCACACAGTGGTTCCGCTGGGTTACTCCACATGAGACGTCTCCAGAGGTGGTTTGCGCATCTGTGTGTGGATCCAGTAAAACAAAAGAGATGGATGATCGTTGTTTCTCCCTCCGTGAGAGTAGACCTCCAACACTGGGAAAACATCCTGGTTCTGTCGGAGGGAGACCCTGTAGATGAACAGATGCTGGGATATATTCATCATTTAACGCGGGTTCCTCATTTTTCTGGACTGAATAAAACGTGCATTGAATTTAAGGAAAGGCAAACGTGAGACGTCATTTAAATTTGACCCATCAAAATGAATGCGGTCATTTATTTACAGAATCAAATTTAACATCAAACATTTACATTAATTTGGCAAATTATGAAAATAACAATATAAGCAATCAATCAGGAAAAATCATACGGCCATGATTTTTCCGTTGCTGCACCAAAGACATTTATAAAACTGTACAACTATGATCTTTTACCCACACGGATGTGAATAAGCACTTTACACAGACATTTCTAAATGTCTGGGAGAATTTCTACTTGATAGAAAGTTAAAGATGAAAGAAGTTAAAGGGAGTAAGATTGAATGGGAAGGGAGGAATGTTCACCAGAACCGACACTCTCCATCAGAAGCCCAGCTCTCCTTCGGTACGCTTGGTAGGAAACTTGATCCATTACCTTTCTGAAGATTTATCAGCAGATATGGAATTCCGTTAACGCTACCTGTCCAGCGTCTCCTTAGAATGGCTGTAGCTCGTCAGAAGTAGTGGCGAGGCTCTGTTCGACACATATTCACCTCAGTGGAAAATGTTATAATCCCATGGAACTCGGAAGAGCTTTGTTGTCATGTCAGGAACTCCAACAGCACTCCATCAGAACTTTAGCTCTCGTGTAGTTTACAGAACTCCCACAGAACTGACTAGAAGTCTGACAACTCTCCAACTCTGAGAACTCTGTAGACCAGGAAGTACTGACATTTTAAAGACTCTTTCCCGGTTCACTTTTTGGGATTTGTTCATTGGTCAGAATCGACCAGAAGGGGTGTGTTTTTGTGACGTAAGAGGTTAGAGACAGCGAGAATTGTTATGAGACAGGTCAGAAATGTTCTCACAGACCGAGAGGGTTTTGTTTTGGCGTGTTTCAAGAAACAGGTGCAAAACATCTCTACTTACGTCTGAGAGGATTCTAAAACATGACAGTTTTAACATAACAACTTGTTTTTCGTTTGACTGTAACCTTGTAAACGCACACACTTGCTCATTCAAAAGCAGAAATCAGAAAAATGCATAATTACTCTGTAACAGCTTTTAACATGAGTTCTAACTGCATGAGAATAAAAATCATTACTCAGTTAATAAAATTGATTAGTTCACTGCAACATCT
>NC_056513.1:26604472-26607258 GCF_014905685.2 Nematolebias whitei
ACATCTAAAATGGTTTGAACTAAGACACTTTGATTATCAACATTTGTGGTAGTAATGATAATAAAAAAGAGAGTGTTCTTTTCACTTGAATCTTCAAGAAAGAAAGTCTCAGGATGGGTGAACCTGTATTTATGTATTCAAATACATGAAATGACAGTTCCTGTCCCACAAGGTTCTAAAGGTCAAGAGTTTTGACCTTAGACTTAGTTTCGACGTAGGCCTAGTCCACTACAGACCCCATCAGCAGACCCACGTCACACGTGTCAGTCTTCACAGACGCATCACTGTCAGGTTGGGGGGAGACATGCCTATCTCAAGCAGTAGGGGTGCTGTGGCCCCATCACACATCAGCCCACATAAATGTTTTTGGAGTGTCGCACAGTTCTGAACGTGATTCAACACTTTGCTCCTGTGCTACAGAATCAACACATTTTGATTCACACAGACAACAAGGTTGCTGCTGCATACATAAACTGGCAGGGGTGTGTGCGCTCAGCCCAGATGTTACACATTGCGCAAAAACTACTGTGTTGGGCACACCTAAATCTGCTCTCCATCAGAGCAGTGTACAGTCCCGGTGTTCTAAACAAAGGGGCAGATGTGATGTCCAGGGGCAGCCCACGCCACGGGGACTGGACTCTCCATTCAGACCTGATGGCTCAGGCGTGGCAGAAATTTTGCAAAGCAGCCGTGGACCTAATTGCAACACAAGAAAACACTCAGTGTCAACTATGGTTTTCTCTGAGCCCGCGAGACGAACCACCACTGGGGGTAGATGCGTTTGTCCACAACCCATGGCCCAAAATGCTTCTTTACGTGTTTCCTCACCTCCTTTGATTTTACGGTTCTTGAACCGAGTTCAGGAGGAGGGATTGACAGCTCTCCTGGTGGCCCCTGAGCACGTGAATGCGCCATGGCTCCCAGTCCTGTGACGCCTGCTATCGGGGCACCCGTGGAAACTGCCGTGGAGGGAGGACACTCTCCTCCAGGCGGGAGGAGCGATCAGGAGTTACCCAGAAATAGGCCAGCACCTGTGGGTCTTGCCGCTGAGCGGACCCGCTTAGAAGGGATGGGTCTCCCACAGGATGTAGTGCGCACAATTAAGGATTCACGTGCTACATCTACCACAGTGCTGTACACATCAAGTGAACAATTTTTCAGTGCTGGTGTACAGAGAAAGGTGTAGGGGCCACTTCATGTCCACTAGGCGACGTGCTGTCCTTTCTGCAGCAGCTGATGGACAAAAATTTGGCGTCCAGCACGATTAACGTACACTGCAGCCATCTCTTCCTGCCATGAAGGGGTCAGAGACAGAACAGCTTTTAATCATCCACTGATGAAGCATTTTCTAAAAGGTGTACAAAGACGCAGGCCTGTTTCACACCCACTTGCTACACAGTGGGATTTAATGCTGGTCCAGCGAGCTCTGATCAAAGCTCCATTTGAGCCTCTGGATCAGGTCCCAATTAAATTCTTGTCTCTTAAATCAGCCCTGCTGCTGGCTTTAACATCCGCTAAGAGGGTGAGCGACTATCTGCCCTCTCTGTCACTCCGTCATGTCTCAGAATTCAGGCTGACGACAGCTCAGCTGATCTAAGACCAAATCCAGCTTTTATGCCTAAAACATCACGAGTTCTTTTAAATCAAGAGCGATATCGTTGGAGGGGTTTTCCCTTCCCCCCACAAATCAGAGGAAGAAGCGTTTTTCCATCTTCTCTGTCCGGTGCGGGCGTTGACGTGTTACATAGCGCGCACAGCTGCAATGCGTCAAACTCAACATTTGTTTGTGCATTATAGAGATGCATCTGCAGGTCGCCCGTTATCCACCCAGCCTATATTCATAGAATCTGGGGTTACAGTACGTAACCAACGTTTCGACTTCTCCCTTCTTCATGGGTTGTTACAGAGTGAAATCATATAAAAGATTTGTCAATAGTTTTGCTTTGTTCCTAACACCACCTGGTCTTCAACCCTCATACTCCAGATTATGACACTGCCATATCAACCACACAATTAAACAGCACAAGGTAGATAATTAAGTTGTTTACAATATTTATCAGGAATAACTTCTTTGGGGGCAATATTTTTTTAGGTGTAGCACTCTGGCTGGGCCTGAATTTGATGTTTATTTTAAAAAATATATTTGTTTTTCTCACAATGCTGACTGAACAGAGCTTGGCAGGGCAATACATTGCTTTGAAAATGATCTTGCTAGATGTGTTAGCTTGTCTTCATGTGAAAACTTCATTCAGCCCAATATTCCAAAACGATATTTCTCTGAGCAATTTTTTTTTCTGCAGATAAGATACTGATTATTAATAATGCCCTCAAAATGCCATTAAAGAATAATCCAAACGGTCCCTTTTGCAATTGTTTATTTATTTTTTATAATAAATATCCATCCATCCATCCATTTTCTTTACCCGCTTATTCCATTTTGGGTCACGGGGGTCGCTGGTGCCCATGTCCAGCAATCACTGTGCGAGGGGCGGGGTACACCCTGGACGGGTCGCAAGTCCATCACAGGGACACACAGAGACAAACGAGACAAACAACCATTCACTCTCTCACTCACACCTAGGGACAATTTAGAGTTACCAATCAGCCTAACATGCATGCTTTTGGACTGTGGGAGGAAACCGGAGTACCCGGAGAAAACCCACGCATGCACGGGGAGAACATGCAAACTCCACCCAGAGGGCCCCTGGACCGGGGTTTGAACAAGGGACCTGCTCGCTGAAAGGCAGCAGCTCTACCAGTTGCGCCACCGTGCTGCCCTATATATA
>NC_056513.1:26607658-26660083 GCF_014905685.2 Nematolebias whitei
GTAAATCATCTAGATTTGGAGAGTTCAGTTCGGACAAAACTGATTGATCAACAATCAAATTCACATTTTTTTCTTCTTTCGGCTGATCTCTTCAGGGGTCACCACATCTAACTGAGTCGTACAAAGACTTGGCTATTATTTTTTACACCGGATGTCCTTCCTGACACAACCACGGACCACCGAGCTACCACAGCCCTCTGTGTGGAGCAGAGAGCTGCTATATAGGGCGCCCAGGGGAGCAGATGGTGGGGATTGAGGGCCTTGCTCAAGGGCCCAGAGTGGAGCACATGAGGGTGGAGGCAGGTGTGGGTGCTTCACCAATGCCACCCACATTTTGATGGTGTCTGTATCGGGAGTTGAACTAGCAGTCTTCCGATCAAAGGCCCACTTTCCCTAACCTCTGCGCCACCCCTTCAACAAACAAACAAATGTACATATAAATCAACAAAGCCAGTACAGTTGTTCATATACATGAAAGTTTCAGTATCTCACTTCATGTTATTCACATAAAATGTTCAAAACTTTGTATAAATTGTTTAATTAAATGAGCTTATACCTTTTGAAATTTATTTAATATTGTTTCATTGTAACACTGCTTCTGTGATATAGATTTAAACATATCTTTTAGTTTAAAAAAAAATGTTTGGACACATTTGAATACAGATAAAAAGAAGTCAAACGAGCATGATGAAATTCATTGTAATTGTAAACTTGAGCATAGCCTATAAAAAAACAGGCTGAATGAAAAGAATTGTTTGAAAAATGAATTGGAATGGAATTTATTCATAATTGTGCCTCTTCTAAACAAGTGACAATACTTTATTCCAAGTTACAGAAGCAAACATGCAGAAAAAACTTTTTAATATATTTAAGTTTATCAAAATCACACATAAATATAAAAAAATAAAATAAAAGAGGCTCAATGCTGTTTCTGGTTGTCTGACAAGTCAGTTAAGATTAACTATTATCATGATTCTTGTTTTTTTTTTCTTTTCTCTTCTTTGATTCAACAATATTCTGTTTTTATTTGTGTTAAAGACCAACCAGTGATACTAAATTGGGATGGTATTCATCCACAGGGGGTGTCTGACTTCATGCAGATTACCTGCTGTGTCATGTCTTTACATACTATCAATCTACTGCTTGGATCAATTTCTTAATAATAAAATCCTTTATAATATTTGTAAATGAACCCCCTGTCACAACATGTAAAGTACACTGATGCTTACTAATATTGATAGAGCAACATTGCAGCTACAACTGCATGAAAGCAGTTTAGGCAACAAAATATGGGATAACGGTCCTATATCATTTGAAGCATGACTAATTATGTATTCACCGTTTCATGTTTCACCCATGCATTGATTTCTTGTCTTCTGTCACTCGTCACAAACATTTATCTGTAGCCTGTCATGTACTTAGAAACTGGAGTGCATTAAATAAGACAAGACAGTAAGGCCAAGTGGAGTCATATAAATTATTTAGCATGTTATTTGTGTAAAAAGCACACGTAGAAGAAAACAGAAATGGAATTCAGCAATCTTGGTTTTGATGTCAGTGGTTTGGAGAAAATTGCTTCACCTTCCCAATTTTACCATTAGTAACAGAAAAACACCAGAAGATTGAATTAGAAAGTAAAAAAAAAAAAAACTTACTCTTGGGGCAGCAACTTTGGGTATACACTAGATTTTGAAGTTTGCACCATAGATTTTAACTTTTGTCCAGTATTGATATGTTCCTGGACAACATATTGAGGAAAAAAAATTGTTTTTTTATCATCTGTTGCTGCTGCAACAGTATGCTGCTCAATGTAGATGAACATATATCTGTGATATATTCATAAATTAAACGGATTCTTTCATTTTTCTGGACTGAATAATATCGTGCATTGAAATTAAATGTGACGTGAGACATTAATTTTCTTTGACCCATCAAATGAATGCGGTCATTTATTAACAGAATCAAAGTTTAACATCAAACATTTACATTAATTTGGCAAAATTGATTACAATAACAGCTTGATTAATTAGCTTCACAACTAGGAAACCATAAACATGGTATCCTTGCAGCTTTACAACAGACATTTCTGAAAATATCTGGATTAATTACTGGCAAGATAGAAGAGTTTAAAGATGGGAATGAAGGAGTTAAAATTGAGAGAGAAGATGGATGAGGGGTAGTTATGTGTCGGTATAAGAACGGCACTCTCCATCCGAACCCAGTTTCGCCCCGGTACGCTTCGGTAGGAAATCGACTCGTTACCTCTCTGAAGATGAATCAGCTGGTACGGAGTTCCATTTAACGCTACCATTTCCAGCGTCTCCGTAGGATGGTTGGGAAACGTCCGGAGTAGTGACGGTACTTAGTGCAGCACACGTTCACCTCACGGGTGGGCTCACATGAGTTGTGAGTCCGTCAGAGTTCCACTCAGATGTGGAAGATTGCATAATTCCCACAAGACTCGGAAGAACTTCGGATTATGTCTGGAACCTCCTGTTCTTTCCAGCACTTTTTCTGTTCGGTTCTGCTCCCCGAACTGAACTGCTCTCCCACCGCACTCTCTGGAACTCTATTCCAGCATTCTCCCAGAACTAGGAAGTGTTGAACCTTTTAAAGAGGTCACTTCCGGTTCATTTGAGAACTTCCTGATTGGTCGATCGACCGAACAGGAGGTGTGTTTTTGTGACGTAAGAGGTCACTAGAAGTCAGAAAAACAGAACAAATGTTTTGGAACAGACAGAAAATGTTTTTGAGACAGACAAGAGAAATGTTTAGGCGAGTTGGGAGGAAACAGGTGCCAGCTTCTCTATTTATGTCTGAGAGGATTTAAAAACATGACAGTTCGTTCCAACAAACTTGTTTGCGTTTGTCTCCAACCTTGGACCAACTTACACTTGCTCATTTCAGACAGAAAATCAGAAAATGCATAATTACTCTGTAACACATTCTAACTTGATTTCTACTTTGAATGAGGATTAAAAACTCATTAATACTGTTTCACAGTTGATTTAAAATGAGTAGTTCACTTCAACATTTAAAAATGGTTTGAACTAAACACACTTTGATTATCAAGAAAATAGTAATGATAATAAAAATAGAGTGTTCTTTCAATTGATCAGTGCAGGACACAGAAAGTCTCTGGATGAACTTAATCTTGTGTTTCTGGACTCAAATCAATGAACTCAAATATCTAAACAGAAAACAGTTTAAAAGGTGGTGTCCAAGGGAAGAAACTACATTTTACCCAACACTGCAGCCCCCTTTGAGCTGTTTTTAGTTTGAGCTTTACCAACGACTAAACATCCATCCATCATCTTTACTCACTTCTTCCTTTTTGTGTTGTGGGGGTCACTGGTTCCCATGTCCAGCCATCACTGTGTGAGAAGTGGGGGACACCATGGACAGGTTTCCAGTTCATGACAGGGACACAGAGACAAACGAGACAAACAACCATTCACTCTCTCACTCACACCTAGGGACAATTTAGTGACCAATCAGCCTAACATGCATGTTTTTGGTCTGTGGGAGGAAACCGGAGTACCCGGAGAAAACCGAACGTCTTCGGATGTTATCAGCCCATTAAATGGCCGTTATTAGTTGTTATCATCCCCATATGTAGCAGTCAAACTGTCCCACCTACCTCCTAGTAGGTTTAATGGTATGTTATTATCGTTATTATTGCTGATAATAGGCAGCGTCGCACGGGGGTAAACCAGGAAGTGTCTTTTGTTTTTTTCCAGCTTATGTAACCCTTTTCCTAAACATAAGCCTACACCTGACCCAGAGGACCAACCCTAAACTTAACCTCCTTACCCTTGTGCCTAAACCTAACCAAGACCCTAAACCTAACCACCAGACCCTTTACTCTAAACCTAACCACGTGAAGCTCTTATGAGCGCTAACAAAGCTAAAAACAGAGCCTATTATCATCGCTAACAACGTACCTTTAAACCCACTGGGAGGTACAGGAGGGGCAGTCTGACTGCTACATGTGGAGATAACAACTAATAACGGCCATTTACTGGCTGATAACATCTGAAGCGGGTGGAAAACCCAAATATGCATGGAGAGAACATGCAAACTCCACCCAGAAAGGCCCCCGGACCAGGATTTGAACCAGGGACCTGCTCATTGAAAGGCAGCAGCTCTACCAGCCGTGCCGCTGTGCTGTACCATTAAGCATATTAAAATAATTTAAATATTGGGCTAAGGCAAGTATCCACGTGGGGTTTCTGTGTTTTCTGCACCTCCATGTGTTTCTCTCCCTTGTGTTCAGTCCCTGTCACCCCTGTTTCAGTCTCCAGTCACACCAGGTGTTTCTGATCATCAGAAGTCCGAGTATCAGAACAAACACCTGTCTCAGAAAATATTCATGTACACAACAATTTTTAGATCACGAATAAAGGCAGGCTGAGAAAATATATGACTTAAGCCCTATTCACACGCAATTAGATTTATTTAGGCAGGGCCAGATTAACACTTCGCTGTACCTTGGGCAACAATCTTCAAGGGCCCCATCATCACGACCCCAGAATCACCATAATCTGTCAAAATACAGAATAAATTACCATAATATACAGTAAATATACTTAAAATTCTAACTATCAAGTGTATTTGATGTATAAAAATCCAAATGCTCATTGACACAAATCATTAAGACTGAATTAAGTTGAACGCACTTTGAACACCATATGTGTACTTGTTTAGTAACATGTTGACCACTGGTGTCAGAAGCATTTATAATGTGTGTGGGGGGGGGGGGGACACTGATGGGGGGTCTGGGGGTCTTGTGCCCTCACTGCCCTAGGCCCCTTAGAGATCATGGGCCCCTGGGCAGTTGCCCAGTTGCCCATATGGTTAATTCGGCCTTGTATTTAGGGACCACATGCTAATTTAATAATTATGGAGATTGTCTGTGTTGTTGATCCCGTGCGAATCAGCCATGTCAGTAATTTACCATACCATATCATTTTATTTATAGAGCACTTTAAACAGCGACAAGGCCAACCAAAGTGTTGATTTGTAAAGTAAAAATTCCCCCGCAAATTACCTACTATATTTTGCTGAACTCCGAGGTACTGTGATAATACTAATCCAATGTGAATAGGCATCACTGGGATTTGGACAGAAATGTGCAGGATCTGATACGTAACGAGGCGTTTTTTTGTTTTGGTTTAAGCAAAATCCATCCATCCATTGCGTTAATATCATATCCGGAAGATGTCTGTAAATTTCAGCTAAATCTCAGATTTTGGTTGTCCCGTGCGAATGTACCACATAAAAAGCAGACGTTGGGGAGTAATTTGTTTATTACATGCGGTTCCTAGGTAAAACTAATCTTGTGCGAATAGGGCATAAGGTTGCAAAAGATGTTGCTATATTTATACATCAGAATGAATGGATGAATTGAGTGATGAATTGATCACTTCTTGGTCTGCTGCCTTCATACATCTCCTCCTACCTGTACATGTCTCTGTGTGAGTGCAGCTACAGCGTGCGCTCTCAGGACATTATTACCTGCAGTGTTCCCTCACTGTGGACTGAACTATGCAAAAGGGCCTTCTCCTACTCTGCTCCAGTTTCCTGGAATATCTTACAAAAAGATCTGAAGCTCTCGACCTTGACCTCTCTAAGTTGCTTTAAACATCTGTTAAGTTCCTTTACAAAAACCAATGCAGACATGTTCCTGTTTTTAGTTTTTTACATCGCCTTACAACCTAGCTGTTTTTGTTTCATTTTTTAAATACCATTTTCTTTCACTTGTCCTTCTCAATTTGTATGCTTTTTTTTATGATTGTCTTTGTTGTCCACTGTTGTCATCACTCTTTGTTAAAATCAGATCTTTCTCGTAAATGAGTCCCCGAGGCTCAGTGGGATTAACCTAAATAAAGGTTGAATGAATTGTTGTGGCTTTAAAAAGGGACAGTAATTTGCAATTGGATACTCAAATAAAAGTGAATAATATCACAATTCAAATACTATTTAATGTATTCTTCTAAGATTTTACTTCAAAAGAATGTTTCTTGAGAGTGACCTTTTACCATTTTCTATGATATAACAAAAAAGCTACTGCTATTTTATTTTCAGAAGTTTGGACTGAATATGGAGGTATAGTTGTTCCTTATTAAACAGAATCACAGTTTTCTTTCAGTTCATGCTGTGGTAACCTCAGAATACTTTAAATAACAGAACTGTCACAAATGTCGAGCTATAGCCAAATAAATAGGCTGATCCTGACAAAAATTCGAACAATTAGTGACATGTTTCTCAGATTTTGCAAGAAACTCCTCTGACTGCTACCATTTTTTTCTGTTCAGAGTAAAACACTAATAACCAAACCAGGAGATGAACCACTGAGATTGAAGAGAAGGAAGCAGCAGGCAGTTCTTATACCGATAAATCAAGTTTAATCTGAGCTGTGCAGGCGTAAACACCATTGCGGCTTTACTCTCAGTAGTCTAATGTTATCACCACACAGCAAACAAGCACACACAGGTCTGAAATAACTTTATATATGGCTTGAATTACACTGATTGCCAGACATGTCATCTGTGATAAGGAAAGAAATTACAGCAAAAGGGTGTTTACGTGCCGTGGGCTGATGGAGCTGAATATATCATGCAACAAAGACTGGGATATGAATCACACTGAGCTACGACTACTGAAAGATGCGCTCTGAGTCTAGAAATGAAGAATGGTAGCAGTCATTCACAACATGACTTTGTTATTGTTTCCATAAAGATCAGTTTTACTGTGACACGCTGATTCAGGGGCTTAGCTGCAAAGTCTTTCCAATTTGAGTTATCAATGTACAAGATAAACGAGATGAAACTGACATTTGTCATCATCAAATAAGATTTTATGAATGATATGTTTAAGTCCTTTGCAAGTTTTACTGGAAATAAAAACATTCGTTTTCAGAATACAAATTTTGTCAACTTGAAAACATCTACTGTCTTTGAGATGTGCACTAAATTCTTCATATTGTGCGGCTGTTTTTCTTTTTAAATGCAAAGTGAAAATACTGCTTTATTAATGGGGGCAAAATGTGAAGGATGAGTTGAAGATTGCTGTTGAAGTAAGATGCTAAGTTCAGTTTTGGTGTTCTCCTGAGAACTACATACCTGTACCACTCAGGGGGTTTCTTTATAAGGTCTCTCTTCAGGTCTCTCTTGTAAATGAGTCCTCGAGGCTCAATGGGATTTACCTGTCTAAATAAAGGTTGAATGAAAAAGGGGGTTTCTTTATAATGATGTAGTTTTACTGTATGTTGCATCAGTGGGGCTAGAACTTGACCTTTGGTCTATTTCTTTGTAAGCTGGTCAAGAGCTGTCAGTTAGTTTCCATAATTAAATCCTCTGATACTGGTATAATTTTCTTCAACTGACAGACAGTATTGTAGTCAAGACCACCTAACCCAAGACCAAGTCAAGACCAAGACCAGAGTGTATCGAGACCAAGACAAGACCAAGATTTTTAGGGTCCAAGACCGAAGCATTTTCTAAGTTTACATAATTTATTTGTTGAAAAATCATGGTTTTCGCTCAATAACTAATTAGAAAATGCTTTAAAATGAGGAAAAAAATGATGGTTTCTTGTATGCCAGGTCTATTAGAGTTTAGTTTTGTGTCAGTGGATCATCCATCCATCCATTATCTTTACCTGCTTATTCCATTTTGGGTCACGGGGGTCGCTGGTGCCCATGTCCAGCAATCACTGTGCGAGGGGCGGGGTACACCCTGGACGGGTCGCAAGTCCATCACAGGGACACATAGAGACAAACGAGACAAACAACCGTTCACTCTCTCACTCACACCTAGGGACAATTTAGAGTTATCAATCAGCCTAACATGCATGTTTTTGGTCTGTGGGAGGAAACCGGAGCACCCGGAGAAAACCCACGCATGCACGGAGAGAACATGCAAACTCCACCCAGAAAGGCCCCTGGACCGGGGTTTGAACCAAGGACCTGCTCGCTGAGAGGCAGTCAGTGGATCAAATTATGTAAAATATATTAATTTCGTTTCTGAAAAGTGTTTGGTTCGGTAATTTGTTGAGTGTCCCTAAGTGAACCATTACGTTTCAGAGGAGGGGCAGATTGAGCATAGCTGACTGAAATCAGACTGCCTGCTTCAGATCGAACGAGAGGAACACACCGCTGAAGCCACGGAGCTCGAATGACCAACGGCAAATGTAAAACTAACTTCATCGCAGTAGAGAATTGAGGCCCCAGCATAGCACCAACAGTTCAGAAACAATTTGAATGAAAAAAAAAGCTATTTATTTACTGATTGTCGTGTTTTAGACTGCTTATCGTTGGAGAATCTATTCTGACCCAAAGTGCAGCCATGACTGCTTTACAGCAGACGGCTGCTCCCCTCTCTTCCAAATCCTGCATAGCGGACAAATAAACTGGAAAATATTCTGGCAATTTAGGGATATTTCCACAGTTGTGTTCTTGACTGGTCTTGAAATAAAATCCAGAGTCCTTAATGTCCAAGACCGAGACAAGACCAAGACAAAATGCGGGGTTTTTTTTTCATTCATTCAACCTTTATTTAGACAGATAAGTCACATTGAGCCTAGAAGACTCATTTACAAGTGAGATTTGTTTAGACAGACAAAACATAGTGAAAACTGGACACATGTAGGAATTGGATGAGTCCGAGACGAAACCGAGACCATTAAAAAGTGGTCTCAAGACCAGTCTCGAGTACTACAACACTGCTGACAGAGACTGCCATCAAGAATTTTAGGTCAAATTCCTTTCCCCCTTCCCTTTATTTGTTATCCCTATATCCCCACATTTTTTTGTTTTTTGTTTAGTTTTTTTGCATTCATATCAGGTAGAAAAGTGTCCTGATTTCTTTAATGTCAAGCAAAAAGGGCAGTGCTCAGTATCTGAAATATCTAAAATATCCATCCATTATCTTTCACCCGCTTCTTCCATTTTTGGTCACAGGGGTCGCCGGTGCCCATGTCCAGCAATCAATGTGCGAGGGGCGAGGTACACACCCTGGACAGGTCGCAAGTCCATCACAGGGCCATCTAAAATATCATTATCTGAATATCTGGAAAACTGACTAATTTATGTCCATTTTTCTGTTTTCAAGGAGTGGGTGTATGAGTAGAGGTAACATTAGGAGAAAGATTCTGTTTTAGTTTCTTGTTTGGGACAACAATCCTTTACTACATTTGTTTCCACTCATATAGACTTAATTTACTAGTATGTGAAATGAAAATAAAACAAATATATCAATCGTACGTTCTGGTTGAAGTCACTAACGGGCAATATTTTCAAATTCATTTGAGAAATTGTGTCTTATTGTTGGATGTCTGAATCATATGAGCTGGTGTTAACCTGCTCATCCTTGGATAAAGGCAAGTGTTTTGTCAATGGCTGCTGATGTTCCTTGAGTTATGCCCTGGTGGGCTGATTTGCCGCATTTGGCAAGATGAATGATCACAGCAATATAGTCAGCCTCTCTGTGGCAATCCATCAGCATTAGAATGGGAGTGATGGTGATAGAAGCTGAATTAGCAGCTTGTTTCTTATAACTTCTGAGAAGTTTAAAAAAAAAGTCAACACATGGATTACATATTAACAGGAATAGAGTTGTGCTTATTCAATATAGCTTCAACTATAGCAACTAAATAACCAATTACACCAAATTAATTTAATCTAGCATAATTTCAAAGATTCAAGGATGAATCACAGGAAAACACAACCACTCCTGTCAGCCCAGACTACATTTTTAATCTTGTCGCCACGTGTTTTCACTTGAGGAATCTAAGTGCACAAATTTCTGTCAGCCATGTTGTGTAGAAATTCCCATCAAGCCACTTCAGTCCCCACTCAGGTCCCACTCAAGAGTCTTTCACGTTTGTTGCCATTTAGTTCTGAAAATTGGCTTAAGGCGGCATAAAGTGGTGGGAGAGTGCAGAAACACACAGTGAGGTCCAAATGTTCTTTGTTAAGAGTGCAAAGACGTTGGTTTTTTGTTTGTTTTTTTCTTTTTCAGAGAAAAGCAGAAGACTTTCATAGTTAAGCCTGGTGGATTTGGGAGCTGCAGCATTTCTTGTGAAGTTGGAGGCTGAACATTTCAGCGGAAAGACACTTGTGAAAACCAGAGAACAATGCAACATAGAGGGATATTAGTGGTAAGAATCTCTTTTCTTACAGCATATGAAGAAATTTTATTTTTGTCTGCTCCCTTTTTCAGGGGTCACTACAGCGAACTAACTCGCAGACTAGCAATTGCTTTTACACCAGACGCCCTTCCTGATGCAACCGCAGACCACTGAGCTACCACAGCCCTCTGTGTGGGACAGGGAGCTGCCATCTAGGGCGCATGGGGGAGTAGATAGTGGAGGCTGGGCCTTGCTCAAGAGCCCAGAGTAGAGCAAATGAGGGAAGACATTTTGATGTTGTCTGTCCAGGGGGTCGAATCGGCAACCTTACTGATCACTGGCTTGCCTTCTCTATCCTATGCACCACCGCTCCCCCATAGCTTTGGAAGAAATTAATATGGTGAAATTAATTATGCACTTTTTGGATGCAACTAGAGGGTGGAGATAATAGCAGATCATTTCAAGTAATTTACAGTCACTGAATAATTCAAAGGTAATGAAGAGTTGTTAGAGTGTGTGGAGAGACTTTCTGTGGTGTCCGTCGTATTATATTTCTTTCAGCGATGCATGTGTTTAAAAGTCAAATTACTTTAAATAATAAAATGTTTGGGCCATGAGCAAACTTTTATAACTGAGATAACGGTATTTTATCGGAAAGAGTAAAAAACTGAAAACTGCAAACCTGCTAAAAATATTTTAAATGAAAAGACCTAAATAAATGGGATTGCAGGAGTTTATCCAAACAAAATTAAACAAGTACACACTTTACTCCTACACTGGTTAAACTACTTTTGAAACATTAGAATAAGAGATAATAAAATAATGAAAACGTGGCATGCGATCAGAAGTTTTGGTAAAGGTCAGTGGTTTTTGTTCTATTGTTTGTTTTGGGGTTAGATTTATTTTATTTTCTGTGTTTGTTGGGTTTCGTTTTGTTAATTTGTGTTTTCCCCTGCGTTCTCTTGTGCCATCACTCATTCACCCACAGTCCGTTCTCTGTTTTCTCTGTAAGTCTGCCACGCCCACTCACCTGTTCCTGTTTTCTTTCAGCTCAGGTGTCTCCACTTTCTTATCAGCCCAGTGCTATGTGTTGCCTTTCTCCAGCTGTACTCCAGCAGTGCATTGTTAGTTTATATGCCACAGTTAAATAAAAATAATGCCAAAATAAGAGAATAGAACCCCAATATAATCAAATAAAAAAATAGTCTTTAAACTAGCAACAAAGCTGAATGTCAAATCTTGGCTCCCCTAAACCTATAAGATCCAAAAAATAAACTAATTAACAAATATTGGGACCTTTGGAAACCCAACTAACGGTTAATGGAAAACCAGAATATATATATATATATATATATATATATATATATGTGGTTCGTTTGTCACGGACTCGCTCTATCGTGGTTTGTGTTGTACAGTGTACAGCAGTTCTAAATATTGTGCATAACTTTTACGCATGATTGTGGACTGTACAGTAATGTCACTGTTCAGAACTTGTGAATGTGAAAAAGTTAATGGCAAAAAAATAATCATTCATACAGGAGCTGCCATTTTGTAGTTTTCCGTCATTCAACCCCCAACTGTACTGTAATCTCCACTCATAAGGATTACATTGCCCTTAATTCAGTGTTGTAGTGCCTCCGGCTGTTGTTTTCTGCCGAACACTGTTTTTGCTAAATGAAGTCATGACTGCTGAACCGGCCTTTCAAACGTAAAATTTAATTCATGTCACATGGAGAAGTTTTGATTTTTTTTTTTTTTTTTTTTAGAAATTTCAACATTACAAATGTAAGATTCAAAAGAACGTGTAAACCATGTGAGGACATGTCTAATTAAAAAACAGAGTGTTGACTCGGAGACCCAGGTTCTGATTGGCCGTCAGCTCTGTTTTCCCGGTCACTGATTGGCTGTTACCGTCTGTTTACCATCGCTCTTTTTCAACTAAACTTCAAGTGTTACTACTGCGTTATGTTTTCTAAATGTTATATGCGTTCAGAAGTCTTGGGCGGCGAACCGAAATGCCAGAAATGCTTTGTAATCGAAATGCACAGCAACCTAGATGTAGCTGATTGGCTCAGTAACCTAAATGCAGCCGCACACCAAAATGGAAGTCAGCACATTGCTTCATTTTCAGTTTATCCAGCTCACAATGCTAATAGTTTATGGGGCAGCCATCTTGGATTTTGACGTGGCAACCCAATATTTGAAAGGAACCTTTCTTATAGATGTAGCTACACACCAAAATGGAAGTCGGTACCTTACTTATTTTTCCAAGTTATCACGCTCACAACATGCATGGAGAGACAGACAGTGGATATTTCCACTTCCCCCTCCCTCATTCGCTTTGTGACAGGGGACAAAACTGATCCTGTGGTAGGCTGGCAATGGTAGTAATGAGAGTCTGAGCTTGTTCCTCATAGCTTTTTAATCAGTCAGCCAATCATGTCTAAGAAGAGAAACAGGAAAGCTTAATCATAAACTGACACTAACATAAACTTATACTGTACAGTGAATTTAAAAAAGTATGTGTCTATCTACTTTCAGCAACAATCAATTAAATATCTTGCCATATCAGCAGAATATACTGTATGTGCTTTAGAAACACATTACTAAGCCCTGTCATTGTGCATTTAGATCTGAGTATTATTCCAGTTTAACAATGTTCAGTCAGATCATCAAGATGGTTTCTTTTTTTGCCGAGACCATTCGTCCCTCATCCAAAGGACTTCCTCAATCCGAGAAGCCAGTGATGGTTTTTTCCACTATGGAGTATGCTGTTAGTGGGAATCAGTATGTTTGGTGGCTTCTTGGATTGAGGAAGTCCTTTGGATGAAGGACGAAACGTCTCAGCAAAAAAGAAACCGTCCAGATGACCTGACTGAACATTGTTGGATTTTATATCTGGATTATGGAGCGTAAACTTTGATATTCCAGTTTAGATTTTAATTACTTTTCATCTAGCAAGGCAAATAAATACTTGTAAAGAACACTTCAGCAGCTCTGCTAAACATGAGCATATGGGATCTCCATAAAAACAGAGGGTAGGAAGGAGTGTTATAAAGGAATTTGGCTTAGATGTGTGAAATGTCTGACAGGGTATTAATTTAAAACTTCTATAATCCACTGGCCTGCAGCTCAGGGAGCACTCTCTCAGGAAGCTTATTTTACAATATGTCACACTGACTTTATGCAAAAGTATAGCTCTTCACTTTATATCTCAGGTCACAAAATGCAAGTGTTTCTGTTCCTTAGTATCTATACATACCACAAAATAAACAATATAAACTTTAACAAGAGATGAATAAGCTATTTTTTTATGAATAGGAGGAAAATAAATAGAAGTTGAAAGAGTATTTTGTTAGTGTTAGATCAAATTATGATAACTGTATGTTGTGATGTTTTAATTACAGTATCTTTTAAGTTTACAAAAATGATTAATAATACATTTACATTTTGGTTAAGATTTTTATTTGATAACAAAATTATCCATAAAGTGTTGTCTTCTTTTTTTACTTTGGGCTTTTTCCTCTTCAGGGATCTCCACAGTGAGTCATCCTCCTCCATCTCACTCTGTCCTCTGCATCCTCTGTCCTCACTCCAACCACCTCCATGTCCTCTCTAACTGCATCCATATATCTCCTCTTTGTCTTTTTCCTGTCAGCCGCATTTCTAACATCCTTCTACCAGTATACCCACTGTCCCTCCTCTGGACATGTCCAAACCA
The DNA here is from genome assembly GCF_014905685.2 of Nematolebias whitei. Taxonomy (NCBI): domain Eukaryota; kingdom Metazoa; phylum Chordata; class Actinopteri; order Cyprinodontiformes; family Rivulidae; genus Nematolebias; species Nematolebias whitei. The sequence continues at coordinate 26,621,511 of NC_056513.1, forward strand.
TCTCAGTCTGGTCTCTCTAACTTTATCTCCCAGGTGCTCAACCTGTGCTGTACCTCTGATGATCTCATTTCTAATCTTATCCATCCTTGTCACTCCTAAGGAGAATCTCAACATCTTAATTTATGCCACTTTCAGTTCTTTCTCCTGTCCTTTTGTCAGTGCCACTGTTTCCATACAATATAGCTGGTCTCACCACTGTCTTGTAAACTTTTACTTCAACCTTTGCTGACACCCTTTTGTCACAAATCACTCCTGAAACTTTTCTCCATCCACTCCATCCTGCCTGGACTCTCTTTTTAACCTCTTTACCACACTCCCCTTTTTCCTGGACAGTGGACCCCAAGTACTTGAAGTCCTGCACCTTTGTGACCTCTGCTCCTTGTAGCCTCACTGTTCCACCGGCCTCCCTCTCATTCACACACGTGTACTCTGTCTTACTACGGCTGACTTTCATTCCTCTTCTTTCAAGTGCATACGTCTACCTCTCCAAGTTCTCTTCCACCTGTTCTCACCACAGCTCACAATGTCATCTGCAAACATCATAGTCCACGGGGATTCCTGCCTGACCTCATCTGTTAGTCGGTCCATCACCAGAGCAAACAAGAAGGGGCTCAGAGCTGATCCTTGAAGCAATCTCACCTCCACCTTGAAGCTATCTGTCACTCTTACAGCACATCTCACCACTGCCCTGCTGTCCTCATACATGTCCTGTACCAGTCTAACATACTTTTATGCCACTCCAGATTTCCTTATGCAACACCACACCTCCTCCCTCGGCACCCTGTCATATGCTTTTCCTAAATCCACAAAGACACAATGGAGTTCTTTCTGACTGTCCTTGTATTTCATCTACATCCTCAAATCAAAAATAGTATATGTGGTGCTCTTTCTTGTATGAAACCATACCGCTGCTCACAGTCACCTCTCGTCTAAGTCTTACTTCCACAACTCTCTCCCAGATCTTCATCGTGTGGCTCATCAACTTAATCCCCCTGTAGTTGCTACAACTCTGTACATCACCCTTGTTCTTAAAAATGGGCACCAGCACACTTCTTCTCCATTCCTCAGTCATTCTCTTACCCTCAAATATGCCATTGAATATTTGAGTCAAAAATCTCACTGCCATCTCTCCAAGACATTTCCAAACCTCCACTGATATGTCATCAGGTCCTACTGCCATTCCTTTCTTTATTCTTTTCAGAATTTACCAGACTTCACCCTCCCTAATCTTTCCCACTTCCTGGTCCACAGTTTCTATGACCACTACTCTTCTTTATCTTTCATTCGCTTTATTCATTAGCTCCTCAAAGTACTCTTTCCATCTTCCTGTCACACTCTCCTCACTTGTTAGAACATTACAATTCCTATCTTTAACAAGCCTAACCTGCTGTACATCCTTTCAAGCCTGATCCCTCTGTCTCGCCAATCAGTACAAGTCCTTCTCACCCTTATTTGTGTCCAGCATTCCATACAACTCTTCATACGCCTTCCACTTTGCCTTAGCTACATCCTTCTTTATTTTACGTCCCATCTCCTTATATTTCTGTCTCCTCTCTTCAGTCCTCTCACTGTCATATTTTTTGTGGCTAATCTCTTTCTTTGAATAGCTTCCTGCACTTCACTATTCCACCACCAGGTTTCCTTATCATCCATTCTCTGTCCAGATGTCACACCAAGTACCTTCCTACCCATCTCTCTAGTTACAGTTGCTGTAGTAGCCCAGTCATTTGGAAGCCCTTTCTTACCACCCAGAGTTATTAAGAGCTCATCTTTGAATTTTTCTCAACATTAATCAAATTCTCCATAAAGAGTGATTCAATAAAATTTCTGTTTTTTGGATTTTGCTCTTATTACATTCATTGACATACCGTACAGTATGTATAACCTACTTTGTTGTTGTTTTTTGTTTTTGTTTTTTTTAAACATTGGCTGTAATTCTTTTATCAAGACGTTATTCCAAAACTGGTTATTAAATAACTAGAAAACTGAAAATTGTGCTATTGTTAGTTGAAGACCACGAGGAGGGAAACGTGTCAACATGAAACATGCTAACAGATCACTTGAGGTTGCTGTTTTTGCATGCGAATCAGCAGGCGATATGCATTGCTTCAAGGAGTGTTAAATTAAAATATACTGCTGCAATATCATTTTCTTTTTTCTGAATCATAAAGAATTAATCAGGTTGATTAAATGATGGGAAAAATACATAATTTCTGTGTTGGACAGGACTTAAATTGCCATAAATCTAAAATACTGATAAAGACACATACTCAAAATTCACTGAATATATTGCCGAACAAACAATAAAAAATTCAAAACTAATGATCAATCATGAATAATTCAACTTGAAAGATTATCTTATGTTTAAACCTTATTACTTCCTACAGAAAGATTTCAAAGATTAGCACATGAACTGCAGGAAATTCCACTTATCTGAGAAGTTTTAAATGAAACACAACTTAAATAAGACCTTAATGTGCGGTCTAAGGGCAAAAATTCATGGTACTGATGCGGACACTGATACAGACAGCTGAGTTTTAGACAATTGACTTTGGAATTGTTTTAGGAGGCAAACTAAGAACATAAAGTTCTTGGATATTTGTACTCCCCACTGCCTGTTTGTCCAAAGATTTAGACACCATCTGTTTTTGATATATTGTGACTTACTGTGTCCTTTCCTGCACCAAAGTCAGTGAAAAAGTGCCATATTAGGTTCTGAGTGTCAAGAACAAGCAGAGCTGCACTTTTAAGCAAAAGGATTACTGTTGTCTGAGCTCCTGCCACCACCTACACAGACTGGGTCACAGGTGCATAATACTGGAATATTTTCATGAATTTAAATGATGCTGGAATATCTGAACTGAATCTTCAAAGGGAAGTCAGCAGGTTTCATTGTCCTACGTACTGAATGCAAAGTCACAACAGTGTCCACTGAGCTTAGAGATAATTTATTAAAAACCCATCAGGGTTCTTCTGATGGATGCTTTTATTAAGTAGCCAAACGTCCCCCACATTTTATCACTGATATTGCCACTAATGCTGACTGGCGCACCAAGAAATTCCTTTTGGCAGTTAAATGATCCCCTTAAAGACATCTGATATCCCTACGAGAAAATATAAGTAGCGTTTTACATTTAGAAAAAAATGAGACAGGCAGTTTGGAATAAGATAATTGCAATCCCAACATAAATGTGTCCGCAAATGAGCAATATGCTTTATTTACATCTTGTGGAAATAATTTACATTTACAAAAACTATATTATATGTATCAATCTATACCCACCACACTAAGGGCAGCACGACAGTGTAGTGGTTAGCACTGTTGTCTGGTGCTGGTTTCAATCCCCTAGTTGGGCCTGGGCTCTTTCTGTGTGGAGTTGGCATGTTCTAAAGTTTGTGTGGGTTTTCTCCCACAGCATATTTAAGTGGCCTTCAAATGAGTTGTGTAATCTCAATGGAATTGAATGAAAATGTTTAAATTAAAGTTAATAATGAAAAAAGAATTAGCACACTCAGAAGTGTGATATTGTGTCCACATGTCATGTTGCAGAAAATAAGCATATGCACAGTTTGCATACTATCATGGTATCATGTTGTATTTTTTTTTGTAGGGGTAGACTATAGAATGGATAATTTATGAATTCACAATTTATCAAACCTTGGGGCACCCCCCTCATAAAGAGGGAAAACTACAAATCTATGACACATATAATTATCAGTCTCAATAAATCACCTCAAACCATGAGTTCTTTTCTTCAGAGTAATATCATAATTCCATTAAAACACACCACACACACACCACTGAATTAGGTTTGGCACTGTTTATGTGACATTTATTGAAAGATAGTAGAATAGTAACAAGTTATGGCAAATATGAGTAGTGAAAAATGTAATATTGAAATAAAAAATGTATGTGAAAAATGTAATATTGAAATAAAAAATGTAACATAAATATATATATATATATATATATCCATTCCATCCATTATCTTTACCCGTTTATTCCAGTTTGGGTCACGGGGGTCGCTGGTGCCCATGTCCAGCAATCACTGTGCGAGGGGCGGGGTACACCCTGGACGGGTCGCAAGTCCATCACAGGGCCACATAGAGACAAACGAGACAAACAACCATTCACTCTCTCACTCACACCTAGGGACAATTTAGAGTTACCAATCAGCCTAACATGCATGTTTTTGGACTGTGGGAGGAAACCGGAGCACCCGGAGAAAACCCACGCATGCACGGAGAGAACATGCAAACTCCACCCAGAAAGGCCCCTGGACCGGGGTTTGAACCAAAGACCTGCTCGCTGAGAGGCAGCAGCTCTACCAGTTGCGCCACCGTGCTGCCCATATATATATATATATATATATATATATATATATATATATATATATATATATATATATGAGGCAAAATTTAAAGCTTTAGTCTATTAAACGTTGAGGGGCAGGTTTAAATTAAATTAACAAATAAAATAATTAAAATGAAAGTTCAAAATTTGAAACTTGTCAAAGGCAATTAAACGGATAAAATAAGGGAAGTTTGTATGTCCAAGATTTATTTCCTGACTCCAAAGGTATAGGCCGGGAGTTCCTCTAGGAACCTCTTAGCTTCGGCTGGTTTTTCAGCCCTGGTCCAAGCAGTAACCATGGGTCTCTCCATGGCAATTTGGCTGGCTGGAACTGGTGATGAGCTTTGGAGTCTCGGCCGGAGGAACTGCTTATGACCTCCCAGAGTTACTGGAGAAGTTTGGACTGACTTTACTTCACTACTGTGCTGAATCAAACCAGAAATATCTGGTCGGTGGGGTCCTTAGAAAATTGTCTCTAACAACAAGGAATCTGGATTAAAAAAAAAAAACTTCATGAATGAACCAAAACTTCTGATGAAACAAAACAAAGACGTGAAGAGTAGACATGAAGTGTAAAATTAAAAGAAATAAGAGCAAAGAGAAAGAAAAACTAGGAAAGCGAAAACAAGTATGACTTTAAGTAAGACTTTTTTTTTATTATTTTAGTGTGCATGTGTTGGGAATGGAAGACAAACTATGATTGCTTTAACTTAGATGAAATCAAACAGTTAATGGTTACTTAAAGAAGCTCATGCCAATATTTTAACGCATCACATAATTAATTTTATAATATCACATTGAAAGTTACCTAAAAGTCATACTACTGTTATAGCAAAAACAGTTCGCATCAATTAAAGAAAATAATGAACATGAAGAAAACTTTTAGTTATAAGAAACATATAAACACTATAAATGTCAGAGGTTTGATTAACAGATTTTGCAGGACAAGTAAACTTTGTCTAATTACTTAAAGGTCAATAATGGTGTGCCACAAGGCTCAGTTTTAGAACCCACTCTTTTCACAATTTATACGTACAAGTAATGTAGGGCAAAACATTCCTGACGCCTACTTGCATCTGACGATACAATTTATTGTCAAGTAACACAGTTGCCAAAGTTTTCCAGCTTCTACAGTCTGCAGTTGACATCATTCAGTCAGAATTATTCCATCTCAAACTGGTCCTAAATGCTGATAAAACCAAGGGGATGTTGTTTTCAAACAGAAAGTTGGTGCCAGCAGTTCTTCCTCCTTTCTCATCTATGCCTGGTGTTCCTATTGAGTTTGTGAATTCTTACAAATACTTGGGATTTTTAATTGATGCACATCTCTCTTTTAAGCCACATGTTGAAAACTTGATAAAGAAACCGAAATTGACATTAGGTTTCATTTTTCAGAAATACATCTTGTTTAACTGAATGCCAGGAAACGCCTTGTAGCTGCCACTTTCCTACCAGCTAGTGACAATGGTGACATTATTTACATGATACCCCTGCCAGCTCCTTGCAGATGTCGGATGCTGTCTACCACGGCACGCTAAGGTTCATACAGTAACTGGTTGAAACTACAGTACCCATCACTGCACCCTGTACTCACTGGTCAGTTGATCATCATTATCTACACGTACACTCTCACACTAGTAGACTCTCACACTAGTAGACTCTCACACTAGTACATCTTCATCTATAAATCACTCCTTGCTCTGCTGCCTTCTTATATCTCCTCCCACATGTCACATCATCAGTGCAGTTACGGCATGCGCTTTCAGGTCTTGATTACCTGCAGCGTCCCCTCAGTGCAGACTGAACTTAGCATAAAGGCCTTTTTATACCTGCTCCTGTAACCTGGAACAACTTGCAACAAGATCTGAAGCTGTCCACTTTGATTTCTTTAAGAGATTTTAAACATTTGATAAGGTCATTAAAAAAATTAAGCAAATATGTTCTCATTTTTAGTATTTTACCTTGTTTTATATGGCACTATGATTTTATTGTTTTATAACACTGTTGTTTTATTTTAATTAGGGGTGCACAGGGCAATTTCCTTAATTTTGGGAAATCGGCCGATACTTGCATGAGAAACCGATTTTACCAAATTTTTTTTTGTTTTAACAACAATTGTCTAAACTTCATTTATATTTCAGAGCACTACCTCATGGCCAGTTAAAACCAGTTTGTATTGTTTCTAGGATATTGTTCAAGTGTATGTTTTTCAATAAAATAAGATTGGAAAATTGAAAGTGCATTGTGACCTGATAACACCTGACAATGTTTCTTATAAAACAAAATCGGAATCGGCAGGTCAGACTTTTTAGAAATCGGTGATTGGCCAGAAAACCGCAATCGGTGCACCCCTAATTTTAATTGCTTTTTATTGTTGTATATTGTTTTCTGTACGCTATTTGTCTGTGTAAAAGAGGACTCGAAAATGAGTTTTTCAAGTTTTATTTGCGTTTTCTTTTGTTTTATATTAAACTGTTTATTTTTGCTCTGAGAAGCAAACCCAAATGTTGTTGTATTTAGGATAAATGACAATAAAGGTCTATTCTATTCTATCTGGGGAAAAAAAAAAACATATTTAATTTAATATTGTGTACTGACAAAAGACCAAAGCCTTTGTTTTTTTCTCCATTGTCTCTTGAGATAACTGGATCCAGTTTGGAGCTGTTAAGAAAATATGGAGCATTTAACTGCCTTTAAGATAAATATCCCTGAAGAAAAGCTAATTCTTTCCAGCCCATGGTGACTGGCATTGGACATCAAAGCAAAATCCAATTAAGAACTACCGCCTGAAATTGAATTCCGCCACTTTCATTCCCTTGCCCATCTTCTTTTAATTCATACCTCTTCAAGCCTGTTTTTGAAGCAGTGCTCTTATGTTACACTTAACTTCCATATTAGCTGGAATTTAAAGACCATGCTAAAGTTTTGCCTGTTCTTCTCTGACTTTTATGACTTTGGCAATGCTATAACTCACATTAGACTATTCATAGAACCTGAAATCAGAAGAAAGTGTACAAAAGGTTAATTGGTTTATGTTTCTCAGATGGTTGAAATGTCAGATGTACACCAATCTGCTGTAACATTATGATCATCAACACTGAGGTGGTCCATGATTTGTGTCCAGGAAATACCCTTTACCAGTCAGGGCAATGACAAAGAACCTCTGGGCTTGAATATGTACAATGGAGGCAAATGTTGGCAGACAAAAACCTTTATTTGACATCTATGTAAAACTGTATTTAGACATTTACAAAGCTTACACTTTTGTGTTAAATTTAATCTAATTTTAGCATATAGATGTCTTTTCAGCACAAAAAAATCTTATGGATTTAAATTACAAAAAATATATAATCTTTTAGATATCTTGCTTTTTTTGAAATGCATGACATTGCACATTATGTCACTGATTAAACTACCAACGTTTGTTTCCATCATGTCTCATTTCCACAGATAAAACTGTCTGGCTTGGTGTACGGGTTAAGTAAAACTAAACCAACTCAGAAATGATGGAGGGTGGGTCCAGAATTACTTTTATTTCTTTGTTTGTTTTGAACTAAAATGCATGCAGCTATCTGGTTTTCACAAGTGATAGAATGTTTTAAGTGAAAAAGTAGAGGAAACAAACAAAAGTTGGCATCGCTACTTTGAAAAAAAAAAAAAAGTAAACGCAATTGCTCCACTGGCATCAGGTGCTTATGTTTGGAGGTGCTCTGGAGTTTCAGGTTTGGAGTGATGCTCATGACATTTGGGTTTTCTTTTACAAAAATGCCAGTAAATTATTTCCTTCATTTGGTCACTGCTGGCTCTTTCTTTGGGCCAATCCTGGGCATTAGTTTTTTTAAACTCCACAGCTGAAGTTGGGGACTGCAGTAGCAGCATGGTTGCACTGCTGCCATGTGGGTGTATGATTGATTTGTAGTAGCTACTTCTTTGAGGGGTGTCAAGTGTCAGAGGGTTCAAGTACAGTCTTTTCCAGCAGAACATTGCTTTTTTAAAAAGACGAGCATTGTTATTTGTTTTTGCTGTCAGTGGTTGTAATGTCATGTTGACTGGGTTTTTCTGACATGAACAAACTGAAATCATGAGGCCAAATCCTCTACAAATAAATAAGACTCATTTCCAGATTAAAGCTATAAAAATCCTTCAAAATCAACACTCAACATCTGTTTGGTCATACACGATGGAAAAAACTCTTACTACAAGCAGTACATTGATGTCCCCAGTCGTTTAGGGATTTGAATAGTGAATGTTAGTAGTTTTTGAGATGTGTATTAAGGACTGGATTTAACAGGAAATGCAGGTAAACCTTAATGTTTTTGATGCAACATGGGTAGTAGTTAAACCGTGTATAAGAATAAAAGTGGTTTTGTTAGCCCTTATGTTTGTTTAATAAATCAGTTTTATTGTACCCTGAGCTCTTCTTGTCACACACACATCTATATCTATGTATGTATGTCCGTACGTACGGACGGACGGACAGACGGACGAATGGACGGACGGACAGACAGACAGAAAAATAGATAGAATCAGGCCTCGGGGGAGGGGTCAGACTAAGAGCAATTTAAAACCCCTGATGGCAAAACAACTGTCGCATAAGGAAACCTCACCCAGAAAAGGGAAACCGGGGCACTTCCCTGGAGCCAGGCCTGGGGGGGGGGGGGGGGGGGTGCTTGCCCGCAAACGCCTAGTGGTCGTGCTTTGCCTCCTGTGGTTCAGCCCAACCAAGCCTGATGAAAGGACAGGAAGCCTCCACCACATGGGCCCACCACCTGCAAGGAGGTCCGTCAAAGTCAGGTGTGATGGATGCCGGGCAGCAGGCAAGGGAGGGTCCCTGGCCATGCCGTTGGAAATAAAATTGGAGATAGGACAGCAGCCATCTAGTTTGGCATTGGCCTTGCTTGGGTGAGCTATTGGTGTCAGGATTTGTGGTTCCTGTGTTCATTTCCCTGTGTTCAATCCACAATGCACAATATCTGTCCACATATAAAAACAAAAGCACAGGTTGATGTATTTCTCTTAATGCTTCAGACTGTGTGTGCTCATAATAAAAATATTGTACCTCCTTGCACAACATCAAGGAAATATTTGATGGCATTTTGAATTCTTCAAGTTCATACTGTAAAAGAAAAAATCCTAAGAAGTATGCAGTCACTTTAACTTGTGCTACCAGTAAGTTAAAACTATGACATGTCTCTACTACATCCCTGGGAATCTCATGAATACATTTCAGACTATTAAAGCATTTTTTAAAAGCTGTTTTGCATGCATGCAGTCCAATCATTACAATGCAAATGAGACTGGTGGAACAGCAAATAAGGTGCAAGTGAGAAAATGGAAAATGGATTAGAAAAAACCTACTTGCCTGCATATCTCTGGCAGCAGTCATATTAGTCTGGATATCCATTTATGCCACTCTTTATTTGTGAGGTTTGTTATTTTGGTAGAAAGCTGCATTGGGTTTGCAGCCCCTTATCATGGGGCTCTGCAAATTTCTATTTTTATAATGCAATTTATTAGTATGTGTTGATTTCAAGCATTGTAAACTGTTGTCTAACCTCTGGAAAAAATGTCCTGTGTTTCTCATTAACTATTGTTGAGGTTGTCAGAAATATTTTCAACAAAATCAAAAACGGTGGCAAAGAGTAACATCATGATGATAGGATATGCATCCTGGTGACAGTTTTCACTGTCACTGTCTGTGATATCAGTCTGCTGGGAGGTAAGATGATTTGGTGAAATTACACTTTAACTTGTCAGCATTACAAAACATCAGGGGTCCGGTTACACAAACTACACACTCTGGCAAAGAAGGGGATTTGTGAGCAAATCTTTGCAGATATACTAATAAGACTGTGGGAGATCTGAGAATAATACTGCAGCTTTAAAAACACTGCAGGTGGTTTATATATTTGGTGCATGTAAAACTAAATCAGAAAAACAAACTAATATATCTTGCATGTATAGAGGGCTTCACCAAACATTCCAGGTTCACTCACTACGCATTTGGATTTCGTTCCAGCAGCTTCTACTGCAAATGGGATCCAATTCGACACCATGCGGTGATCAGTTAACAGCTCTGCCTGTCTTCACTCAAGTGTCCAAGACACATTGTAAAATCAATCACCAACCTTTGGTCTAAGGTGGACTGGTACCAAGTACACTTATGGACCACCTTATGTTCAAACTCAGTTTTTGTTATGGACAAAGCACAGAAGTTCAATAATTGAACACCATTCAGGTTCAGATAAAGGAGGTCATTCCTCCCAATCATCCCCTTCCAGATAAGTCCATTGCTGCCCACATGGGCATTGAATTCACCCAGAAAAACAAGGAAATGTCCAGATGGCACCTTTTCCAGAACACCATTCACAGACTCCTGAAATGCTGCGTAGTCGTAACTGCTGTTTGATGTACAGTATATGCACAAACTACACTCAGAACCTTCCCTTCTGCAACCTGAAGCCACAGAGAGGCAACCATCTCACACCTCTCACCAAGAAAAACTCCAACACCGAGGCATTCAGCCAGGAATTTGAATACCTGTTGGTCAAGCCTGCGTTCGCCAATGAGCTCCACCCCAGGTGTGGGTCCATGGAGGTGCTCCAGTCTCCTTTTACTGGGTGAGGTTTCCTGATGTGATTGCTGTTTTTTTCATCAAGGGTTTGTGGCATAACATTTGAAATACATTTGCGTTAAACACTATGTGTGTGTGGGGGGGGGGGGGGGTGATGGTGCAGAGATAAGAGAGGGTGGGTCTGTGATTGGAATGTTGCCAGATTAAGTTCGCTGTGTTGACCTCTGAAGAAGGGAGCAGCCGAAAGAAGAGCTAGAAAGAAAATTTGCATTAACCACTATGAAATTTGAGAAACTGGAGTTGTTTTCTGATTACAGCAATCTACACTGGTCTTTGCCTTATTTCAACTAGAAGTTAACTTGTAAATATTTTGCATCATGTGTTTTTTTGTTGTTGTTGTTTTGTGCTTGAGAGCATCCTGCACTGCTATTTATCATAACAACTTCATTATCTTGGCCTGGAGGCCGACTTGGACCGACACAGGCTGAAACACATAGTACCAGGGCACCACCTCCCTGACGCCCTCTGACAACTTCAACTGCAGATAAGAGAAACAGGATGTGAGAAACGTATAACACCCACTGAAATGTTTGTGTGTTAGATGATGTTATAAAAGTCAACAGAAGAATAAGTTTGGTGGTCATTCTGTGACACTGTATGGTTGTAGATTTTCCGTTTGTACCCTTGCAAGTAAAAGCCAGTTAAATATCATCACCTGTATGAGTTTGTGGTTCTTCACTGAGTCAACAACGTTAGTGAAAGAGATTTTTTTCCAAACATAGCTCATCAGTTTTCATAATTGAAGTTGTTCAAAGAGCAGTCTGTCAAGATATTATTTGTATTTTGTTTTTTACACAATCTAAACTATTATTTAGCATTTATAGAAACAATCATGATAGATGGGCAGCACGGTGGCGCAACTGGTAGAGCTGCTGCCTCTCAGCGAGCAGGTCCCTGGTTCAAACCACGGTCCAGGGGCCTTTCTGGGTGGAGTTTGCATGTTCTCTCCGTGCATGCGTGGGTTTTCTCCGGGTACTCCAGTTTCCTCCCACAGACCAAAAACATGCATGTTAGGCTGATTGGTAACTCTAAAATTGTCCCTAGGTGTGAGTGAGAGAGTGAATGGTTGTTTGTCTCGTTTGTCTCTATGTGTCCCTGTGATGGACTTGCGACCCGTCCAGGGTGTACCCCACCCCTCGCACAGTGATTGCTGGACATGGGCATCGGCGACCCCTGTGACCCAAAATGGAATAAACGGGTAAAGATAATGGATGGATGGATGGATCATGATAGATATAGACTGATTCCACAATAAACCTTTATTGAAAGAAGGTCGCTGGATCGAATCCTGTCCTGGGACCTTTCTGGGTGGAATTTTCTTGTTCTCTCTGTGCATGCGTGAGTTTTCTCCGGGTACTTCGATTTCCTCCCACAGACCAAAAACATGCATGTCAGACTGATTGGTAACTTTAAATTGTCTCTAGGTGTGAGTGAGAGAGTGAATGGTTGTTTGTTTCTATGTGTCCCTGTGATGGACTGGAGACCTGTCCAGGGTGTCCTCCACCTTTTGCACAGTGACTGCTGGATATGGACACCAGTGACTCCTGCAACACAGAAAGGAAGAACAAGGTAAAGATAATGGATGGATGTTTTATGCTTGTATAACAGGCCTCTCTTGCAAATGAGACACTTGTGTCTCAATGTAACTAACGAGTAAAAATAAAGGATATGAATGAAATAATGTCAAAATGTATCATTATTAATTTAAAGCCTATAATTTCTTCAGCAAATGCATATCGCCTGCTTGCATGCCAAAATTTAAACAAAAGCATAGCTTTACCACTCAAAGTAAACAGCATATTAACTAAGACTCACAGCTACTACCACACAAAGTTTTAGCTTTATGTCTGTAAAATTACCTGAGTTACAGCTATTTTTGTGTTTTCTAAGGTTGAATGACTTTGGTGGTCATCTTGTATTAAGTTGACCCTAAAAGTTAATCTATTGTAGTTTTTCACCTAATGATTTGTTTTTGTGAATGTTTGTGAATTTTGTATTAAAAAACTATTAATTTGCTTAACTCTAAGTCAAACACATTTTCTCAGATATTTACTGGGAAAACTATTACTCTAAAGGAAAAGCAGCTGCTTTCATCCTTTAAATGCATTCCACCAATCTCTTTATACTTTTTATATTCAGATATATTTTCCTTTCTTTTTTATAACAGTATATATGTGTTTTTATTCTAATCATTTTAATGAGACATATCTAATGCCTGTTTTATGTGTGCCTGAATAATGTACCACAGCCCAAATCAATAAACCACTACTTGTGCAATATATTGTTCATGAATAATGAATAATGACAAGTTGTTTGTGAGGTATATTTTGTTCACCCTGTCAAATTAAAATAAAAGAAAATGATGCCAGGAATTAAAAGACTTGAGGGAAATTATACTCCTAAACTTTACAATATTACTGCTGGACAAACAGAAAAAAGTGTGTACTTGCACAACTTTAGAAGCTGAGGGGTTTATTTTATATATTTTTTTTTTTCATCGTTTTTATTTCTGTTTTTGATGTAAGTCTGGTTAGATTTAGCTAAAAACAACGTTAGTTAATACCTTGGGTGCAAGAGACCTGTCAGCATTTATTACACAGAACAGTAATATAAATGCAACAAAAGATGGTAATGTTTAAAATGTGCTCCATCTCAACCTACAAACACCACACAGACAAGATGAGACATCCTAAATGGCATGTTTCTTATCTCCCTGATGATATTTCTAACAATCATTATGACCCTTTTTGGCTTAAAACAACTACCAAGATTCTGAAACTCAGTCCAGCCTCAGGAAATGTTCTTAAAGATCAACCAGGTTGATTAATTCCCAACTGTTGATTACACACTCAAAGAGTGGTTGTACTATTTGACCCTGAGCTAGTCCACCAACAGAGACTAGCAACAACCTCACATCTGCAGAAGGAATCAAAGAAACTGTCTGACATGCAGAACAAGACATCATGCTAGAGCAATTGCATAAATGCACAGTAACCCAAACTGAACGTGTTGGTACTAAAAAAAAAACTAAATATTTCCTAGCATGACTATTTATAGCACATATGGCCCTCGGTACACTGTTTACCGTAATCTAGACACCTCATCTGTTCAGTTAACATCACACCTATTGAATGCCATGTGCAGAAGATACAAGAACTCCCTGAAATCCAAAAGCAGCTACATTTACAGCAAAGACAACTAAAACTCTAGAGACATTGTCCACAAATCAACATGTACAACATTCATGTGGTTCTTTATCATCTAGATATTACACAGTATCATTGACATTCCTACGGTGTTTTACCACGCACTCCCTCGAACTGGACTCAACCACAGTTGATAAAATCCAACATGAAAGCACAAAAACCATTAACGTATCTCCTATCTGTAAGGTTACCAGATAAATCTAGCCTCCTCACATAGTTCCAATGCAGACCTTGTCCTATGCCTGGTCAACTGTGGACTCTGTGCTTGTGGCACCGATTGCTCTTGGTTACCTCTTCACTAGTCTTGCCTGTTTGTACCTTAGGTTTATTTAGAAACTGCAAGAGCAAGTCAAAAGATGCAAATGGCTCTTGCCATTTCAAAACTTTAGACAAAATGCTAAAGGCTCTAACCTTGAACTCCATGAACAAAAAACTGGCATAACTAACCAAAATAACTAACTAATAAAACCACTAGTTTCCATTTGGGGTGAGACATTTAACCTTTCAGTTACTAGTGGGGGTGAGACTAACAATTCTAATGTTAACATCACTAATCTGTGCAAGCATTAACCTTGTTGTTACCATGATTTACAATGTTTTCTCCCCAAGCAGACAAACTGACAGAAACACAGACGACCATGAAAAGGTAAGTAATCTTTATTTACATTGAAATGTTATAAGGAAACAGGAACTGTGGCCAAGTGGATTGGAAGTTGATTATCTTACAAATAGTACTGAACAGTTTTTGGTAGTCAGAATGTATCCTTACTTGTTTGTAGATGAAGAGGAGGGAGTATGATTCCAACATTTGGTGGAGCAGGAGCAGATGGAGTGAGAACTGGTTTGTAGGAGAGTGGCAGCCCAGAAACTCAATAGCTGACCCAGTTAGAGTTCCAGGATGTAGATCTCACCAAAAGGTAAGTTAGGTGGTGCTCGAGAAAACTGAACTTTCACAGGTAAGTATTCAGGACTGAGGAAAACACATGTAAAAGTCAGAAGTTTTGTATCTGGTTTAGGAGCACATAGGGCTGTAGACTTGTTACACGAAGGTCTCAGATACTCCAGCGGAGGTCTACTGAACCACAGGTCCTTAAGTACAGCAGGCCTCATCTGGCTGGATCAGAAACAAGTGTAAGGTAAGCTCCACACTGCCACTCAGGAGCTGCAAGAACTGTGGTTAGTGACATGAAAAACACATGAAAACACAGAATCTACACAGTTGTGCTCCAATTTCTGGCTAGATTATCAAACCTAGACTGAAGTCTGAGTTGTTTTAGGATCTAAATAGCATATGTTGTTAGGGAAAATACAACAAATATTCCCACATTCTCACATATAACTCACAACAGGCTGCCTCACCTTTTTCATTCAAATATGGCCCTCTTATCCATCACCTTACACTCAGCCACGCAGAGGTTTGAAGATGATTTGTCCTTATCAAAGTTAGAATTATTCACTCTGCTTCTGGAGAGTTGTTCTGCATGCAAGATTCCCAGCGTGATTGAATTTTCCACCTACACACTCGCCCCCTTTCTATTGTCACTCACATCTCACTAAAGCAACACCGTCATAGTCTTTTAGTCAGCTCAATATTACCGTCCACCAGTGCTTTTTCTTCTATCTAAAAAAGGACTAGAAAAGACGAAAACAGGAATGTTTTCTTGTTAAATTCATGATGCAGGGAAGAAAATAAAGTTTTGTCTTCTCAGAGGAAGACTCAGAGAAATTGTTGTTTCATTTGGTTATTAACTAGTTGGTACGTTTTACTTCCGTGTTCAAGCCTGTATTTATATTGATGTGATAAATTAACAATTATAGTCCAAACACAAAAATCGATGTTGTTGATTCATTACAGGATAGGAAAAATAGCATAAAAAAAGCCCACAAATGGAATCCATGTCCTTTCATTAGCTCATGAACCTTCATGCAGGGCCGATTTGTTCTCAAATGACACATCACTATATAAAATATGTTACGGCAGTTGTTTTAAAAAAGGAGAAAACTCACAAACCTTATTACAGCTGATGTCCCATGATGCCAGTGTCATAAGAGCGTAATACCCAGTTTGAAGAGTCAGAGTCAGAGATTCTTTATTGTCATTCGCATCACATGTGGTACATGTGGTGGAGCGAAAGTACTTTGTATGTACACAGGGTCCCAGTTACATCCAACAATAAAATGTATAAGTAAAAACAGTAATAATGTCTAAGAAAAACATCAACTAAAAATACACTAAGCACTAGTAGCATAAACATTACATTGAACAGCAGCATGAACATGAGTCTGTGTAAGCAGATGAGCATGCATGAACACCTCAACATGAAACAGATCAGCAGCAACATGATGTGATTTTTTTCACAGTGATTTTTCTGGTTAGAGATTCATGAGTCTAACAGCCTCAGGGTAGAAGCTGTTCCTCAGTCTAGTGGCTCTACACTTAATGCTCCTCAACCTCCTTCCTGAGGGGAGCAGGGCAAAAAGTGTGTGTGCTGGGTGAGTGGGGTCCTCCATGATGCAGGTGGCTCTCTTCCTGCCTCTGGAGGTGTAAATGTCCGTCATGGTGGGGAGACTGACTCCAACAGTCTTCTGTGCAGCCTTCATCACTCTTAGCAAAGCTTTTCTTTCTGCAGCTGTGCAGCTTCCATTCCACACATTGATGCTGGAGCACATGATGCTCTCCACTGCACACCTGTAGAAGGAAGTGAGGACTGAGCTTCCCAGACCAGCTCATCTCAGCCGCCTGAGGAAGTAGAGTCTCTGATGAGTTTTCTTGATCAGGGTGGTGGTGTTGTTGCCCCAGCTGAGGTTGTCATTCATGTGTACACCCAAGTACATGTAACTGGAGACCACTTCCACTGCAGATCCTCTTATGTTCAGGCGGGTGTAGATGTGTTTGTTCCTTCTGAAGTCCACAATCATCTCCTTTGTCTTCTTCACATTGATATGAAGGTTATTCTCTTTGCACCAGCCTTCCAGGTGTTCCATCTGCCTGTAACTGGACTCATCATTGTTTGTGATGCATCCCACCACCGCTTTATCATCTGCAAACTTTACAATGTGACAGCCTGGATGGGTAGCTGCACAATCATACGTGAGCAGAGTAAACAGGAGGGGGCTCAACACACATCCCTGAGGAGAGAGAGGGTTATGGTGGAGGAGGAGAAGTTGTGGATCCTCACTTCATACGTGAGCAAAGTAAACAGGATGGGGCTCAACACACATCCCTGAGGAGAGAAAGGGTTATGGTGGAGGAGGAGAAGTTGTGGATCCTCACTAACTGTGGTCTGTTTGTTAAGTCTAGTACCCAGTTGCAAATGGAGGGTCTTCGCCCTAGTGTGAATAGTTTGTCCATGAGAGTTTGGGGAATCATGGTGTTGAAGGCGGATGTGAAGTCCACAAAGAGCATACGGATGTTGAGCGCAGTGTGGACCACAGAGGAGATGACATCCTCTGAGCAACTCAGACACAATAAATGCAAATCAGTGCTTTTATTTACAGTGGGTAATATTTCAGGATTTAACAGGAACCTTGTGGAGGAAGGAGATGGGTTTATGTCCAGAAGGAGGCTTAAGGGATTTTGCTCAGAATGTACAAGATCCTTACTGGTAGATGGTGGTTGAAGGCCTGGGTTCCTGAACCCTTTGTAGCAACAAGTAAAACCAGTGATCCCAAAAGAGTGTATGGATGGAGACATAGGAGAACATCTGAAAAGGGCACAGGTGAGTTCCACAGGTTCACATGAAGATCAGAGGGCACAGGTGGTGTACTGGAAAGCTCATAAGACACAGGTAAGTAATCACAAGGCTCAAAAGATACACAAGGGGCTGAGAGCACGAACTATAAGCAAAGGTAATGCTCCAGCATCCAAGTTCTTTCAGCATCATCCTCATGTATGCCCAGGACTCTTGTCAGCATATATTGGTTGCAAGTGTTTAAGTGTGGTGCTCTCTGGTGCTCGAACACTGGAACTATGACAGCCAGCACCATTACAGAACTCATTCTATTTCTTTCTTCTGCATTTTACTTAACACGTCTCCTCTGCTCTACACTGACACAGCAGTGCCATCTATTGACAAGAAGTAATAACAACAACATAGCAAACTATAAATGCATTCACTGTTGTAGACCTAAGAACACAACAGAGGCATTTATCTGTATCTGACATTAGAGCTTTGACAGACTACTCAAGTAATCGACAGGTCGATTGCTAGGACATCTTTCGAGTTTTTAAATTTCACGTTGAGTATTCGCAGTGACGTCATTGCGTCACATGTCACGTGATCCGCATCGGGCTACTAGTAGAAGCTTCCAAATGGATTTCTCCCAGCAGATGGACTGAGTGGAGCAGGCCCAATCTTGGCAAACAGGTAGAAATGCATCAGTAGTATGGAAATATTTCACTAAAGATGAATCTTCCGGTTCAACTATCGTAAGGAAACAGAAAATGTATCAACTTCCTGACTGTTTGGAGCTCGTTGCGAACTGGTGTTATACCATATTCTGTGACCACCGTATATTGTGACTGTAGCTGGCGGTGTTGCATGCGCTGTTGCAGGTCACAGAATATGGTGTAACACCAGGTCCAATTGACGGAACTAAAACCAGCTTCCTCTGACCTTGTTTCACAAGCTAAAAGCAAAAAATATTAATATCTAAACCTATAAAAAACTTATAAACATATTAATCTCTAAAACTAAACCTAATGCACACCACAGCTGGCGGTGGTGCGGGGTGATCGACTGCCCCACTGTTTTTAGTTTTGTTTTTGACGTGCTGCATGTTATTTCTTTCACTTTTGCAGCTTAATAATAGTAACTAATTTTGGTTTTCCAGTGACTTATTTGCAGTATGATAAATGGTATGAGCATAATATACTCTCCCAATGTTATGTTGGTCTTTTTTTGTAAATAATAAATGACATTTTTTTGCAGTTTTATTTATTTTTTTTTTTCATCTTGAGGTCCTATGACGTCATCAACTACTCGAGTTCTACTTGAGTTTTATTATGTTAATGTCAAGTTTAAAAATTATGTAGTCGTTCAACCCCTACTTCCCATAGGTGTCAGAAGCATTTGTAGGGGGGGGGGACACACTGATGGGGGTGGGGGTCCTCCCCCTGAAAATTTTGAATAAAGTAGATGCCAAGAGCAGGGCACAAGAAGTAGCCTGACCAACAGCTCTCCTTGTGTGAATTGAGCATGCCACGCTTCTCTCAAGCATCCTAGAACACACACACACACACACACACCCCGTGTGCATGTAGAAAACTGCCGAAACTAACATACTGCTAAGCTAGCTAGCAGTGTGCAATGCAGGTTCATTAGCTAAGATGCTAGAGACATAGCGTTCCATTTCTCTCACATCCTAACATCCTATCCCCCCCACCACAGTCAACAACTGCCAGCACTAACGTGGTGCTAAAAGTGAGATGTCTCCCCCTCCTCCACCAGTGAGTATCCTGCCAAGGCAGATGACAGGAAAACCTGGAGTGGACTTTAAGTGGATTCAGCATTCTCCTATTAATCAAGTGGAATGGATTTGTTCACAAAGAAATGGAAAGAGTGCTGGGTGAAATAATATTTCATAGTAAATGTTAGGTGGTCCAAATGAATATTTTTAAATGTGTGTGTGTGTGTGGGGGGGGGGGGGGGGGGAGACACATCCCCTTCACATGTAATTGTTGTGACACCTATGTGCCTCTCTTTGTATCATTGTCTGTATTTGAATCCCTACTTATTTGTCTGCCAAGGTTTTTATGACATTAATAACTTCTTGTCCAAAAATCCAATTAAATTTTGTTTTGCTAATAGGATTGTGTTGACACAATACTAGTTGCTCACTTGAATTTTTGGAGCCTTTTATATGCTTGAATGATTCATAGATCAGAGTTAAGTGGCTTAACAAACATACTAAAATGCTTTTCTCTTAAAATGGTCAGGTACTGGAAATGAGTGTGGAAAAAAAGTTAAATTTTTATTTTTTTTAAGACTTGAAGAAGGCCTGAAGAATTAATTATCAAGACCTCTTCAATTGTTTACAAGAAAGTCTGGCTCCATGGAAGCAACATGTAAAGACATGAAGGATGGCTGAAAGTTTATGCAAAATACTTTTTTTTTTTTTTTACTTCCATAACCAAATGCCTGAAAAAAATTGGGGATGTGATGAAAAAAAAAAACATTCATATCACTAATTGTTATGTGGTTAAATAGAAAACAACTGGACTTATTTTTTCTTGAATACTTGTCACTTCTCATTCAAAAGCTTATTCAGTTCAAGAGACTTTGTTTTAATGAACTGTCTTTAAGAAATAAAATTTCATCAAATGTTGGTGGGAAAGGTGAAACACTCTGCTTGTACCTTTTATGGATAAAATGCAACCTGCCTCCACCCTCATTGACCCCATTCTGGCCCTTGAGCAAGGCTCTTAACCATACCATCTGCTCCCCTGGGCTCTCAGTAGCAATTCTCTGCTGCACACAGAGGGCTGTGGTAGCTCGGTGGTTTGTGGTTGTGTCAGGAAGGGCATCCGGCATAAAAACAATTGCCCAGTCTTTGTGTAAGTTAGTTTGCTGTGGTGATCCCTGAAGAAGGGAGCAGCCAAAATCACTTATTGTCATCATTGGGACGCTTTTGGAGCAAACTAATGTCCAACAACATCCATCCCATGCCTCTTCTTGTAACAAGCGTCTGGGAAACATTTGATCACATCTCAAAGATGATGTCCAACTGTTCAATTGATGATGTCCAACTGTGTAAGTGCACCTGCACAAAGTACACATTTGCAATATAGAATAAAGTGATGTTAGAGTTGACTTGAAGAAAAGGTAATAATGCTCTACGTCACTGCAGATACAACTCTATGAAACAATGTGGGCTTCATCCAACAAAGTTCAGTCAGGTCATCTGGATGGGTTATTTTTTTGCTGTTAGTGTTGATGAGATGTTTTGTCTTTGATGTTTTGAACAACTTTGGCCTCAGAGGAGTCGACAGAGGAGAGGGCAGGACTCAGAAACCATCTTATCACCAGCAAACTGGTTGGTCCACTATGGGAGTGTGCTGCTTGTCGGACTGAGGTTGTTTGTGGCTCCTCGGACTGACGAAGTCCTTCGGATGAAGGACGAAACGTCTCAACAAAAACAAAAAAAGAAACCATCCAGATGACCTGACTGAACTTTGTTGCATTTTTTTACCTGGATTACTGAGCATGAACTTTGAATGAACTTCAATAATTGTGTCTAAACAGACACTGTTTAGATTTGAGACTTGAAAAAAAGAGCTCTGAGTCAAACTGTTGCTCCTTTGTTTTGAGAGGAGTCAGAGCAGGTGATGTAGGCTTCTGATCCTTCCTCCACCTCCCTTTGAGGTTTGCCAGGATTGTCCGATTGGGATGGGAGGTTAGGGCTTGCTCAAAAGACACTAGAGGTATTATATTTTTATCTGGCTGTGTAACATGGTGGGATGAACCCCAGAGGGTGAGCCACACCACTCCCTGCTTGTAAAACACAAGCAGCAGCAGAAGCATACAGACTAACTACTCTCAAGTGGCTCAACAAACAGTAAATAACATGACTGTAAGAAACAAAGAAATACAAATTAAAATGTCTGCATATTTGTAAGGATTATTTCAATAAACTATGTCTCCCTTTGGCTCGGATGCATTTTATGAAACTGAACATGGACTGGATTAAATTCAGAGTTTGGGTGGACAAAGTGAATGTTTGCTTTGTCTTAGCTTGGCCCTTTGTCTTTACATTCTGATGTTGCTCATTCAAAGCAAAGGTGCTACACCGCCTTTTATGGATAAAATGCAGACTGAAAATAACAGGGTCTTTGTAAAATAAATAAAAGGCACAAGAACAAAGAGAAGAAACATTTTATCCTTACACCGTTGCACACATTCCAACCCTTTGACTTATATGGAACTTTCTTCTCTTCTTTCCTGTGGCTCTCTCTGTTACCTCTGTCCTCATCCATCCTTCTTTGTGGTTCTTTACAAAAACTAAATTATATCCGCACCTGTCCTCTTTACTCCTTCTTTCACTCAACATTCTGTCCTCCTCTTGCTATCCTTTTTCATTTTTTATGTGTGTTTCTGTAATGCCTTGCCAAGCCAGAGCAGCATTATCAACATACTCGGAGTATTTAGGAGAGACAGGCTGGAGATGAGATGAGACAGATTCAGGGAGACACAAAACACACGAGCAGGCAGAGGACATCTGGCTAAGTCATTCACATAAGATGAATGAGCTGTGCTGTGTCTGTTAATTGGTGAACGGGATGGAGGCCAACAATAAACCAAATTTCCAGAAATCCACATCTGCTCTTTGAAACGTTCAGTTTTAAGACTTAATTCAAAAAATGAGACACTGATTGAGGTAAAAATTTCCAATTCAGCACCTTTAATTAGCCCATTTTACCTCATGCACTAATATTTTATGAGTAATTAGTTATCCTAATGTATGAATGTTTGCAGTGGATTTCTGGAGCGGTGTTATTACAATGAAGTGGCAAAACAGGCAGAAATGACATCTGCGAGGAAAAAATATATTGGTGGACACACAGCCGTCACACTTTTCTCTACATTTTATATCTAAAGAAATACTTTCTTGTAATTTATTGTTGACAAAACAGTCTATAGCTTTCTAAAATGTTTTGGCTGCTTTTTCATTCATTTTATTTGACATTTTGTTTGGTTTATCCACTTAATGTTAACCTATGCAAAATTCTAAAAGCGCACAACTGTCAGGTTACATGCTCTTAGAGGTTTGGACCCAGGAATGCAGACTGACTTGAGGAGCAATAATAAAATAGAACTTGACTTTATTTTAACAAAAACAAAAATCTGAAGAGGTTGTGCAAAACTCTGAAAAATTACTTGAGGCGTCCCAGAGGAAATAATCACAGGAGGACTATAAATGGTATCAATACTTATAATCCTCACCTGAGGATGGAGTGAGAATTGAACTAACAGGACTGGGCTGGTGAGTTGAGTGGCTGCAGCTGTGACCAGTGAAAAGAAGGAATGGGCAAGCTGACTGAAAAAACACTGACTGAGGAGAAGTACAAACGAATACACAAGGAATAATAATTAAAACACAAGAAACAGAACCAATAAAGTCCATGCCCAATAATCCAAGTATACAATCCAACAATTTTCAGTCAGGTCATCTGGACAGTTTTTTTTTATTTATTTTTTTTTATTATTATTATTATTATGTTTTTTGTGCTGAAACGTTTCATCTTCCATCCAGAATGCTTCATCAGTCAAGGAAACACACAACACAAAACTGATTCTTCCCCCAACAGTTTACTTCAAAGTGGAACAAACCAGTTATGTTGGTGCTAAGATGATGTCTTTGTCACGTCTCTTCCTCCGGTGCCAGCCCTCTTCCTCATCGACAGTCATGTCAAACTGGTTCAAAACCAACAAAGTCTATGCTCAATAATCCAGGTATACAATCCAACAATTTTCAGTCAGGTTATCTGGACAGTTTCTTTTCTTTCTTTTTTTATGTTTGTTTTTTGTGTCTGTTTCCTTGACTGATGAAGCCTTCTGGATGGAAGGTGAAACGTTTCAGCACAAATAAAATTAAAAAAAGAAAAAGGAAAAAAAAAGAAACTTTCCAGATGACCTGACTGAAAAGTGTTGGAATGTATACCTGGACTATTGAGCATGGTCTTTGTTGGTTTTGAACCAGTTTGACATGACTGTCGACTAGGAAGAGGGCCGGAACCGCATGAGGGGGCATGCCAAAGACACCATCTTAGCACCAATATAACTGGTTTGTTCCACATCGGAGTAAGCTGTTGGGGGAAGAATCAGTTTTGTGTTGTGTGTTTCCTTGACTGATGAAGCCTTCTGGATGGAAGGTGAAACATTTCAGCACAAATAAAATAAAAAAAATTAAAAAAAATTAATAAATAAACTGTCCAGATGACCTGACTGAAATTTGTTGGACAAGAAACAGAACTAACAAAAATTACAAAACATGTAAAATAAAACACAAAAATCCAAAAGGGAATAAATCTAATAATAAACACAAATGACTACAAAAAAAAAAAACATTCAAAAGACATGGACCATGACAATAACTTGAGGGATGAATTTGTGTTATACTTAAAATTAACAGACAATTTACCAATAAAAAAAGCTGTGAATTCTGCCTTTCAATATGTTATTAGCAAGTTGTACAAAAATGTAGAGTTCTTACCTATTTTTTTTCTGCATCTATGAATAAAATGCTACAAAAACACATTTACAGTGCAGGCATAAAACATTTTATACCAATAACTGCTGCTGTATAATTTTAAGGACTTTTTTGTTCTTCTTTCTGTGTAGTATTTTCAGGCAAAATTCTAAATAATATGTACTTTGTTTTGGTTTTCTCTTAGGAAGCTGTCTATTTATACATCTTTTTTTAAATACGTGGTATTTATTGTGTATCTTAGCGGGGATTTATGTTTGTGTTGCACATATCTTTGTAATATGTCATATCTTATTGCATGTCCAAAATTAAACAGTCCTATTATTTGAATGATAAATATTTATTTAAATAAAAGTCACTCTTAGATTTGACCTATTGAACACGAGAAGATTTGGTCAAAAGAATGTGCAATGATAAATTTATTTTGTATCTTTATTTACGTTAGATTTAATAAAATAAAACATTTTGTGCTGCAAAATAAAAAAGAAAAGAAACCCAAACGATTGTTTTCCAGTGTGTCCTGTTTGATTTTGACACCTGCTTTGCTATATTCTACACGGTGGAATGATTTGTGGTAAAAAGAAGGCGGCTTGACATTACAGTGCTGTAGATTGTAAGGAATGAGCAGCGACGCTGTTGCCCTGTGTCGTTTTGTTTTGCCTTAGCAGATGGTAATGAAAAATGTGGCCTGCATCACAATAACCAGTGACCCTTGTGCAAAGATTTGATTGGCTCCTCAGTGGCATCCTGGGTGTCCTCTGAGGAAGGTCCTGACAATTCACTGGTTTGGACATGACAGGAATATTCATGATTGTTGCATCTTTAAGCTGGGAGACTTGCACTGATTTGTATAGAATAACCCAGGGTGCAACTGTTAGGGAAAACAGTCAGCATGAGAGAAAATATTTAAAGAATTGGACAGGTGGGCTGCAGATTTGCATGTATGTAGTTGCATTTCAAAATTCATTCATGGGTTACTAACTGGCAAGATGTGGATTTATTTTACCTGTCTTCATAATGTTAATGGTTCTGTCAAGGGAATTTTGGTAAAGATTTATGGATGTTTGTCACTAATAAATGTTGAACCATGTATGTGTGAGGTCAGAGAGTTATTTGTTTTCTGTGTCAGAGAACAAACTGCAGGCGCCTGAAGCCTCAGAGTCTAAGAGGTGAGGTCACCATGCTGATAGGAATGTATGATATGGCATAAAATTTACATCACAATATGTATTGTGATGGGTGGTGGTAACAATATATATCACAATATGTTTTTGGTATAAAACTTGCAATAGGAATTTTAAAAAAAAAAGCATAAGGTGTCCTTTTGCCATTATTTATTTTGAAAACTGCTATACCGTAAAATAATCTCAGTTAAGAAAATTCCACTACTAGGTCTAGAGAGATTTTAAATAATAAACAAATCAAGTATTAGGCTTCTTTCTTGTAGTGCAAAACAGTGCAAAAGATATCAAATGTAGTTTTAAACAAAAGGACATGTTAACTCTTAACATTTTCCAGAATTCTCACTTAAGAAATGAACAGCAACAGAGCAGCATTTTACACTGATAACACTTCACCCTCCAACCCTCTAGTAGGCGTCTCCTTCCGCTTTAAGGAGAGCTGACACAAAATGGCGACCAGTTTCCTTTGTGGCTTTGACCAGAGGGTCTTGCAGTAAAATCACACAACACAGCGTTCTTTTCACAGATCAGAGAGCAGGTTTAACCCTTTTTTTTTTTTTCCCCCTCAAATGCAATCTCTAAAGATGACCAACTAACTTTCAATGAAAGAAAAAAAAACTTTTGACGGAACATAGCATTTTGCGCATGCGTCCAAATACGAGTACGGCAAGCCAGCCATAGTTAGCTTGTGGCTTTGCTACTTATCTCTCAAAGAAAGGACTTTAACACCACTTACGCAGAGTTTTCAACAAAAAAAAAGTAACAATTAAATCTGACAACTCTAAGCATTACTGTGGTTAGCTGGTAGAATACAGATCTAAATTTCTATTGTTTCTACCATGTACCATATATATCGTGCATTCCTACATGCTGATAAGGATTATAAAAACACTTCCTGCCTCACTGTCAAGTGCAGATTCTCACTGAAGCCCCCAGTATACTCCCGCATACGTACGTCCACGCATATGTATGCGTGTACTGTACGCAGAGGGTTCAGACTTCATGCTCAAGCGTTCACCCTGAGCGGCTGCAGAGCAGCTCCATAGACAAGGGGCGTTTACCTTCGGGACAAATTAAGGTCGGCGATTGGTCATTTGCTGACACGCCTACTGGATTAATTGACAGGTCTGAAAAAAAAAACGAGTGCTGACAGCCGCAGCGGTGTTCTCTGTTTATATGTTGTTAATAAAAAGATCTAAACAATTAAAAAAAAAAAACAGGGAACGCTGGTCCTGCAGCCCACACATCAGACCAGCTCACCAAGAAATCTCCAGACCCTCCTGCAGCCACGCTGGACCTGAGTTTAACTCGCTCGTGACAAATTCCTTAATTTCTCACCATTTCAGTCATGGCATCATTAGAGGAGGAGGAAGAGATTGCTTGCCTTTTGGCAAAAAAAATAAAAGAAAAGGCCAGATCAGGGATGAAGAAGGGGAATTTAATACATTGGTGTCGAGTACAAAACAGTCCGTTGCCGGGCAGATTATTGTGCGACACCGCGTACGCGGTTGTAAAAATTGAGGTTTGCATGGACATACCCTGCGGGGGTAGGCTCGTACCTCTGCGTACGGAAGGCTTTAGTAGTTGTAAACACACAAAATAATACACAAGTTGAGTGCTTACCTTTAACCTAAATATTTTAGGAGTAAATATTTTTAATAATCACTTTAAAAGTTATAAATGTTGTCTTTGGTGCCTGTTTGTTTCCCAAATATGTTAGTGGGAAACATACAGGTCATTCACATACCTGTGAATGACAGGCATTAACATAAAACACTTTGTAAAATGGTGCTTTATGAAGTTCAGTGCATTTCCTTTATTAGTTGACCGGCAGTTCTGCCACATCCAATATGGCGGCCGCTCCAACGTACCGCCGCAACGGCCAGCCCCTCAACAAGGTGTTTATTAAAACTGCCTCACCAGTTCTCTGTTGTGAATGCCCTGGCAGATGACAATAGTCCATCAGTGATGGAGAAAGTTCAGGGGAGCTTTGAACCGATAATGATGAATGATTGTTTGAAATGTGTTTAATAAGTTAACTCAAAAACCGCCAATCTGACTCTAAATCCGCCCAAATTATCCCCACCTGCTCAAAGCAATTTTTACCTGCAAAATCAGGATGAAAACTGCCCAACTGATGATAAACTGCCCAATCTGGCAACACTGAAGACAGCCAGACAACGTGTCACGATGCACACTTTGCTCTTTGCTAAAACACTCTTTTCACTGCTTGGGTTCTAGTTTTCTCTATGTTCATTTGGTTTCTGTCAGCTCTGCTTCCTATCTACAGCTTTCTGTCTGTCACACCTCCTCTCGCTGCAGCTCGTTGGTGTTCATGGGAAACACCTGTGCTCTGGTGCTTGAAAGCTTCTCTCCTTCAGTCTGGTGCCAGAATATCGAAAGCCCTTGGTGAGTAGTCTTCCAGCATTTCTCTCTAGTATCCTGATTTTGTTCACAGTCTCCTGCCTGCCCCTCGACCTCTGATTTTTGTTTTGCCCTTTTGTACCTCTGCTCATCTGCCTTTTTGCTGCCTTTACCTGCTTGTTTTTGGACTCCGTGTTTTGCCTCGCTCTTTGGTACTGTCGCCTTTATCAGATCCTGTTGCCAACCTTGTTTCTGTCCACGACTCTGCCTCTGGATCACCCACTCAAGACCACCGACGCACACCGCCCCTCGATGACGTTTCCGCGCTGTTCAGCGCTCTGCCTCCGGCTCATTGAGCCTTACAAGACCCAGCTCCGGCTCCTTGACCACCAACACCAGCCGAGAGTGGCAGCTCTTTGTTTTATTAATAAAAACTTTAAACCTCTTCTGGATTCTTGTGGTTCTGATCCAACCTCAATCCTAACACAACGAGTAAAAACAAGAACAGTTGTATTTATTTTGCAGCTGCGGAAGGTGTCAGGATCCAACTGTGGTGACAGGTCCTGACAGGCTGGAGGGAGAGAGCCACATGTCAGTGTTTCACAAGCAGGTGGGGTGGGGCCACTGGTTGGAGCTGGGCAGGATGATATCACTGTAACCGGTGGGAAGGCAGCTGCAGAGGGAGGCCTTTAATGTGAACAGCTGGGTAATCCACGGTCCTGTTCCAGAAGGTGAAGCATGGATCAAGCACGAGGAATAAGGTTGTTTTCACACTAGATAGTCCGGTAGACTCGGTTCGGTTCGGGACCAATATTCATGAGCTTTTGTTTACATTTGAGCTGGTGAGTTTGCATTCACACTGCACTGTGCAGTCGAGTCAACCTGTTGAACCAACCTATTCCCCCGCTCGCCTGTGGGGGCGCTGCACCAAGAACTACTGAAAGAAACTACACAAAACCTCTGAAGACACGTCGTCTTCTTCTTCTTCTGTTAATAAAAATAAAAACGAAGTGGCATCAAGTTTTAGCAGTTTTAGGAGTTATATTTAGTTATTTTTCAAAAATGGACTCAGCATGAGCAGAAGATGAGACAGAAGACCATGGAGAATATTGTTTTTCCACACAAGGCAGCTGACGGCTCCATATAAGGTCAGAGAAATGCGTGTTTGTTTACCCTGTGGAGCGGGGCTCGGTCTGTTTACATTCACACTGCACTCGAACCGCGATGGAGTTTGCTTCTACCGGACCGAGACCTAGGTTTTAGCCTGGGCCAGAGTTTGCCTTTTTGTTCCGTGACAGAGTTCGATGGCGCGTTCACACCTCCCTAAACGAACCGGACTTTCTAGGAAAACGAGCTAGAGTTCGATTAAAGCGGACTAAACAGGGCTAATGTGAATTCACCCTAAGAGTTCCAATCACAAGTCCAAAGGGTGATCTTTGATCCAATATCTGTGAGGCAGATAATCTAGTCGTACCAGGGCTGGATGAGCAGAATCACACAAGGGGCAGGCAGAGCAAGGAGTCCGTGAACACAGGCGAAGGGTCAAGGCAAAAAACAAGGCGTGGAATGTTGGATATTTACTGGCAAAAAGCTTTCAATAATCTGGTGATTGAATGAAAACTTGGTGTTTTTAAAGGGCAGGTGACTGGTGGATGACATGAGTGCTGATTGCGTGACCCAAAAAGCTCTCCAAACATGTGGATATCTTAACTGGGCTTTTGTCAAGTCAGCGAGGAAATCTACAAAACGCACTAATAAACAGAAAAAGGAGAACAACAGACGGAAAAACATTGTCATCCCTTATGTTGCTGAAGTAACAGAGAAATTCAGAAGGATCTTCAACAAACACAACATCCCAGTACATTTCAACCCCAGCAGGACTCTCAGACAGAGGCTGGTCCACTCTAAGGACAAAACACCCAAACACAGAGTGGTGTAGTGTATACGGTCCAGTGCAGCGAGGACTGTCCAGACCTCTACATTGGAGAAACTAACGGCCTCTTCACAGACGCATGGCTCAACACAGGAGAGCCAGCTCCACAGGACAAG
Source organism: Nematolebias whitei (assembly GCF_014905685.2). NCBI lineage: Eukaryota > Metazoa > Chordata > Actinopteri > Cyprinodontiformes > Rivulidae > Nematolebias > Nematolebias whitei. The sequence goes on from NC_056513.1 coordinate 26,651,505, forward strand.
ATTCAGCTGTTCACCTCCACCTCACAGATAAGGGACACTTTTGAGGAACAGAATGTGCACATTTTGGACCGAGAACACAGATGGTTTGAGATGGGGGGTGAAGGAAGCAATTTATGTAAAAAGGGAAAAGCCATCTTTTAACAGAGGAGGAGGCCTCAGACTTCCACTTTCAAAAACCTATAATGCAACTTTAAGACAGATTCCCAGCCGGTTTTCACACTTGATGGGAACAGAGGGGTCTCGTCTGTGAATTAGATCAACAAAGACCTTAAGAAACCCCCACTGTTACGGTGTTGAGGTGTGACTTGTCAAATCTACATATGTGTGTGTGTGTGTGTGTCTTATCTCACTCAGCCTCATAACCTGAATCTCTCACTCACTGCTCATTGAATTGAGAAAGCTCCTCGGATGATGAGCGAAACGTCTTCTGTTACAAATAAAGTCCAGTTGTTTTTGTATTGAACGCTTTTTGAATTCATCATGTCCTGGATGACTGAGAATCTTCACCAGCATGTGACCCAAAAAGGAAAAAGCGGGTAAAAATGATGGATGGATGGATAAATGGATGTCACTGAGAGTCATTCTCAACACCGTCTTTGAGCGTGACATCTCGTAAAATCACAAGAGCAGTATAACTCTGTTATTTCTCAACATATAATCGTAGATGATCTTAGTCAAAGACTCTTGCATGAAAGGCCTTTAAAGAATGCTATGCCTTTAATTTATCATGTTTATGATTGGGGGGTTGCATTCATTGTGTAGAAATCACAATGAATATCTCATGTTTTTATCTTGATGTTGAGCTATGAGAAATATGTTTCCTGTTGAGTGAATTAAGTGTAAAAACATTCTAACACTGATACATTATTGTTATATCTACATATGATCACTGCTTATTTAGTTAATTTAAAACCATAGAGTCTAAATATTATAGATGACACTTTCTGTTACTGTTTTTTTATCCTATTATCTCATTCCACTGCTCCATGAATCTTTTCTTGCCTTTCAACCTTGTTTGAAAAATTCTAACATTCTCCCGGACTTCAGTTCTTGATGGTTTTAAACCTTTCTTTGTTTACCAATCACATGTTAAACTCCATTTTAATTTCATGTCGTCTGTTAGTAACTAATGACGAATTTCCATTTAATCTTTTTGACATTTATGTCTTTGTTTCATCTCAGTCAGTTTTTAATGAATTATAGCGGTTTTTCGGAGTCAAAATGATGCTTCTGTCTGATTTCAGAGCACCTCTCAATAATTAGACATTATCTGATATTGTTATACTGATGACATTCTGCTGCCAGGAGACACAGTTTGATCTTAGAGCTGCCACTGCAATGCTCAATCATCGTTTTATTGATTTTCATACGGTTCTAATCTAATGTGTCTCTCTCCTTTTAAATACTTAGTGCATCACATATTCTTTTAAATTTTATATTTACAGCCAGCCATTTAAATTATACAAAGGTTAAGTGTTGTAGGTGCTGTGCATTCCTGTGTAAAGTCGGTTTAATTTCCTGTCTCGCTCAGTTTACAGACCCATACTTTTGTTTTTGAATTAGTTTTCAATAATGTGGCTGAAACTTTTGAATAAAACTTAATTCTTTTAGCAATGAAAACTCAAAGCATCAATGATTGGTCACTCCTAATACAGACCTGTTACAACTCTCACACCAACATAATGACTGCTCAGTCTCTCCAGTTTAAGTTTCCTATTGTTGCATCAGATGTCAGTTTTCCGTTTCTTTCCATGACATCTGACTGTAACAGGAGGTAGGTGGAGTTCAAGTTGTCTCTTTTTTTTTCTTTTTTTTTGTATAAAACTATGTTAGCAGAGTGTTAATTTAGTACTGACTGATAATTTACCAGAAGGGCATGAAAAAGATTTATAAGCAGTCGGTGTGTGTTTGTATTAAATCCGGAGTCGGTTCTGCAATAAACAAAAACAAGTTTGACATTCACATCCATAATTAACAGCTTGTTAAATCTGCTGTGAATTCATTTTGTTTCTTTACTCTGCGATTCAGGCACGAGTTGCATTTGAATGTACATCACATGATAGTCCAGGTCCAAATGTAAGTGAGGATGAACACACCCTCCATCCTGGATGACAGCCGACTTCCCTCAGCCAACTGTGTAAAGTATGAGTTCATAGAGTTTAACATAGAAGTGTATATTATGATTTGTTTTTTATATGCATGTAGATTGTAAATGTACTGAAAACAAGTAGGGTGCCTCTACATATTATCTTGCTCTGCTCACTCAATTTTCTCAACGCCTTAAATGCAAATGAACGTTTTTGATCTAGTGGCTGCTGTTCAGAAGACACTGTGGAAGATTGGTTACTAAGGTTGATAATTAAAGAGAGGGAGACTCGTCCATTCATTCCTTCTGTTTATAAGCAACAAAACAAATTTCTCTGCAGAAATTATCGGTGCTGGCAGGCAGACAGAAGAGCAATGCCTGATAGTTAAAGGAGAGAGCGACCATGCTTTGGTTTAATAGGAGTCAAAGGGAGGGTCTTCTAAAGGCCTCTGTCACAAGGTTTTACTAATCCTGACTTGTAAATCTTTAATTTAGTATCATGCAAAAGACAAAAAAAAAAGAAGATGATTGTGTGTGTGTGTGTGTGTGTGTGTGCGTGCGTGCGTGCGTGCGTGCATGCGTGCACGTGTGTGTGAGAGAGGGGGGGGGGGGGTATCATTAACATTTAGGAGTCATTTCTATCTTTCTATTGCCTAATTATATTGTGAAAATTAATAATTAAGTCTTTCAGAAAATAGTTATTGAAAATACCACTAGAACTGATTAATTTAAGGAGCCAAAAAAAATTCAAGATGGCAACCACATCCAACTGATTTTAGAAAACATATAAATGGCTGTAATTTTGGTCAATATTACAGATATTGTGCTCAAATCTGGTTTGGTTGTAGCTGAGAGTCTTTCACAATAAGTACCGGTAGTTTAGGTGCTACTCATTGTAAAAAAAATAAAAATAAAAAAAGATCTTTGCTTAAAACCAGCAACAATAGTTTGAGGCAACTGTGTTTGTCTGTTAGCAAAATATTTGATGAGCTCTTATTAACTTTTAGAATCACTTTAATTTAAGATGACTGCCACAGCAAATACACAAAAGTACAAAAATTACAACATTTCTGTGAATTGTATGGACGTTGAGTTGAAATTGAGCATTAGGTGTAAAACTGAGGAACAGCTTCTACCCTGAAGTAGCTACACTCATAAATCCCTAATCAGGATTATCACTGTGAAAAAAAAAATCTGTGTAATGCAACTTTGACAGGTGAATCATCAGTCAAAGTTGCATTACACAGATTTTTTTTTCACAGTGATATGTGCTGCTGATTGTCCATGCTGCTGATCTCATACTGCTGATTATTTCATGCTGCTGTATTCATTTGTTCATACTCATCTACCCACAAAGACTCATGTTAGTGCTGCTGTTGTTCGGTGTATTGTTGTGCTCTATTGGTGATTTTTATATATCTTAGATCTTTTAACGTACCATTGGGCATTTGTTTAGCATATATCTTAGTGTATATCCTAGATCCTTATTTAATGTTTCTTTTTACACTTTATATTTTTGTAACTGGGACCCTGTGTACACAATTTCATTCTAGCTCATGTGTGATGCGAATGACAAATAAAGAACCTTGAAGCTTGAACCTTGAAATAAATGTGGTTATAGCTGAGAATCATTGACAACACAAACTCCAACATTTTATAATATCACATGAAACACTACATAAAGTTGTTTTAAAGGTTTGTCCATAATAGCTACAAATCTCTCATTTCTTAACAAAATATGAAAGGCAGTGGGCGATGTGTATTCCTTCAAGGAATGCTGAGCCTTCTTTTTTTATTTTATTTTTTTTAATTTACTTATCTTTGTGAATAGCCCTCCTTGAATCACCAACTTATCGTGGTGGAGGAGTTTGTGCGTCTCAGTGATCCTAGGAGCTATGCTGTCAGGGGCAATTGTAAATGACCCTGGTAGGGTCTCTCAAGGCAGACTGGTTCTAGATGATAAGCCAGACAAAGAGCGATTCCGAAGAGTTTTATGGACAAAGAACAACAAGGAACTCAGTGTCCCTTGCCCGGAAGTGACACAGGACCCCACCCTGGAGCCAGATCTGTGGAAAGGGCTCAACGGAGAGCACTTGGTGACTGGGTCTCTTCCCATGGGGCCCGGTTGGGCTCATCCCAATCTCTGATGGTTGTTTGTGCTTACGTGCTGAATGGCAGTTTGAAGTACCTGGCCTTCTTGGAGTCCTTATCGGGGGGGGGGGGGGGGGGGGGCCATATGGGGTCTCCTTTATTCTCCTGGGGCTTCATTGACCACATAGGTAATGACAGTGTGACCTGGAGGGGCATGATGGGGAGGAACGATCTGATCTGAACCTGAACGGTGTTCTGTTGTTGGACTTCTGTGCTAGTCATGGTTTGTCCAACACAAACACAATGTTCAAACATAAGGAGGGAAGATGCCGGACACACCCAGTAGACCCAAATGTGTAGTGAGGGTCTGCTGGAAATGCATGGCAGAAGAATCCATCAGAAAGATCTTCAACTCACACTTCCAGGAGAGCTTTAACCATATAATAAAATAGCTAAGGCGAAGGGACAAGTCTGGGTGGATTATGTTTCACACTTCAGTTGTTGAGGTGGTTGCCTTGAGTTGTGGCCGCAAGGTTGTCAGTGTTTCTCGTGGTGGCCATCCACGAATTCTGCGGTGGACACACCCCAGGTTAGGGAGGCTTTCAAGTTGAAGAGGGAGTCCTTTTAGGACTTATTGGTTGGTGGGAGTTCACAGGCAGCTGGAGAGGGCTGCAGCCTTGGCTGTTGCTGAGGCAAAAGTTCAGATGTGGGAGGAGTTCAGTGAGGTCTTGGATAAAGATTCTCAGTCGGCTCCGAGGAGATTCTGGCAAACCATCAGGTGGCTGAGGAGGGGAAAGTAGCGCTTTACTAACACTGTTCAGTGAAGGTGGGGTGCTGTTGACCTCAACCAGTGATGTCATCAGTAGGTGGAAGGAATATTTCTCTGACCTTCTCAATCCCACTGGCATTCTTATATGGAGGAAGCTGAATCAAGGGACTTCTGTGTTGGCCTGTCCATAATTGTGGCTGAGATAGCTGAGGTAGTTAAAAAGCTCTGGCACCAAGGCTCTGGGGGTGGATGAGATCATCCCTGACTGCCTTAAGGCTCTGGATGTTGTGAGGCTGTCTTGATTGACACAACTTTGCAACATCGCATGGACATCAGGGGCAGAGCCCCTGGATTGGCAGACTGGGGCAGTGGTTCTCCTCTTCAAAAAGAGGGACCGGAGGGTGTGATCCATTTATTGGGGTATCACTCTTCTTAACCTCCCTGGCAAGGTCTATTCAGGGGTACTAGAGAAGTGAGTCCGATTGCTGGCCGAAGCTAAGATCCAGGAGGAACAATGCAGGTTCCGTCCTGGCCATGGAACACTGGATCAGCTTTTTACCCTGACTAGGGTCCTCGAGGGGTCATGGGAGTTTGTCCATCCAGTCTACATGTGTTTCGTGGACTTGAAAAAGGTTTTTGACTATGTCCCTCAGGATAAACTGTGGGGTGTGCTCCGCAAGTATGGGATTGGGGACATGTTGCAACGGGCTGTTTGTTCCCTATACAAATGGTGTGAGTTTGGTTCGCATTGCTGGTAGTAAGTCTGACCCCTTCAGTGCGGGAGTTGGACTCTGCCATGGCTGCTCGTTGTCACTGGTTCTGTTCATAACTTTTATGGACAGAATTTCTCATTGCAGCCATGAGATGGCGGGAGTCCCATTTGGTAGGCTCAGGATTCCATCTCTGCTCTTTGCAGATGATGTGGTACTGTTGGCTCATTGTGCCATGATCTTCAGCTCTCCATAGAGTGGTTCACAGCCAAGTGTGAAGCAGCTATGAGAAGCAACACCTCCAAATCTGAGGCTATGGTCCTCAATCGGAAAAGTGTGAATTGCTCTCTTCAGGTCGTGTGTGAGGTTCTGCCACAAGTGGAGGAGTTCAAGTATCTTGGGGTTTTGTTCATGAGTTAGAGAAGAATAAAGTGTGAGACTGACAGACAGATTGATGCAGTGTCTGCAGTCTGCGGACTCCGTGCCGATCTGATGTGGTGAAGAGGAAGCTGAGCTATTGAGCAAAGCTTTTTGTTTACCGGTGGGTCTACGTTACCCTCACCTATGGCCACATACTCTGGCCTGAAAGAACAAGATAGTGGATACAGACAGTTGAAATGAGTTTCCTCCGGAGGGTAACTGGACTCTCCCTTACAGATAGGGTGAGAAATTCAGTTATCTGGGAAAGACTTGGAATAGAACCGCTGCTCCTCCACATCGAGAGGAGCCAATTGAGGTGGTTCAGGCATCTGGTAAGGATGTTGAACGAGCGCCTCCTTAGGGAGGTGCTTCAGACAGTCCGACTGGAAGGAGACCTCTGGAAAGACCCAGGACAAGCTGAAGAGACTACGTCTCTTGGTTGGCCTGGGAACACCTTGGATTCTTCCCAGAAGAGCTGGAAGAGGTGGCTGTGGAAAGAGATGTTTGGACCTCCCTGTCACAGTTTACACTCTGTTTTTCCTTTTATTTATCACTCTGTTCACTGTTTGATATTCTTCTCTGCTCCTCTGGTATTTTCCTCTGCTGCTTCTGACAGCCTGCTGCATGTCACACCTCTCTCTCTCTCTGATTACTGCTGATGGTCTCCACCTGTTTCTGGGTGTATTTATACTTCCTGCTTTCTTCACTCTTTGCCAGATCAACTGCTTGCTTTTGTCACAGTTATCCAGCGTTTCCATAGTCTCACAGCTCTTTGTATCTTGACCCACGCCTGTTTCCTCGACCACGCTTTTTGCCTGCCCCTTTTGTACCTCAGCCCTTCAGACCTTGTTAATGACCTTTGCACGTTTTTGGATTTCGCCTTCGCCTCTCCCTTTTGGTACTGTCGCCTTTTCGGATCCCGTTAATGAACTCTGCTCGTCCTCGACTACGCCTCTGGATTCTCCTTGGTCCCTGCAGCTCTGTGTCTCTGCTGAGCAGCCCCCGACAACAAGAAAGGTTAGTGTTTTTCCAGACCGTCTGTATTCAGATAACTGTTGTTATTCTGTCAAAACACTAACCTCTCCTCTGTATCGTTTTAGACACAGTTCCAGCTCTGGACCCGAATCATCAGAAGCTGTTTATTCATTCAATAAACATTTTAAAACCATTCTGAGTTTGTGTGTGGGATCCTCTGCCATCAGATCCCTGACACTCCCTGCTCAATCTGCTGCCCCTGCAACCTGACTTCAGAACAAGCTGATGGATGGATGGATGGATGGATGGATGGATGGATGGATGGATGGATCTTTTTGAATAAATTTAATAAACTTTATTTAATCAGAAATGGGAAATTACAACGTTTGCTTACTTCACAGTGGGTCAGTAATGGTTTTAACTATAATACAAAAATGCTTAGTCCGAAAACAGAAGGGAAACTCACCTAATTCCCTTTTCTAGAACTGGAAAAATATTACTTATTAGGATGTGGACACCTGCAACTAACCACTGAAATTCATACACTTTGGTTATTCACCAGAACTGTGTCTGTGTACCTGAATATTTTCTTACACCAATTAGGAATCGCAGAAATATCTATTCTTCTCAATTTCTAATGGAATCCTTTGGCTCAACTACTAACCTGCATAACTCACAAGAACATCTCTATCATAAGGCAAACAAGTATATAAAAATGTTCATACTGTTAAAACACCTAATTACAAGAATGGAGTCAAACTACTATTACAGTATTTAAAAACTGATTCATATAAAATTGGGGGGGTGGGGGGGGGGGGGTCTTTTTCTTTTTGGCAGGCCTTCCAAAAGCAACATTACAGTGCAACTACTCTGCAACCTCAAATCCCATTGTCCTGTAAGTTTGTATCAGTCTGGGGAGTAATGGGACATGCACACACGTTAAAGAAAAGTAATGATCTGGCAGAAATGATGAATGGCCATAGCAAATGTTTCTAAGCAGAGGGCTTACAGTACATCCTGCCAAGAAGCTAAAACTGTGAAGACAGTTTAGATTTTTTTAAGTGATATTTTTTTGTGAATGTTGAAAATGATTATCTTACCTGTTGTAGATGACTCCTTAAATTAACTCGGTTTATGGAAATAGAGTTTAATTCTTCTTACCAACTTCTCACATCTGCTCTATGAATGTATATGAATAGATATAATCCAACAGAAAATGTTGGCACACGATCATATTGTGCTTTGGCTCCCTTTTGACTAATATAAATTAAGTTCTCTTATCAGCACCCTGTAATTTAACATTGTAAAAGTATTACAGTGCAGAGTATAAACCCAGAGCAGATATGACTGAGACGGAAACAAATTCAAGCTCATAGAAAAGGTGAGTTTATTTACAGTGAAGGATATATTTACAGGAGGTTATGGGAAACTTGTAAAGGAGGAAGAGGGCAAGTAAGGCAACTGTTAGAGGATGATGAGAGTGTGAAAAAATTAATAAACTAACATGTATTGTTTAAATATTATTTAA
>NC_056513.1:26660093-26751082 GCF_014905685.2 Nematolebias whitei
CTTTTAAGAGTTTTTTAAAGTTTAGAACAATTATTTATTTTCCACAAGAGTCACGGTGAGACGTAACTTTTCTTAAAGGACTCTGACTTGTGTCGAGAGGAGGGGGAGGATTCCAGGTAGATATGATGAGAAGATGAGAGGAGGCCAGGTAAGTTGCAGAGGTTCCAGAGTGAGTTGTAGGTAGGTAAGCGGTGAGCGGCAGAGGAGCAGCTAGACAATTCCAGGTCAGAGGCAAGAGCTCGCAGGAGTTCCAGGAGAAGCTCGTCTTGAAGATGACAGGAGGAAAAACAGTTTCCAAGATTCGTCTCAGGTGGATGACTTCTAAAAACTGTAAAAACACAGGCAAGTATAATTTTTACTGAAAGCAGCACTAAAGGCTGACCATCAACACCAGTGGGTATCAATGCTCCAGCAGGGAAGGGAGCATTTCCTCTGCCTCTTATACCCCTGGAGATCGTCAGTGGAAATGGTCACAACTGCTGCTCGTTGGCTCTGCCCAGACACAGGAAGCTGCAGAACGAGAAACACTGGAATCCACAGTGTAAGATGTTTTTTAATCATCATTGCACCTCTAAATATAAATTATATTATGCTCCATATTATAGTTCCCTCATACATGTTACAAATGTATAGACAGGATTCTGCACTGTGTGAACTGAATGTACAACTTGAACTGGAAATAATACACTTTCATCAATATTCAGTGACATTTTCACAGAGAGATGTAAGAGCAGACTGCCCTTTGTGTGTGTGTATATATTCACATAAACCAGTTTGATTTGTCAAAATAATAATTCACTGCATATGTGTATGGGGGTGTGTGGGGTGTAGAAAGAGCACAAATGTCACAAGGGTGTGAACAGGAACCTTTACAATATGTTCGGGAGAATAACTTGCAGAGTGCAACAAAGAACAGTTCATTACAGCATGATTACCATGCTCCCGAGACCGTGGGTTCAAACCTGGTTCAGATCCAACCTGCGATCACATCTCATTCCTTTTTCTCTGCTCTGACGTGTCCTGCAAACAGCGCAGCTAAGAATAATCAAGTAGGTTTTGCAATTAAATGGACATGAAATCTTTAAAATCTTGCGGGGGGAAAAAGTAATATAAAAAGTATGCGATTAATGATGATAAACTGCATGTTTTTGCTGTACCCGACATTTTTCTGGTACTGGCTCAGAGATGGAGATGGACTTGTGCCAGGTTGTAGCAGGTGATGTCAAATCTAGTAACTCATTTCTGTTAAAGAGATGAGAGAGGGGGAAACAAGGCCATCTGTGCTTCAGTAGAGTTAGGAGCAGAGGAGCTTCCAAATCTAACACTGGAAAGATGTTTGTTTAATGGGTGTCTTTGTGTCCCATTTGGCAAGAAAAAGCAGCAACCATGTAAACTTTGGAATTAAAAACTAGGAATAAAGGCAATAAATTAGGAGGTAAAAAAAAAAAACAGTTAATGCTGCTGCACCTCATGTATGACTTGCAGTGATTCGCCACTAAAAGCCAGCAGAGATGAGCAGAGACTAAAAAATTAACAGTGTCAGTGTCACATGATGTAAATTTCCCTGCATTATAAATATAAAGTTGGGTTTAAAAATATACAAGAAAGTGAATAATTCAGCTGCTATCCTCACACTCACAGATGCTTTTTGACTTGAAGCTGCGCAAACACAGAAATCTAGAGACCATCCATGAGGAGAGAAGGGTCTGAGGGAGTTCAAACAACTAATTTAAAACAGCCTTTGTGTTCTGTTTTGATACTGCAAAGCCGTTTTAACTCTAAATGAATAAAGGGAGCAATTACTTTATTAAGAGCAGTAGATTTTCTCAAAGGTGATAATGTGCCACCCATGACGTGAATAAATATGGTGATTTATTTGCTGAACCGTGCCGCAGCATTCTTGTGAGCTAAACGTTTCCGATCTCTGCTTTAAAAATCTGCTTGAACATAAAAGTGTTACCATAAACAAATGGGTCGTAGTCTCTTTCAGACCTTTTGCAAATTAATTGTAGCAATTGCAGGTTAATATTTTGTTTTACTCTAGATTTGAACTCTTTCTGATGCCCAAAGCTACGTGTCTTTTTAACAAATATAATTTATACTGGAAGTTGTTTTTGTTCTGAAACATACATAAGTGCATCACTCAAGCATCTCATCCTAAATCATAAGAGGATGCTGTCTTAAATTCCTGCTGGCAAAAAGTAATCAGCAGGGAGAGCTATATTTCACCCACAGAGGCGTGTGTGTCTACTGCCACCTAGCGGTGCTGCGCAAAACTGCATGGCTGAATGAGTCATCCTTGAAGTCACTGTCTCCTCCAACCTTGCTGCAAAGGAACAGGGTGCTCCGTCATAAATTAGTCTCTTTTAACATTCACAATGGACGAGAGGGCTGTGTCAGGGTCTTTGAAGATGGAAAGCACAGAATGTAAAACGAGGGAAGTTACACAGGGAGTGAAGAAGGAAGAAAACAGCACGATCACAAGCTGCCAAGTGGTAACAAGAGCAAAACAACAGTAAATATCAGTGGCTGAGCAAGCAAAGGAAAAATAAAAGAACAAGATGTTTTTAATTCATCTTTTTGAATTTTACACTCCTGCAGCAGCTCTTCAGTTTATTTGTTGAAGAAGGAAAATCTTTTCAATGGCTCACAAAATAATGGGTTTCAAAAGGTATATATAAATAGACACTTGCCCGAGTGCTTAAAAATACTGGCACTGCATGCAGTCTGCAAGGGCAGAAAGCTGTAAAAGTTTCAACATCATCTAGTTCCACTCCAACTTTGATGAGGAACATATGTTGGTAATATGTACATGGTCTTGGACTTTCTTGAGGTAATTTTTATCCCTCCACAAAACACAATTTTATTTATTTATTTATTTATTTTAGTTTTAGCACGTTAGTTTGTTTAGTGTTATATTTAGAATGAATTTCTGTTAGGATGGGTGGGGGCCTTTCTGGGTGGAGTTTGCATGTTCTCTCTGTGCATGTGTGGGTTTTCTCCGGGTACTCTGGTTTCCTCCCACAGACCAAAAACATGCATGTTAGGCTGATTGGTAACTCTAAATTGTTGTAGAAACATCTTTGAACAACCAAAGAAGTAAGTTTACTTCGGGCCAATTCGATGAGCTAATGGCTAGTCCGAGCGGGAGTGGGAGCTAGTCAAAGTGGAGTGCTGCAGTTTTCAAACATCCATCCATCCATCCATTTTCTTTACCCGCTTATTCCATTTTGGGTCACGGGGGTCGCTGGTGCCCATGTCCAGCAATCACTGTGCGAGGGGCGGGGTACACCCTGGACGGGTCGCAAGTCCATCGCAGGGCCACATAGAGACAAACGAGACAAACAACCATTCACTCTCTCATTCACACCTAGGGACAATTTAGAGTTACCAATCAGACTAACATGCATGTTTTTGGACTGTGGGAGGAAACCGGAGTACCCGGAGAAAACCCACGCATGCACGGAGAGAACATGCAAACTCCACCCAGAAAGGCCCCTGAACCGGGGTTTGAACCAAGGACCTGCTCGCTGAGAGGCAGCAGCTCTACCAGTTGCGCCACCGTGCTGCCCAGTTTTCAAACAGTTCCAAAAATTTTACAATAATTCTCACAAATACTATTTTATTAATTTTACTGCCATCATTTTTCATTCAAGTAGAACTGTATAATAATCTTGCAGGAAGTTTCGCAGGTTTGGAGTTTTAGTGATGGTTTGTTACTTGTTGTTTGCTTAGCCTCTTTAATTTCTCTTAGTTTCCTGTATTTGTTCTTTTCTGTTTTTGGCACGTTTGCAGTTTTTCTTATTTCTCATTTGGGCAGCTGTGGCTCAGTGGTTAGCGAAGTCAGAATCAGAATAAGCTTTATCATTGCACCGAGATACAACGAGAACATGTACGTACAGTCGTCCGAAAGATGGACGTAGTGCACAAAGCTGCTGCTTATTAGCGCAACCTTCTTATTCTTCCTCAGAATAATATTTTTGCTTAGATGAGAAAAGGGAAGAAAACATGAAGAGAGACGGTATAAAACAAGATCTCCCACACCTTGTCTTAGACAAAGCATGATTTGAGGCATTAAAAAAACCTACCACAGCAAAGCAACATAAATAGACATTACACATGTACATATAAGCTGGTGAAGACATTGAATTTTAAGGGAAGGTCGTAGCATAATCCAGAGCCCCCCTCTCAGCCATTGTCCAGATAAGAGGTGTTAGTTATCATCAGCTCGGTTGAGGTTCTGTTACATGTCCACGGCCATGGGAAAGGGAGGGGTGAGGAAACAGACAAAGCATCTTTGTTTTTCCTAAACATGCCAGGAGGGATTGAGATAAGTCCGCCGTCAAGGCCACAGTTTGGGTCAGGCAGAACCCGTAAATTGCTGTGTCTGCCTTTTAAAGTCTCGCTGGTATATTTCTCTGATGGTGACTCCAAACAGCCAAATTGGTATGGTATGGTATAATGTTTATTCATTTTAAAAATACAAAACAGTTTTATATAACTATATAAAAAATACAAGCGATTTAAAATGAAAGGCAGCAGAAAGAAGAAAAAATCTTATTATATCTGCCCCTTTTTTCAAACAATTAGTTCAGTCATAATAATCTTCAAGTAATTGATTCCTTGCGCCAAAAGTCGAGCTCACAGCATTCTCCCAGATTATCCCCACCGTTCATGGGTGCTGCCAGAAAGTTCACAGTCCTGATAACAGCCTGCTCCTGCTCTCTGACACAGCTCCACATAATTCAGTCTGAGTGCTGCCAAGCTTCGACACATCCACATAAATTTGTAGACAATCCAGTTTTCGCCAACCCAAACAGCAAAATCCAGTTGTCATCATGAATCCAATTTGTTTCCGTCAAGGTAAGAGGGTCCTTCTTACCCTGACTCCTGTCGGGAGAACTTGATCAATTTTGTTGAGAGACCAGCTGATCAAATCCTTCAAATTAGGAAGGTATGCAGGAAAAAAGAGGCTCTTTAAGGGTTCACAAGACGAAAGAGAGCAAGCAGGGAAGCGGTGGGGGACAGAGCACAGGGAGATACGTCTGTCTTCACTGGAACACAGAGAGGAAAAGTCGTCTTCCAATGAAAGAGTTGGGGGTTCGATTCCACCAGCAGTCAAATGCCGAAGTGTCTCTGGGCAAAACACTGAACTGATTGCCATGTGTGTCCCATCGGTGTATGAAGCACTGCTTAGTCTTTGTGTAGATGTAGTAGAGTGCTGTATGAATGGGTGAATAAGGGCATAGATTGAAGTGTAAAGAGCTTTGAGTATCTTGATAAGATAGAAAGGCTCTATATACGTACAGTCCATTTAAACAACAAAGGCCATGCTCAATAATCCAGGTATACAGTCCAACAATTTTCAGTGAGGTCATCTGAACAGTTGGAATGTATACCTGGATTATTGAGCATGGATTTTGTTGTTTTGAACCAGTTTGACATGACTGTCGATGAGGGAGAGGGCGGGCACCAGAGGAGAGGACCATCTTAGGACCATCATAACTGGCTTGTTCCACTTTGGAGTAAGCTGTTTGGGGGAAGAATCAGTTTTGTGTTGTGTGTTTCCTTGACTGATGAATAATAATAATAATAATAATAATGTCATCACAATGTCAGCACTGTATGTTTCCATACAATGGCGAAATTAGTCTCTGCATTTAACTCATCCACCACCAGGTGGTGCAGTGGGCAGCTATTGAAAGCGCCCGGGGGGCATTTTGGGGATGAGGCGTGCTGCCCAGAGACGCCACGTGACGTGCAGTGACTGGGGATCGAACCTGGGACTTTTGGGTCCCAAGCCGGCTGCCCTGCCTCTACACCATCTCGGCCCCCATGAAGCCTTCTGGATGGAAAGTGAAACGTTTCAGCACAAAAAAAAAAGAAACTGTCCATATGACCTGACTGAAAATTGTTAGTCCATTTATTTATTTATTTTTCTTATTTTGAAAGTGTTTGCATGAAATGCTATAAAATGTTTGACTTTAGAGGGGCAATAAGACAGCAGCAGTCCACTTTGGTTTTGGCTTCAAATGGACTAGATGTTAGCTCAACAATTTGATCAGAATTAAACTCTGTTTGACCAAACTGAAGACATCCAGAAAGAACTATCTACAACTGGTAAGATATTGAATCCCACTTGTAAATATTAAGACCATGACTTTAAATGAATTTGAGTATTACATAAAAATAAAAAAACACGTTTGGTATGTTAACAGAAAAAAATCCCTAGCAGGGGGTATTAAAAAAAATCTACCACCAAGAGACAGAAGAAAACAGGCTGTGTGGAAAGTGTTACCTCGAATATTGTGCTGAAAAGAAATGTCACAGATGTTTATCCATTCGTTGAAGTCCTCTCTTCCATTACCTGCAACAAAATTGCTCTAAGTCCTCTAAATGACTGTAGACTGTAGTCAATTGCTGAATTCACAGCCCCATGAAGTTGAGTAATACCATAGTCCAGTCCACCATGAAAACCCCTGAATCAGGCACTTAGTTCATCCCAGGAAAATGGCTATTCTTTATAATTGTGTGTCTGTTGTTAATAAATGTTCTTGAATCCTTTTATTATGTGATACGAGAACAAGTACTCGTGTTTCTTTTACCGAGGAGTTTACTTTTCTTGTGTGTTCAATCACAACTTGAAAAGCAATATTCCATTGAGTAAGTACCATCTGACAGGCCATTTCAGCAAAGTGAAGCCTAGCTACATGGATTTTGTTGTAAGGTTGCACCCAACGCTTGATGCATAGTATTTAAAAACAGTTATTGATTACGCTTTGACACAGCGCTTCACTGACGTCTCACCTGCAAGTTGGGATCGATGTAGATGAAAGACGGAGTCAGGATAAATACGGTAAATGTCTGTAATGGGTCAGATGTGTGAATTCTCCTTTACGCTTCTCCTCAGTGTCACTTTCAGGATTTTTTTTATTATTACAACACTTCTGACCTATAGCAGCCTGGGGGGCACAGAGCCGCTCAATAGATGCTCATCTGTTTTCTTTTCTCCGGTGTTTTCCTACATCATAAAGTCAGGCTGTATGTGCAAACATGCACAGTGTGGGCCAGAGAAACGCATCAGGACGAAGCGGTGACATTGACAAAGTGGAAGTGGCGCAATGTTAACAGCTCACTGTCGCTTCTGGAAACACCTGCTACACACTGTCAGCAACTTAACCTTTTATCCCTTTAAATCCCTCAGTGGAGGATTAAAATTGATGGATGAAAAACAAGACAGGGTGAGGAGACAGGGGCGACAGAGGGGCAAAGTGAAGAGAAGGTTTGACAAGGCAACTTTATACTTCAAAAGAAAACTTTTTTGTTGTTGTTGAAAGATAAGAATAGGAGAACACGTGAGAGGAAAGAGTTGACAACCAAGACTACATGAGAGGTAATTAGAGGAGGTGAAAGGACTGTGTTGGAATCAGACACCTCATTAGTTGGTACAATGGCATATTATGTCAGAGCCTTCCTGCTGTCGCTTTTCTTTTAATGACTTTATGGTTGTTATTTAATTCTCATTCCCCTCCGGCTCTTTTTGTCTGCGTAAAGTCAGTTATCTTACTCCTCAAAGACATATATCTCTACCAGTGTTAGAGGAAGACTCTAAGAGGCTGCAAGTGCTTAGGATAGTATCTGTGCCATAATTTGAGTCAGTCCTTGAACCAGATGTTGAGATACTAAAATGTAGTTAAACAAAACTATTTATTCATTCATTCAACCTTTACAGGTTAGTCCCATTACATTCCAGGAGGAGTTGAGATTAGTCCGGCGTCAAGGCCACAGTTTGGGTGAGGCAGAACTCGTGAATTGTTGTTTCTGCCTTTAAAGTCTTGCTGTACATATTCTCTGATGGAACACCAAAACAGCCGAATTGATCCTTTACTCCAAAAGTTGAGCTCACAGCTTCTCCAGATTATTCCACCATTCATGAGTGCTGCCAGGGAGATCACAGTCCTGATAACAGCTGCTCCAATTCCCTGTCACAGCTCCAAATTCAGTCCGAGCACTGTCGAGCTTCAACACCACACGAATTGTAGACAATCCAGATTTCACCAACCCAAACAGCAAAAACCAGTTGTCATCATGAATCCAATTGTTTCCATCGAGGTAAGAGGGTCCTCCTTACCCTGACTCCTGTTGAGAGACCAGCTGATCCTTCGAATTAAGAGGTATGCAGAAAAAAAGAGGCTTTTTTGAGGGTTCACAGGACGAAAGAGCGCAGCAGGGAAGCGGGTGGGGGTGGGGGGGGGAGAGAAACACGTCTGAAACACGTCTGTTCCACCAGAGAATAGAAGGGAAAAAAAAGAAGTGTGTGCTGGGTGAGTGGGGTCCTTCATGATGCAGGTGGCTCTCTTCCTGCATCTGGAGGTGTAAATCTCCCATCCTGAGCAAGTACTATGGCAACAATGGAAAGGAAAAACTCCCTTTTAAAAGGAGAAAACCTCCAGCAGAACCAGGCTCAGAACAAGCGGCCAATTGCTTCGATCGGCTGGGTTTGAGAGGACAGAAAGGAGAAACAAACAAACACAGAATGGTAGGTCTAGGTTTACCTGAAAGACAAAAAACACATGTTAAGGATAGAAAAAATAATTACAAATACAAATCTAAAAAAGTTGTCTGGTCCTCTGGACATTGAAAAAAATTCATTTGAATGTCCAGAGGACCAGACTTAACTTTTTTTAGATTTTTTTACCTGGATTGTCGAGCATGCATCAGGATTCAAATACAAAACATCTGCAAAATTTACAATATGACAGCCTGGATGAGTAGGTGCACAATCATACATGAGCAGTGTGAACAGAAGTGGGCTCAGCACACAGCCCAGAAATAACACTGAACAACTGGCAATAACTAATAATTCAACCTCAGTGCCACTACCTGTGCAATAACCTGTCACACAACCCGTGTAGTACTGTATACACTATATTCATCAAATTAACATAATTTTCTGTGAAACAAGATTTTGTGAAAATCCATTCAATATTTTTCTTTTTCTTTTTCAAGTTGAGTAGTTCAAAACATGACAGAGTGACAGACCTTGAATAAAAAGTAAAATGAGTTAATCCCCAGCTGGCAGTTTTGTTGGTTTGGAACTCTGTACATAAAGGATGATAAATGTGTCTTTTCACATTTGAAAGGCAGCTAATGGAGCAAGGAGAATTGATAGAAAAAAGACGCTTTAACAAGGACATTAAAAAAAATAAAGGACAAAGTCTTTCTGAATTAACCGATCAAACATTTAGACCATGACATTTTGTTACAGTGGTGTGAGGATTTTTCAGTCTTGGCTTTTTTGTTTATATCTATTTATACTTCTGAAATTGTGTATTTTTTTTAGAAATTGTACAGTACAGATAGCAACAACACAGTGTTTCCCTTGCCTTTATACATATGGGGTGCCCCGCCCTGTCAACAGAACTGAGCACCCACCTATCACACAGAACTCCCCCACCCCGACAAAAAACGCTGAAGAGATGAGCGCCCCGTCACGGCAATGGCAAGTTATCTAGGGAAAACGCTGCAGCAGGATCTAAATGTGTATTTCTTATGGATGTTTTTTTTTCATTTGTTTGTTTTTAAAGAGTATATTTTCATTACATCTGTGTACAAATTTTAAATATGAGTTTGTGTTTTCCATTATCTTCTGGGGCTGCAATCAAAATTAAATGGTAAATGGTAAATGGACTGCACTTATATAGTGCCTTTCTATCTTATTTCAAGATACTCAAAGCGCTTTACACTACAATCTGTGTCCTCATCTACCAATTTATACAGCACTCTACTAGATCTCTACAAAGCTAATGGAACAAATCATTCTAAAGAGACTAATCAGTGCTTTAACTCACATTCATACACTGATGGGACACACATCAGAGGCTATGAGGGGTTCAGTGTCTTGCCCAGGGACACTTCAGCATGTGACTGCTGGTGGATTCGAACCCCCAACTCTCGCATTGGAGAACGACTGCTCTAACCACTCAGCCACAGCCGCCCCAAATGGGATGTGACGTGTGAATGAGTTCCAAAACTTCCATTACAAAACCTCACATAGTTTTCATTCTAAATCTTGAATGAGAACATTTTAAGTGACTGAACTCAAAGCAAACAGCGAGCACTAAAACCAGTTGACTAAAACCAGTTGATAACCGACTGGTGCGCAGTACATAAAAAAATATTCTACACTTTTTGTGACTGTGACATTCTGTTGTCTTGATTTTGGTAACGGGTCGAGGGTGAGGTTCTGCCTCAAGTGGAAGCGTTCAAGTGTCTCGGGGTTTTGTTCACGGGTGAGGGAAGAATGGAGCGTGAGATTCACAGACGGATTGGTGCAGAGTCTGCAATATTGCAGACTCTGCACCAATCCGTTGTGGTGAAGAGGGAGCTGAGATGTAAGGCAAAGCTCTCTGTTTACCAGTCAGTCATTCACCTATGGCCAGACACTCTGGGTAGTGCCATCTCCACTAAATACAATTTACAGCGCTCTGCTCCACCCTCTTCCGCTATCTCCAGATTTGAGAATTTGTTTGCAACATCAGTCCTTGCTTTCCCAATTTACAGTACCTCCCAAAACAGGAATGGACTTCATTTTACAAACTCCTACACAATGTGGAGGTCTCATCTAAAAAATCTATAATATTAACACGTCACTCAATATAATACCTGGATTATTGAGCATGCATCAGGATGTCACTCAATATAGTAACGCTCAATGAGATCAGAGCAGAATGGTCGGAAGAACTTGGAATAAATATGAGACCTGGAATCATGCATTACGTAGAGTAAAAGGGTCAATCTCATGTGCTCGACTTGGACTAATTCAGTTCAAGGTTCTTCATAGAATCCATTATAGCAGAGCCCGACTCTCAAGGATATATTCTACAGTCAGTGAAACACGTGTACGATGTCATATAGCTAAGGCAAATTTAACTCACATGTTCTGGTCCTGTAACAAATTGTACAACTTCTTGTCTACTATATTCTGGATCCTATCTGAAGCTTTTGGAATAGACATTCAACCCGGTGCTGAAATGGTAATATTTGGAGTACATGGGGAGGGTATATCAATAACACAATATTAAGAATGTGCTGATCTTTTCAACTCTCCTTGCCCGACGATGAATTTTATTAGTGTGGAAATCAGCACACCCACCCAAGGCTTGTGTCTGGTTGAAAGACCTGACCCTGGTTCTTAAGCTAGAGAAGATCAAATTTAACGTTAGAGGATCAGTCCAAAAATTTTATAAAACTTGGGCTCCTCTACTGTCTTATTTTAAGAAATTAGATGCCCTCCCTCAAACTTGAAAATTAGGCAGTAACTAATCTTGCTGTGTATACATGACTGTGCCCCCAGCCCAGTGGCCTCAGTAAACCCTTGTAGTTCTAACTACTTGTCTACTTCTATGGTTTTAAATATCCATATTCTATTTCAATCTCTGCATATATACTCGTGTTTATGCTTGAATGTACGTTATCCACGTATTTACTTTATGTTGTCTTGATCTTGTGTGTTTTCATGCTTAGAATCATTCAGGACGACAGCTGATTACTGTAATTTCAGTGTATTTATTTCAGTTTATTTATTTCAGTTTATTTATGTATTTATTTTTTTACTTTTGGCAGCAAGGTGGGAATGGATGGGTAAGGAAACAAACAAACAAAAAAGTTACAGTTGCTGTTATTTCTGTCATCAATGTTCTGTTTTTGCTGGATGAATAAAAATAATGGGGGGAAAAAAAACAGAAAGAAACTCCGGGTTGTGGCTGAAAGAACGATACCACAGATACGGGAAGTTGAAATTAGTTTCCTCCGCAGGGTAGCTGGACTCTCCCTTAGAAATAGGGTGAGAAGTTCAGTTATACAGGAAAGACTCGGAGTAGAAACGCTGCTCCTCCACATCGAGAGGAGCTTGTTGAGGTGGTTCAGGCAACTGGTTAATGGATGGATGGATGGATGGATGGATGGATGGATGGATGGATGGATGGATTTTGGCAGCGTGCAGCGCTGGTTAGTGATCAGCATTGCTGCCTCATGACAAGAAGGTTCAACCCCCTGTTTGGACCTGGGATCTTTCTGTGTGGAGCTTGCATTGATTTTCTCTGGGTTCTCCGGTTTTCTCCCACAGTTGAAAACGTGCTGCCTTCGGGTCTCCTTTGCAAGAGATCTCTGATCTCAATGGGATTTTCCTGTTTAAATATAGGTTAATAAATTCAAGGCTTATTCGTGAAATCAATCACAGTGGTTCCCAGACTTTGGAGTCTACACATCTATATCCTGAAACTTGTTTCATTTTCTGGTGCACCTCCTAATGAAAACTTCTCCTAACCAGTGTAGGAGGCTATGCAAACATGTTAACAGATTAATTATTGCTTCAAGTGAGCATTCATCCATCCATTATCTTTTAACCGCTTCTTCCATTTTGGGTCATGGGGGTCGCCGGTGCCCATGTCCAGCAATCACTGACCTCAGGGCTCTGGATGGAGTGTAGGGCTGCAGCAGTTCGCTTAGGTAAGATGAGCCCATGGAGTTTAAACACTTAAAAACAATCAATAAAACTTTAAATTTCACCCAAAAAGCTACAGGGAGCCAGTGAAGGGAGTGCAAAACGGGGACAATAGATTCACGCCTCCTTGTGTTCGTCAACAGACGGGCTGCAGCATTTTGGAAACTCTGCAATCACTGCAGGGAGCCCTGGTCCAACCCTAAACACAAAGAATTACAATAATCCAAATGCGTGGATAGTCCTCTCAAGATCAGGACGAGGAAGATAAGGTTTTATCTTTGCAAGGGTCTTCAGCTGGAAGAAACTGGCTTTGATAACAGTGCAAATATGAACAAAAAAGGTTACATAATTTCATCTGGACAAGTTTCTTCAAGGGAGAAACGTTTCATCTTCCATCCAGAAGGCTTCATTAGTCTGCAGCCTCCCAACCAGATCTGTCCCATAGGTAGCCTTCAT
The DNA here is from genome assembly GCF_014905685.2 of Nematolebias whitei. NCBI lineage: Eukaryota > Metazoa > Chordata > Actinopteri > Cyprinodontiformes > Rivulidae > Nematolebias > Nematolebias whitei. Next base: position 26,673,055 of record NC_056513.1, read on the forward strand.
TGCTGTGTTTCAAGCCAACCACCTGTTGGAATCTCAGAAGCAGCTTTTAACACATGCCAAAGGACCCATCCATCCAAAACAATCAATCATCGTACAACAATCAAATGTTTTAGGCCAGAGGGCCAACTTGCTACTCACAGAAACGGCATGTGGACACCAAGGCCAAAATGGTTCAGAAAAAAGGTTTTGTAGGCTCAGATAACACCAAAAAAGGTTAAATCATTTCATCTGGACCAGTGCTAATATGCTTATCAAATTTAAACAGAGGATCAACCATGACACCCAGATTTTTTTACAAATGGACGACAGAAGGAGGACAAAGGACCAACCACACTGTCGTGCCCAAGCAGGGGGTTACATTGACCAAGCACCAAAATCTTAGTTTTTTTCCTTATTCAGGTTCAGAAAATTTGCTCTCAACCATGCCTGCACGTGCCTAAGACAATCCTGTAACATATATACAGCAGACTGGCTGTCATTTGTAGTTACAGGTAGATATATTTGAATGTCATCTGCAAAACAATGAAAAGAGACTTGTTCTTTTTAACGATAAAACCCAGAGGCAGCAAGTACAAGGCAAAAAGAACAGAATATGAATATTTAATTAGTGATGTTTTTTTATATGTTATGCATTTTATTTTATCCTTAGATCAACAAACACTCAAAGAGTTTAATATTTGAATAAAACACACTGAAACTACTTTATAGAATATAAGTTTCGTTTTCATTACTCTAAGGAGGCTCTGAAGTACCAAGTGTGGTACGTTAACATTTTTTTTGACAGTCTCTTCTTTCAGATTGCCTTTGCTTCTTATAGGCTTAACCACTCAGCTCTCCCAGTGCAAGTTATGACTGTTTAATCCCACCAGCAACACGGATTGCTGTCAAAGTCTCACAGAACTTGACAAATGATAGAACGAGAGCTGCTGGGATTCAGTCCAGGCTAAAATGTTGACTCATGGTTCCTGAAAATCCCTTTCGCTAACTTCCTTCAAGCTTACAGGACTTTCCTGAGCAAATTAATCTTCCATGTTCTGAAACATTTCCTCACAGCAAAACGGCATCACCAGGAGCCTCACTGCGGCACTGCAGACTGCTCACTATATTAAGACATGTTTTGTGACACGGTGGTCAGTTTAGATCTTTCCTACAGTTGTGGACATCCTTCTCAATTAAGTTTTTGTCCGAGTGAAAGTCTCATTTTACAAGCTGACTTTAACTGCACAAGTCATAGTGTAAATTAGTTTAGGTCTTGACAGCATCCATAAATGATTTATTACCTCCTGTCACAAGCTCCTGATTGGGCCATTTGTGTTTAATGAGGCTAAATTAGCATAAACATTCAAACGAAGACAGCATTCATAAGGTCAGCTTCTTCCCTGCTTACCTTGATAGGTAAGGCTATTTTTACACTTCAGAGAATGAGAAGGGCCTCTGGGGTTTTCACTCAGAGAACATGCCACATTTTCAGTGTCTGTGTGTGTGAGGGGTGCATGTGTGTGTGTGTGTGACTTATTTTTTATTTGCAGCATTTTAATCCCGACCGGATCTTCATCAGGCCCAAAATTTCTGACAGTAGTGAATACACCAATAAAAACTTTCTATGAAGACTATACAAATATACAAAAGTCTACACAAATACTAACAATACATGTTCAGTGAAAAAAAACTACTAATACAGTGGTGATTGAATGTTTGTGAGCTCTTTATAGTCTTCTATATTTCTGCATAAATATGACCTAAAGCATCATCAGATTTTCACAAAGTCCTAAAAGTAGATAAAGAGTACACAGTTAAACAAATAAGACAAAACCATTATACTTGGTTATTTATTAGGCAGCACAGTGGAGCAACTGCAGAGCTGCCGCCTCTCAGTGAGCAGGTCCCTGGTTCAAACCCCGGTCCAGGGGCCCTTCTGGGTGGAGTTTGCATGTTCTCTCCGTGCATGCGTGGGTTTTCTCCGGGTACTCCGGTTTCCTCCCACAGACCAAAAACATGCATGTTAGGCTGATTGGTAACTCTAAATTGTCCCTAGGTTTGAGTGAGAGAGTGAATGGTTGTTTGTCTCGTTTGTCTCTGTGTGTCCCTGTGATGGACTGGAGACATGTCCAGGGTGTCCCCCGCCTCTCGCACAGTGATTGCTGGACATGGACTCTGGCGACCCACGTGACCCAAAAAAGGAAGAAGCTGCTAAAAATAATGGATGGATGGTTATTTATTTATTGAGGAAAATTATCCACTATTACATATTTGTGAGTGGTATAAGTATGTGAATCTGGTCCTCTGACATTCAAAAAACAAAACAAAGCAAAAAATAAATAAAAAATGTAGAAACGTTTCGTCTCTCATCCGAGAGACTTCTTCAGTCTGAGGAGCTGTTTTCAGCTCAGTCTCTTAAATAGCACCGTCTCCGAGTGGATCAACCAGTTTTGCTGCTGACAACCAAAACCAGCTGATCACATGCTCAAGAAGGACCATCAGCCTAACAATGGATCATTAGCACACTGATGGCTGTTTACTATTCACAGAGGGCTGAGTGATACTAGCAATCACAGCATTGTAAGAGGGGGACAGTTGAACCCGGAGGCCTCCACCCCTGTTTAATGATGGACGATTTCTTTTCACAAAGATGGCCTCCTTTACTCCTCTCTCAAACCATCGTTCCTCTCTGTCCAGGATGTGAACATCTTCATCCCTGAAAGAGTGACCGCTGGCCTGGAGATGAGTGTAGACCGCAGAGTCCTGGCCTGATGATGTTGATCTTCTGTGCTGGGCCATCCTTTTGGCCAGTGGCTGTTTAGTTTCCCCGATGTAAGACTGATCACAGCCCTCCTGACACTGAACATCATACACAACATTACTCTGTTTGTGCCGGGGGACTGGATCTTTGGGATGAACCAGTCTTTGCCGTAATGTATTTTGGGGTTTAAAAGCCACTGGGACATTATGTTTAGAAAATAAACGTCTCAGTTTCTCTGATACTCCCGGAACATACGGAATGACCACTGGTCTGGGTCTGGGTTCCTCCTTTTCACCTGATGGCTGACTGGAGTCATTGAGGGTAACAATGGTCTTGAATTTCCTCCATTTGTACACAACCTGTCTGACTGTGGATTGGTGGAGTCCAAACTATTTAGAGATTATAATCTTTTCCAGACTGATCAGCATCAACAACTCTTTTTCTGAGGTCCTCAGATATCTCCTTTGTTCATGCCACGATACACTTCCACAAACATGTTGTGAAGAGCAGACTTTCATAGATCCCTGTTCTTCAAACAGGGTGCCCACTCACACCTGATCATCATCCCATTGGTTGAAAACACTGGACTAATTTCACCTTCACATTAACTGCTAATTCTAGAGGTCCACATACTTTTTCCACTCACAAATACGTAATATTGGATCATTTTCCTCAATAAATAAATCCATCCATCCATTATCTTTACCCGCTTCTTCCATTTTTGGGTCACGGGTGTCGCTGGTGCCCATGTCCAGCAATCACTGTGCGAGGGGCGGGGTACACCCTGGACAGGTCTCTAGTCCATCACAGGGCCACATAGAGACAAACGAGACAAACAACCATTCACTCTCTCACTCACACCTAGGGACAATTTAGAGTTACCAATCAGCCTAACATGCATGTTTTTGGTCTGTGGGAGGAAACTGGAGTACCTGGAGAAAACCCACGCATGCACGGAGAGAACATGCAAACTCCACCTAGAAAGGCCCCCGGACCAGGATTTGAACCGGCAACCTTCTCGCTGAGTGGCAGCAGCTATACCAGTTGCACCACCGTGCTGCCCTCAATAAATAAATGACCAAGAATAATATTTTTGTCTTATTTGTTTAACTGTGTTCTCTTTATTTACCTTTAGGACTTGTGTGAAAATGTGATGATGTTTTAGGTCATACTTATGCAGGAATATAGAAAATTATAAAGGCTTCACAAACTTTCAAGCACTGTATTATTAACATAAATAAAAAAAGGATTGATGTTATTTGCTATTTATTTATTTATTTATTTAATAAAGGTAAAACTACAAAAACATATGCTCATAATTGTTAAAATTTTGAGGGAAAAAAACGAGTTTACGGAATATTAGTGGGTTTTGTAAAATAATTTACCGGTATGAATTCAGGAATTTTTGGATCGCCTGTAAAAGGCCAGAGGTTGTCTGTGCCTCCTCGGCTGCCGTACCTTCACAATCTCCTTTTGTTTGCTAATTTTGTTAGCGGCTATCGCTAGGTGGGAAAAAATGGCAGAATATTCAAATGTAAAATCAACTAAATTGGTTTTGAAAGGTTTGAACAAAGGGTAAGTTTTTGTATGTCTTGGTATAATCAAATTAGATTAGTTGCGTTATTATTTGCGGTTATTTATCGGGTTTCTCGTTGATCTAGCTTTGGCTAAAGTGCTAATTCAAACTATAAAAAACACGGAAATTTTAGGGAACAAAAACTTGTGTTTTGGTTCATCAGCCTTTACACCTAAGTTGTTATGGGGTAAATTTAAATAAAAACGTTATATTATGCAATATTATTATCCGACTATTATTCGGTTGTTTTGGGCTTTCTAACGTGTTAGCACTTAGCTCAATATTCGTGCCTTAGTTTCTAACACTTGGACTTCGCATCTTACGATGTCATTAGTAATTGTAGTCAATTACAGTTAATCATATTGAAGAACAATAACGTGTCCAATAAGTTGTAGTTTGAGACGTTTTTTATGAATTTCAAGCGGCAGTAAAACTATTCTGGTGTAGATTGTGACAACTGAAAGTAAGTACTAATAAAGTATTGAGTATCCTGATGCATGCTCAGTATTGAGTATTACAGTAAAACTAGTACGATTAGTAACAGTAAAATTAAAACTAGAAAACGAAAAAATGTCAAGTGTCTCCACAATCTTTCACTGATGTGAACACTTCGACTAAATTTACTCTCATTTACAAATTAGTACATTTTTAATGGGTTTTTTTTTTTACAGTAAAAAGAAGAAACCCAAAGATAAGAAGAGAAAAGAGGAAGGAGACAAACCTGATATCATTGGTATGTACATGTACTATTTTTTCCAAAGTAAAATAATCAGCAAATGAAAGGCATTTTATATTAAACATAACATTTGGTTGGAAACATCAAAGTTTGGTCTGTCTTAAAGTAATTATAAAGATAGCATTAGCCATAACATTTTCTTGACTTTATCTTAGAAATATATTTACCCATGTGACTGAATATTTTTAGTACTGCTTGATGCCATGTTTACGCTTGACTTGTTTTCCTGCTTGTTAGGTGGTTGGTGGTGTGTCAGTGGTTTTGGAGAAATTGCAGGAACAGTTGCCATAGAAATGCAGAACAACTCGTACATCCATGCCCTGGACACTGGGCTCTTCACACTTGGTGCACCCCACAAAGGTAAGACAAAAGACTAGAGTAATACTCAAGTAGTTACAAACAGGTCAGGTTCAGCTCAATCTTGCAGCTTATTAAACCTTTAGGAAAGCACTATTATATGTTTGGTCTTATGTAGCAGTCAACTAACATCTTAAATTATAATAAAAGTCTAAATTAAGGGTAATTATCAAGATTTAAATTATTTATCAGAGTCAGAGATTCTTTATTGTCATTCGCACCACATGTGGTACATGTGGTCGAGCGAAATTATGTACACAGGGTCCCAATTACATCCAACAAAAAAATGTATAAGAAAAACAGTAATAAGATCTAAGATATGAACTAAGAAAAACAACAATTAAAAATACACTAAGCACTAATAGCATAAAAACATTATGTCGAACAGCGGCACGAACATCATTTATGTGCTGTTTGTAAGTAATTAGAGCATAAAGAAAAAACTCTGAGCCCTGGATTGTACTTCGAGAATTTTACATTACCTTTGAGATTATGATGCTAGGATACTGTGTTGTGTAAATGTTATATAATAATAATACGTTATTATAATAACATATGTGTGATTATTACTTAAAAAAAAGTGCTTAAGTGAGGAGAATTGTGCTCCAATCAAGTTACATTAACATGTTCTAAATATTTACTGCAAAATAATTATAAGAACAAAAGAAAAATCTCAGCTGCTGTGGCACAAAAACTGGTGAGGTATTAGTAAGGTATCTGCATTTTCAGTTCTGAGTGTACCTCATCAAAGATACTTGCTTGATATTTTATTGTTTCAGCAGTTTCATAAAGACGGTGAGAAAGATAGGACTTCTTTTCCCCATTCAGACACTGTCGTGTACTTTCATTTATGAAGCAAATCTTATGATTTGTTCCTCTCTGTTCATAATTTTTTATGGTAGTTAAGCAACGGGAACAGAAAACTTGGAAAAAGAAACAAACCGTTGAGCTTTCCATTTCGAAGATGGTAGATGTGGGAGTTAGTGCAATACAGCTTGCACATAAAGTTTGCAACCATTTGCTGACATTTAAGCTTGATGGAGTCATAATGTAAAATTTGGCATTAGCTGGGCTTTGTTTGTGTGAATAAAGGTAGGCTTTGGCTTCAGTCCACTGAGTAAATGTTAGGGTGGGAAATCCAGACACCAGATGAAGAAGGTTGTAAAGAGTTGGGGAGAAGGCCAGAGCTAACTGAGTTTTACTTATTTCTGCCTTTAGGTACTTCACAGGAAGTGGTGCTCATTTTAAGAAATGCTATGGACAGTTAGTTCAACCCAGTTTTCAAGAACCATAGAATATAACTGAGAGATTGAAACATCCAGTTCCCTTAGTGTGCTTTCATACTCTGCATGCACATAAGCCCATTTCTAAGAGATGAAAGAGGCCACAAGCTAGCAGCGTAGAAGAAGTTGGACATTTTCCCTTTAAATGCACGTTTTTTTTTACCCTGACACAACATTGAGGAAGTTAAACTTCTAGATCCGTGGCTCTCACCTTTTCCCCTCAGAGCTTTTCTTCTTGCAGAGATACAAAAAGTGTAGTTGCAAGACTGTTTGTGCTCACCTGCAGGTCAGTGGAGCCCCGAGGACACCAACACAGCGTCACAGTAACAGTCGGACATGTTCTAGAGATGAGTCTTTTGAAAGAACAGTTGGTGTCACAGCAATTATTGTGATGTTCTTTGATTATTTCAGGCCTTACCTGAAACCTTTGTGATGCACAACACATTCTTCCACATTTCAAAACGTGTTGTAATTAAAGGTCATTGACCTCAAATCAAGTCAAACGAGACACAACAGTTCTTTCTTTGTGTTTTTGTGAGACTTGTGCACTGAACTGATCTCATCAGAAGAATTTAAAACTGAAACTTGAAACAAGTCTTAGTTTATTGGAGGATTATGCATGTTCTAAATGTATATTCAAAAAACGTGCTTTTGTTCAGCAACTGTCATCACATTAAAAATAAGGATAAAACTCAGTGTAAGTGATACCAATGAGTTTGAAGTCTTTAAAAAGAAACACTGTTTGATTTATTTCAGATGATGAAGGACCAGACCCCCCAGAACAGTTTTCTGCCATCAAGCTCTCAGACACACGGTGAGCACAAAACGATGAAGCACACTTTGAATTTGCATCTTGCTCCATTTGAATTTTCACCTCAATTCTGCCTTTTCCGTTTCTAAAAATGCACATATTGAATACACTGCAGATTGTGCAAGTTTTCCCACCTACAAAGAATGGAGAGGTCTGTAATTTTTATCGTAGGTACACTTTAACTTGGAGAGACCGACTCTAAGAAGAAAAAAAATCCAGAAAATCAAATTGTTTGATTTTTAAATAGGTCATTTGCATTTTATTGCATGGAATAAGTACCAGTATTTGATCACCTACCAGTCAGCAAGAATTATGGCTCTCACAGACCTGTTAGCTTTTCTTTAAGGAGCCCTCTTATTCTGCACTCATTAGCTGTATTAACTGTGTCTGTTTGCTTGTATAAACGACACCTGTCCACACTCAATTAATCACATTCCAACCTTTCTGCCTTGGCCGAGATCAAAGAGCTGTCTAAGGACACCAGGGACTAAATTGTAGACCTGCTCAAGGCTGGGGTGGGACTACAGGACAATAGGCGAACAGCTTGGTGAGAAGGCAGCAACTGTTGGTGCAATTATTAGTAAATGGAAGAAACACAACAAGATGACTGCCAACTAGGGATGCACATCTCTGTGTCTGGCGATTCGATTTGATTCTGATTTTTGGTGTCACGATTCGATTCAAAATCGATTTTGGATTCAGAAATGATTTTTCTATTGAAATGGTCATAAATTTTGTTTCAATTATGTAACTGACAAGATGAAAGGATTAAACAACAATGTAAACAAATAGAACATTTATTTAAAACAATAAGTAAGTAAGTATAAATACTGTATCAAATCTTTTTGCATCGTTTTATATTTATAACAAAATCAGGAGCAAATATAGGTGTGCAAAACATTCTGTAACTTAAATGACCAATAATAGGTTAGCTTAGCTGCCTGGCTTTTTCTAAAATAAAAATAAAAATCTAGGAACAAATAATTAATCCATCATTCATCATCTTTACCAACTTCATCCTTTTCGGGTCACGGGGGTCACTGGTGCCCATGTCCAGCCATCACTGTGTGAGAGGTGGGGGACACCTGGACAGGTCTCCAGTCCATCACAAACAAATAATTCAAAATATATAAATACAAAAGTAAACAAAGACTTCAGCCTATCATAGTATATTAACCTTTAACTCAAAATAAAATACAGACTTCACAGTTTTTTAACCATATTGCACTAACATTTGTTATATTTTCAAAACTTAATCTAATATGAAATATACAGACTTCACAGTCTTAACCATATTGATTCATATTTGGTAAATCTTTAACAAAATCCCGGGCAACTAAGGAGTGGCTCTGTAAGAACCATTTCAAGGTCCGGGAGAGGCCAGTCTCCAGACCTAAACCCTACAGAAAATCTTTGGAGGGAGCTGAAACTCAATGTTGCCCAGTCACAGCCCCAAAACCTGAAAGATCTGGAGAAGATCTGTCTGGAGGAGTGGGCCAAAATCACTGCTGCAGTGTGTTCACACCTGGTCCAGAACTACAGGAAACACCTGACCTCTGTAACTGCAAACAGGTTTCTGTACCAAATATTAAGTTCTGTTTTTCTATTGTATCAAATACTTATTTCATTCAATAAAATTCAAATAAATTATTTAAACATCATACAATGTGATTTTTTATTTTTTGTCTTCGATTCTGTTTCTCACACAGTTGAATTGTTCCTACGATAAAAAATGACCGACCTCTCCATTCTTTGTAGGTGGGAAAGCTTGCAAAATCTACAGCTTATCAAATACTTGTTTTCCCCACTGTTTGTGCCTTGATGTACAGACATTTAGCTCCTGACAATGTGCTGACTGTTACAGAGCTGTTATTCATGCATTTCTTTCCGAGACAAACATCTGACTGTTGAACCTTGGCTATCACGACGAAAAACATTCTCTTAAAAAATCCGATAAGTCATTTAGCAGGGTTTTTGTTTGTTTGTTTTTGCAGGATAGCTTTAAAATCTGGATATGGAAAGTACTTGGGCATCAACTCTGAGGGTCTGGTGGTGGGGCGTTCTGATGCTATTGGCTCAAGAGAACAATGGGAACCAGTCTTCCAGGATGTTAGTAAACCTTTCAATATTTCTTCTAATGAACTATGTGGAGCACCAGTTTCATAATGTTACGTAGACTTTTATTTCCTCTCTAAATTCACAGGTAAAGAGCCAGCTATGTTCCAAATAGAAATTATATTACACAGAATATTTCTCCATTATAATGTCTTCTTTCATACCTTGACTTAGTGGCAATAATTTACAATCCTATGAAATATCTGTGAAACTTTTTGTTTTTGTTCTGTTTATAAAGTCAATGCAATAAAAACATGAAATGTTTTTTTAAACCCCACTGGAAAAGGGTGTCGAGCAAAATTTACTTCTGAATGCATCTTGATTAAAATGACAATAGGTTTGACTAAATGCCTTCATTATCAGAATGTCTTCCTGCAAATACTAGAGGGACTTATTAGGTTTTTCATTTGCGTTAAGTCATTTAACAACTTCACTATCAAGTCGATAGATTGGTTTAATTTGTTTTGTAAAATTGAAACAAACTTGAGCTTAATTAGATTTTGTTAACTCATTTAACATTTTTTCCTCTAAAACAATACACACATTTTTATTGACACACTATTAAGTATTTGGTCTTTATTTTGAAGGTTTTACAATTTTATCTAAAATGGTTAAAATTCTAGTTAGTTGACACGTGAACAGAATTTAACGCCCGTCGAAGGCGGGACGTATTATGGTAGTCTCTGTTCATCTGTAAACTTTCTCCTGTCTGACCCATAACTTCTGTCAGCTCAAGATAATTTAACAACTTCTGGAGAGGAGGGTCCGTCGGATAGTCGAACCTCGGATTCAGGAGGAGCAGTGCGGTTTCCTCCTGGTCGTGGAACACTGGACCAGCTCTACACTCAGCAGGGTCCTGGAGGGGGCGTGGGAGTTTGCCCAACTTTGTGGACTTGGAGAAGGCGTTCGACCGCGTCCCTCGGGGAACCCTGTGGGGGTACTCTGGGAGTATGGGGTACCGTTTTGGTGGCCTTAGGATTGCATCTCTGCTTTTTGCAGATGATGTGGTCCTGTTGGCTTCATCAGATCGTGATCTACAGCTTTCGCTGGAGCGGTTCGCAGCCGAGTGCAACACGGCTGGGATGAGGATCAGTTCCTCCAAATCCGAGGCCTTGGTCTTGAGCCGGAAAAGGGTAGAGTGCCCTCTCCTGGTCGGAGGTCCTGCCCCAAGTTGAGGAGTTCAAGTATCTTGGGGTCTTGTTCATGAATGAGGGAAAAATGGAGCATGAGATCGATAGGCGGATAGGTGCAGCGTCTGCAGTGAAAAGCGGCCGAAATGAGTTTTCTCCGCAGGGTGTCTGGGCTCTCCCTTAGAGATAGGGTGAGAAGCTCGATCATCCAGGAGGGACTCAGAGTAGAGCCGCTGCTTCTCCACATCGAGAGGAGCCAGTTGAGGTGGCTCGGGCATCTATTTAGGATGCCTCCTGGACGCCTCCCTGGTGAGGTGTCCCGGACACGTCCCACCGGGAGGAGACCCAGAGGAAGACCCAGGACACGCTGGAGGAACTATTTTTCTCGGCTGGCCTGGGAACGCCTTGGGATTTCCCCGGAGGAGCTGACCCAAGTGGCTGGGGAGAGGGAAGTCTGGGCCTCCCTACTTAGGCTGCTACCCCCGCGACCCGACCCCCGGATAAGCGGAAGAAAATGGATGGATGGATTTATAAACTTAATCCTCCAGCTCAAAGGTCATGGTCAAAGTTAAAACTAGATATTTGCTTGTCAGGACCATAACTTCTGATCTGCTCAAGTTAATTTAATGAAACTTAATACACATATGCCTCATCACTAGACGGAGCGACTTGTACACTTTTCATAACCCCTGCTTCAAGGTCAAGGTTACAAATCAATGAAAAATGTTAAACAAGGTCTTTGCTTGACCGTGTCATTGCTATAGATTACTGTTTGCAGACGGATGTATAATGTGCCGTATGCAGTTATCTTGTTTCTTGTTGTTATCAGTGGATACATTTACGAACACAGCTAAACAACACAAATTACAAATATAAACAAAGATACAAGTGTCACAAATTAAAGACTTTAAACATACAGCTGTTGGAAGAAAAAGGTTAAAACTATAATGCAGATAAAATACACTACTGGGAATAAAACAAAGGAAACCTGCAAAAACTTGTATGTTGTCTTTTGTATTCAGAAACACTTAAGGGGACATTTTACAATGACATTTTTTAGCAAGTATGTCGAAGTCATTAGGTAGGACTGGAGGTTCAAAGAGTCTGACAAGTTCCTGGAAACAAAGACAAAACATTTATCGGCACTTGGAGGAAAAAAAATAAATCAGAAATACGTGTGTGAGGGGGTGCATAAATTCTTGTAGTAAACATTAACCAAGACCTTAGTCTGTTGTGCAAAATAAGTTCTGATAACAAATTTTTAAACGTACCGTCATGCCATTCTAGTCTAGCCAGTTTCTGTGATTTTATTTTTTTATTCCCAAGTGCCGATAAATGTTTTGACTTTGTTTCCAAGAACTTCTGTCGCTGTTTAAAGTTCCAGTCCTATCTCATGAATTTGACATTCTTGCTAAAAAAAAAAAAATTGATTGCAAAATGTCCCCTGAAGGTTCTCTAAATAATTTAAAAAACAAAATACAAGTTGGGCTTGGCAGGTTCCCTTTGTTTTATTCATGATGCAATTTTTGACGTGTGTTAAATGTTCATTCATACTGACATGAACCAAAGAGTACACATTACCATTTTCAGCTGCGAGAGGGCCCTCTAGACTTTTGACAACTACCATGTTGTTCCTCTACTGCACCCCCTCCCCCCAAAAAAAAAACCATTCACTTCGAGACAACTGAGAAAAACTTACCACAAGTAAAATGCTCTCAAAAAGAAAAATCCTATTCTGCAGATTACAAACTGCAGGTAATAAAATATTCAGCCCAAAACGATGATCGAGGAGCAGAAAGAAAGTTTGTAAACAGGTGGGGTCCGCGCAGTCTTCCCGGGGGATTCAACCTGGCAGAAGGGACGGCCGGACGGCGGCGGAAGATACCCCCTTCCCCCCCCGTGTGTGGCTGGCTCCTGTTGGATGCATTTCCTTCACAGCTGTGCACCGCAACCAGCTCTGGGTCGGTCTGGAAGGGTCCGGGGAGGAAGGTGACTCGCAGCTTCGGCCATGAGCTCTACAGCGTTCCCCCGCCCGCACCTCGCCGCCTCCCAGGGTCGCGGACCATGTGCCTCGCTGTGCCCTTCCTCCCCGCTTCGGAAGGATGGGGCCCCCTTGCCCCCAGCGTGGCTGCCGTCCAGGACAGACTCTTGTGTGCCGCCCAGGGCAGGGACAGGTCCATGTTTCCCAGCCACATGGGGTCAGCAGCAACACAATAAATGCGACTTATGCTCCGAAGCGACTTATAGTGCGGAAAATACAGTATAAGTATTTGAACACTGCGACTTTGCATGTTCTCCCACGTAGAAATCATGGAGGGGTCTGAAATTTTTATTTTAGGTGCATGTCCACTGTGAGAGACATAATCTTTTTTTAAAAATCCAGAAATCACAATGTATGATTTTTTTTTTTTTTAAATAATTTATTTGTGTGTTGCTGCTGCAAATAAATATTTGAACACCTGTGAAAATCAATGTTAATATTTGGTACAGTAGCCCGTGTTTGTAATTACAGAGGTCAAAGGTTTCCTGTAGTTTTCACCAGGTGTGCACACACTGCAGCAGAGATTTTGGGCCATTCCTCCACACAGATCTTCTCTAGATCAGCCAGGTTTCTGGGCTGTCGCTGAGAAACACGCAGTTTGAGCTCCCTCCAAAGATTTTCTATAGGGTTTAGGTCTGTAGACTGGCTAGGCCACTCCAGAACCTTGATATGCTTCTTATGGAGCCACTCCTTGGTTCTCCTGGCTGTGTGCTTCGGGTCATTGTCATGTTGGAAGACCCAGCCACGACCCATCTTCAATGTTCTAACTGAGGGAAGGAGGTTGTTCCCCAGAATCTCACTACATGGCCCCGGTCATCCTCTCCTTAATACAGTGCAGTCGTCCTGTCCCATGTGCAGAAAAACACCCCCAAAGCATGATGCTTCCACCCCCATGCTTCACAGTAGGGATGGTGTTTTTGGGATGGTACTCATCATTCTTCATCCTCCAAACACGTCCAGTGGAATTAAGACCAAAAAGTTCTATTTTGGTCTCATCTGACCACAGAATTTTCTCCCATGACTCCTCTGGATCATCCAAGTGGTCATGGGCAAACTTAAGACGGGCCTGGACGTGTGCTGATTTAAGCAGGGGAACCTTCCAGGCCATGCATGATTTCAAACTATGACGTCTTAGTTTATTACCCACAGTAACCATGGAAACAGTGGTGCCAGCTCTCTTCAGGTCATGGACCAGCTCCTCCCGTGTAGTTCTGGGCTGATTCCTCACCTTTCTTGGGATCGTTGATACGCCACGAGGTGAGATCTTTCATGGAGCCCCAGTCCGAGGGAGATTGACAGTCATATTTAGCTTCTTCCATTTTCTAATAATTGCTCCAACAGTTGATCTTTTTTCACCAAGCTGCTTGACAATTGCCCCGTAGCTCTTTACAGCCTCGTGGAGGTCTACAATTTTGTCTCTGGTGTCTTTGAACAGCTCTTTGGTCTTAGTCATGTTAGTAGTTGGAGTCTTACTGATTGTGTGGGGTGGACTGGTGTCATTATGCAGCTAACAACCTCAAACAGGCTTCTAATTTAGAATAATCAGTGGAGTGGAGGTGAACTTTTTACTGGTGGACTAACAGGTCTTTGAGGGTCAGAATTGTTGCTGATTGGCAGGTGTTCAAATACTTATTTTCCTCACATATATTTCACAATAGCTTTGTTTAGCACAACAGCTGTGTTTTAGCTATAGATATGAAACTTAACTGAACCCAACTAATGCAGAACCAACACTGTCTTGGTGCTTTGTTAGAAATTGGCAATATAGTCAGATTATTTGTTTTAAAATACCATGAGGTGTACGATGGCTTTCAGAACAACCCACTTGACTACAGCTGTGTTCAACCTGATGCATCTGCTTTTTCCTTTTGGTCTTGTTTTTTGTTTTTAGCGCAAAATGGCTCTCATGGCAGCAAATAGCTGTTTCATCTCATATAGTGACGGGGGGGACATTGTGGCTGAAAGCAAGACAGCAGGGGACGGCGAGATGCTAAAGGTGATTGTTGAGGTTGTTTTTCCTCAAGGTTGCATGCCAGTCCTTTGGTATTAAGCATGACATCTCTGCAGAGGCTTGTCTGGTTAAAATGTGGACGGGATATATTTGCGACCTCACTTAAGGAAGTTCAAGGTGTTCTTTCATGCAGAACTTTCTTTTCTTTTTTCTTCCCCTGAACGTTGAGCAGATCCGAACAAACACAGAACGGGAGGTCAAGCAGAAAGATGATATTGCAGATGAGGACAGAGGCAATGTGAAATCCTGCGAGGTCAATTATGTGTAAGTAGTTTCCACCTTTTATTAACATTCTACTCCATTACTTGAAAATGTTCAATGAAATAAAACCACACAAATCCTCATTGGATCCTTTATTTGCATAGATTGCTATATTGTTAATTAACAGTTCTCTGTGGTAATTAGTTTTTTTCACAGCTGTTTTACAGATTAAGAGTCCTTTGGGTGCATTTAATATTTTTAATAAAGACAATCTTATGTTTGTTGATTTATATGTATTGGAGTTGTTTTTATTATGCAGATTAATACGCAGGCAAAAATGCTAATACTATTTAAACATAAAGCTTTTCAGAAACATGTTTAGTTTAAAATATTGACCTAAAATTTTAAAAAAGGGAGTTCGTTGAGGGATTTGTAGATTTGCAACGTCATTAGAGTACATTAAACTAGGACAAAATATATCCTGATGCATGCTCAATAATCCAGGTAGAAAAATCCAAAAAAGTTAAATCTGGTCCTCTGGACATTCAAAAAAACAAAAAACAAAACAAAGCAAAAAAAAAAAAAAAAATGTAGAAACGTTTCGTCTCTCATCCAAGAGACTTCTGTACCACAGACTGTACCCAGGGGAGGCCACACCTAGTCTGTATGGTTTACCTAAAATCCACAAACAAGGTGTACCTTTAAGATCAATCGTTAGCATGATTAACTCTGTCACTTACAATGTTTCCAAATATCTGGCGTCTGTACTCATCCCTTTAGTTGGCAGCTCAGAACACCACATACAGAACACCATGGACTTTGTGGATAAGGTGAGGGATGTCATCATGGAGACTGATGAAACAATGGTCTCTTTTGATGTCACATCACTCTTTACGTGCGTTCCTGTTGATGATGCAGTAGAGGTGGTCAGTTTAAAATTAAAATCAGACACCACTCTGAGCAGCAGGACCACGCTTTCCACAGAACAACTGTGTCAACTCTTGACACTGTGCCTGCAGTCAACCTACTTCACATATGGGGAGCAATATTATAGGCAGAAACATGGGTGTGCTATGGGGTCTCCAGTTTCTCCTATTGTTGCCAACCTGTACATGGAGGAGGTAGAAAAGAGAGCCTTGACGTCCTTTTCAGGGACACCACCAAGTCATTGGTTCAGGTATGTTGACGACACCTGGGTTAAAATTAAATCTCAGGAAGTCCAACATTTTACTGACCACATCAACTCTGTGGACAAATACATCAAGTTCACACGAGAAGATGTAAAAAATGGCAGGTTGGATTTCTTGGACTGTGAGGTCTCAGTCTCTGATAGAGGACATTTGCAAACCGAGGTGTACCGCAAACGCACCCACACAGACCAGTATTTGCAGTTTGACTCCCATCACCCTTTGGAGCACAAGTTAGGAGTCATCAGGACTCTGTATCACAGAGCAGACAGCGTCCCCACTAGCTCAGGAGCCAGGCAGAAGGAGAAATCCTACACAAGACAGGCTCTAGAGCAATGTGGATATCCTAACTGGGCCTTCCTGAAAGCAGAGAAGAAACCCAAACAGGACTCCAGTCAGCCATCAGGTGAAAAGGAGGAACCCAGACCCAGACCAGTGGTCATTCCATATGTTGAGGAAGTATCAGAGAAACTGAGACGTTTATTTTCTAAACATAACGTCCCAGTGGCTTTTAAACCCCAAAATACGTTACGGCAAAGACTGGTTCATCCCAAAGATGCAGTCCCCCGGCACAAACAGAGCAATGTTGTGTATGCTGTTCAGTGTCAGGAGGGCTGTGATCAGTCTTACATCGAGGAAACTAAACAGCCACTGGCCAAAAGGATGGCCCAGCACAGAAGATCAACATCATCAGGCCAGGACTCTGCGGTCTACACTCATCTCCAGGCCAGCGGTCACTCTTTCAAGGATGAAGATGTTCACATCCTGGACAGAGAGGAACGATGGTTTGAGAGAGGAGTAAAGGAGGCCATCTTTGTGAAAAGAAATCGTCCATCATTAAACAGGGGTGGAGGCCTCCGGGTTCAACTGTCCCCCTCTTACAATGCTGTGATTGCTAGTATCACTCAGCCCTCTGTGAACAGTAAACAGCCATCAGTGTGCTAATGATCCATCGTTAGGCTGATGGTCCTTCTTGAGCATGTGATCAGCTGGTTTTGGTTGTCAGCAGCAAAACTGGTTGATCCACTCTGAAGAAGGTGCTATTTAAGAGACTGAGCTGAAAACAGCAGCTCAGACTGAGGAAGTCTCTTGGATGAGAGACGAAACGTTTCTACATTTTTATTTTTTATTTTTTGCTTTGTTTTGTTTTTTGTTTTTTTGAATGTCCAGAGGACCAGATTTAACTTTTTTAGGTCATTAGAGTACATTAAACTAGGACAAAATATGTTTTTAACCCAGGTTTTTGTAAAGTATTGACTTGTTTTAATTGTTAAAAATCATTTTAATGAAACAAGTAGAAAAGGTTGTTTGGTTGAGGTAATCGCTAAAAGCACAAAAAACATTTTTACATTTCTTAACAAGTTTAGTGCCTCACTATAATCCTAAAATAAATGTGGGGCAGATTACAGGGAAGAAAACACAAGTTTCTTTACCTGTGAAGTTGCTCACACCTTTTTTCCCACTGTTTATTTAACAGCAATTATTCTTTGTACGTGTTCAGCCAGTTTTTGTTTATGCTGTTTTCCTTGAATCATTAAATATGTATAGCAAGTGCAATTTAATTTTAAAAGCTGTAGTGTTGTTGCGTAAATAATAGTGTCCGTCTGTCACTACACTTTGATGTTTTATAGTTGGAGCAAGAACACTTTGGACCTTTTTAAAACTGGTGCTAAAGCTCTTTATGCAAATGGAAAGCAAAAATGGTGATTTCTCTTTTGCATTCTTCTCACATTGCGTCTATTTGAACAAGCAAGAGTTTGACAACCAAATTGCACGCTTGAACGAGATCACGCCTTAGAGCATCTGCCTCATCAATCCCACGCTTCAAAGGTGCAATTGTCGGTCTGCTGTTAGTGTGTGATGAGAGAGCAACACCACATATCAGCTTGTTATGATGCTCTAAGTGCTTTATATACAAGCCTGTCTGTGGCCTATTAAGTTCCACACAATACGTCTTTAACTTTTTTCTTTGACATGCCTCAGATTGTGTTTCCACTCCGTTATTTGTTTTAGATGAATGCTAGGGAAATGGACTCATCAAGCTGACATGTTGATAATGGCTGCCCTTGAGCCTGTGTCTTGATGTAGTGTTTAGCTTCTGAAATGCTTTACAAGATGGAGTGCCGTCTGGGACTCATAAAACACAGGCTGGGCAAAGAAAAACTACACTTGAGAGAAGGTTCTGATAAGCAGGGACTGTTGTATGGCACGGTTTTATATATTTCTGAAATGTCCATTATTAAAATAAGTTGTTAAAAAAAAACATTCAAGTACTTTTAAGTACTGTATATTCTAGTAGAAAGTATTTTGTCAAAGCAAAAAATGCTTCCATTCAGGGTACAGTAGTCCCTCGTTTATCGCGGGGGACCTGTACCCTGGCCCCCACGATAAGTGAAAAACCGCAGAGTAGGGATACAGTAGTTTAAATTCAAGTAAACTTTATTGTTATTACCATCTCATGTAGTACATGAGATGTAACGAAATTATGTACACAAGTAGTAGCAGTATTAAGTAGTATTTTATTTTAGTATTTATATACAGTACGTTATATATGATGGCTTTAGAAACTCTTCCCACACTCTTGCAATATTCTAAGCAATGTTTCTAAACTCTAAACGCTCTAAAAGAGCACCGCATGTCATGATTTCCGCTCTCTGCCTCCGCTGCTCTCAGACACCTGCAAACGCTCTTGGCCACGCCCACTTCACCTCTCTGCACGGAGAACAGCTGATCAGCTGCAGCAGAAAGCTTATTCTGCAGTGTGGGCTGCACAAAGGTGCAGCAGGTGCTAAATCCTTTATAATAATTTATTTTAAATAAAAATTTCATGCCGATTGCGCGGCTCATCCGTCATGTCCAATCTTGTTTTGAAAACCACGATAGAGCGAGTCCGCGAAAGTCAAACCGCGAAGTGGCGAGGGACTACTGTAATAAGGATTAAAAGAACGTGCAAAATTCCTGGTTTTTTAGTGTTTTTCAGTTTTTTCTGCCCTAGTTTAGTATTATTTGTGTTGCAGGAAGAAGTTTCAGAGCTTTCAAGACAGGCGGCTGAGGGTTAATGAAGATGACTCGTCGACTCTGAAGAAAGCAAGGACGGATGGAAAGTTTCACGAAGCCTTGCTTGACAGGTAAGGAAACGAGTACTCTTCAGGATTTGTCTCTTCTAAGATCGATGCTTTTATTTTTAATAAAAATTATACTGATATGAACGTAAATGTTAGGAGTTTACAATATCTTTTTTTATTACAGGAGAAGCAAAATGAAAGCGGACAGATACTGCAAATGAAGCTTTGGTGGACTGCTGCTTCGTCTTGTAAACGTTTTGCTCTTGTAATTGTGGTTATTTGAAATGGACGTTTTACTTTTTTATATATATATTGAATAAACCTTTCATTGGTAAATCAGTACTTTTGTTTTTATGCTTCACAACCACTTTGTACCCATGTTTTGTTTTGAGCTTTTTGAGTTTCAGGTGACCCAGTGGACTTTTCTTTCGTTAATAATTAACCTTGATGCAACATTGCTCAGGAGTAACTGTAAAAACAATGGAGTTATAGGAGTCATGTATGTTTAATTTGCCTCGAGACCAAATCACTATATGACTTATTAATAGCGACCGTTTAACTTCAGGCCATTTTGCAGAGATTTTATAAAGAATTAAGTTGTGCAATAACAGCATGTTAGAACCACCTGCATGAGTCAAATGTGGGGACATGAATAAAGCGTGTTTTACTCAGTATTAGAGCTGTATATGTCTTTGGCTCAATAACCGATTCAACAGTGGCTTTGAAGGATTGTGAAGCCAAAAAAAAAAAAAAAAAATCCCATAAAGTGTTTCAGTTCAAATGCATTTTGGCAAAACGTTAAGTGTGGTTAAAAAAAAAAAAAAAAGGAAAAAGGGTTAAAATTACAGAATGCATTTAAATAAAAGTTTGTTCACAAAGGGAAAGTGTGAAGTCTGCCATCAATCATAAATAAGTTGTTGAATATTGTGCCTTTATAGATTACTCTCAACGAGAAAAAGACAAGTTTGCCCCCTTTCTGTTCACATTAAACCTTTAGTTACAGCTTTTTGCTTATTTTCCTCCTATAATTTTAAAGCATCCATGTGTTTTTCTCAGTAAGCTATTTTTAGCACACCACAAAAAAGATTTCTAATGGATTTCACATCTGGACTTTGTGTTGGTCAGTTCATGTGTGAAAATTATTTTTAATGTCCTTTCAGTGCTTCAACTGAATCCAGACATTGTTTTGCAACATGCGGTATCTTTGCTTTCAGAAATGAATAAAAGTACCATATTTTTCTGACTAAGGCGCATTAAGCGAAACAAAACAGGTAAGTCCAACTTTATTCAGCACATTCACAATAACCACATATTTGAGGTCAGTAAGCACAACCAGAATTAATACATAAGGTGCACCGGATTATAAGGTTCAGTGTGGATTTTTGAGAAAATTAAAAGGATTTTAAGTGTTCCTTATAGTCCGAAAAATACGGTATTTGATATTAAGACTGGATCATTCAGTATATTCTGGTAGTCTGGTAACTGATTTTTAGTCACGTAATGTAAAACTTCGATCTGACCAATTGAGGGAACCCCTTTATCAAACACTGCCCCTACCTATACAGACATGAGGGATGTGACGCTTCAACAAATATTTTGGAAGGTTTCGAGGCACAAAACAGCTCCCCAGCAATGAAGGAAATCCCAATAGCTGACGAGCAGTCCCTGAGCCTCGAAACTGGAGGTCTGCAGGACACTGAAAAAAAAGCAGCAGGACCCGACAACATACCAGGAAGAGTACTCAAGGACCAGCTCGCCCCTGTGCTGAAACATTTTTAACAACTCCCTGAAGCAAGACATCATTACCCCCTGCTTCAAGGCAAGAGGCTTCAACACCACCATCAGGAACTGGTTTCTTGACTTACTCTCTTGACAGCCCACAGTCAGTACGAGTGGGAAGGAACATCTCCGTTACCAGTCTGAGCACGGGTTCCCCCAGGGCTATGTTCTGAGACTGCTTCTCTTTACCCTGATGACCTAAGACTGCGTTGCCAGGTCTGAGACCAACCACATCATCAAATATGTGGACAACACCACAGTCGTGGGCCTGATGAGCAACAAGGATCAGGCATATTGGGAAGAGGTACACCTTGTGAACTGGTGTGGGGAAAATAACCTGGTTCTGAATGTCAACAAAACAAGAGAGCTCATTGATTTCAGGAAAATAAAACCACATCACACGCCATTGCTCATAAACAACACGGAGGTGGAGAGCACCGGGTTCCTGGGGATGCACATAACCAATCAGCTGTCTTGGTCAAGAAACACTGGGTCCCTATTGAAAGCCCAGCAGTGTCTGCACTTCCACCATAGACTGAAGAGAGCACACCTCTGAGTCCCACCCCATGTCCTCACCACATTCTACAGAGGAACCATCGAGAGCATTGTGACCAGCTGCATTGCAGTTTGGGAAGGAAGCTGCAGACTGGAAGGATTTGAGGAGGGTGGTGAGAACGTCAGAGAAGATTTTTTTTTTCATTCATTCAACCTTTATTTAAACAGATAAATCACATTGAGCCTCGAAGACTCATTTACAAGTGGGACCTGTTTGGACAGATAAAAACAGTGGTAAACTGGACACATGTAGGAGTTGGAGGCGAAAAAAATTCCTATCAGACTTTTCTTTCCTGCCTGAGGAAAAAAACCCTCTAATATTAAAAAAACACCTTGCACAAACAAGCATATAGTGATGTAGACAATCTGCAGACGGAGGAGACGAGATCGGTCAGCAATGTTCATAGATGCTCTCGAGGTCACTGTAAAAGTTCTGATAAGGATGGAAAATCGGTCAATGTCCTCCGGTGAGATCCATAAACATTCTCGAGGAATGGCCAAGAATAACGTTTATGAGAATCCAAGAGTCCTGAAATGATGACACAAAGTTTATTCAGCTGGTTCCATCTGGTTATCAGTTGGAAATTCCTCAGGGGGTGGTGAGCGTCAGATCACGTGTACTCCAGGCGAATTCAGACAAGATGACCTTCAAGGCCAGCCAAGGGAGCCAACTTCAGATAAACACAGTTGTTTTTGGGACACGCAGAACTTAATGACATCTACATTTAGTCTGTGTTGGTCGACTCAGTTCCGAAATGTCCAAAATACATGGCCACACCGATGGAACGTGACTGAGTAAAATCCCAAAGATCTGATCCATTCAGCCCAAAGCATTTGAGTCTGGGTACACGAGACACAAACCAAGACATCATAAAGGCATGCAGCGGGATCGGGTCCAAATTTGCTGCCGACGACTTCCTTGATTGTAGATAAAACCAGCCGCCAGCCGAATCCAAAAAGCAGGAACTAGTTATCATAAGATCATTAAGACACCCCAACCATCCATCCAGGACATTGGTCTCAGGCACTGTGACCAGAGCCAATAAAATCAAAAGAGACAACTCTCACCCACAATATGGACTGTTTAGTCTGTTGACCTCTGGCAGGAGGTACCGCAGCCTATGGACCAGAACCACCTGGTTCTGCAACAGTTTCATCCCACAAGCTACTGAACTCGGGTCACAAACGAAGTGACCACAATAACAAACACACACAGACAGACCTAAACACCAAAGTCTATAAAATTTGTTTTAGGCCAGATGACCAGCTTGCTACTCACAGAAACAGCCTGAGGTCAACCAAGGCCAAAGTGGTTCAGAAAAAGGGTTGTAAGCGCAACCATCCAGGTAGACCAGGTGGTTGGTTTCTACCTCGATGACTGAGTTTGCACTAAAACTACAAAAGCTGTTTGATTCCAAAAGTTTGATTTCATTTCATTTTCTATGCGTGGACATGCTCATATTTTCACTAATAAGCATTGCTGTGAGCTTTGTTTCTCATTTGATTTCACCAAACATTCAGCAGTTCCTGGATGACTATAACTAAATAATATTAATACATTTCTTAATGTGTGTTATTAGCCACATACAACCTTTTATTTATTACTGTTTTATTGTCTGCCCATTCAATAAAACATCTCTTGTGTTTTTATTTGTGGGGAAAAGGAGACATAGCGGAGGGTTAATCAGAATTAATGTGTTTATTCTCACATTTGTAAAAAAAAAAATCCCTTAACATAAAGTAGTACATTTGAAGTTTATTTTTGCAAGTATACTTTAAATTAAGTATAAGTATATCAAGTATACTACACACCATACTTGTAGTGTACTAGACGTATACTGATTTAATACTTGTTTGGACTAAATTGGGACACTTTTATAGTATTTTTAAGTATATCAAATAAAGTTTATAAAAAGTAAACTTCAAGTACACTTCCTCATTTTTAGTGTAAAAATAAATATACTTGTAGTACACTTAAATACACTACTTTTTGCTAAGGGATATGTACTTCAAGTTTACAGTTTGAGCTGTAATTATAATTGTATAATTGTAATTCAGTATGAAGACGGTTTTGTTGCCTTTTTCTGTACGGCAGTCTAGCTCTGGTAAGAGTTTGTAGATAAGGCTATATGCACACTGGTGCCATTTGTTTAACAGTCCCTCCATGTTGTGGCCTTGCAGTGTAGATTTAGTTGATATAAAAACCTATGTAAAGATACTTTGAGGTTAAACTGGTTAACACACATGTTTAGACACTATTTAAACAGAAAAATGTGGAGTCACATGATGAAATAAATGATAATATGGCTTTTTGTGGTTTACAGTACACTACTGTACTGACTTTACTAACCGTGCTTCTTGTCTTGAACGTTTTTAAATTTACTGTACTAATGTGCTCCCAAATCCACAAGGAACATACCACTAACCTGACATGGGGGTGGGGGTAAATATATCGTTGTTTAAATGTTATGCCAAAAAATAAAATAAAATTGGAAAGGCTATTTAAAGTAAGTGTTAGTCCAAAATATATATATATAGATTTTTTATAGTTACATTTATTATCTAGTTTAAAGGGAAATCTGCACCCCCCCCCCTTTTGCATGATCGATCAGTCCGGAGTCACGCGGTAAAACAAAAGTAACTTCCGCAATTACGGTGTGATAAAAAACAGAAGCCCAGTAGTCAAAGAGCAGATTTTCAAAATGGGACACTTTAATTTTCTTATTTTAGCCGCTTTTTTCTCCGTCACGTCCACACAGTTTATACCGCCGGTAAGCGACATTTCGGCGCAGCCGTTGTTTATTTTGACACTGTTGACTATTTTATTTTCCTTATTCTGAATCTGTCTTCCTGTAGTTTGGTTCTTTACTAAAGTGTACTTTTTTGCAGTATACAGAAGACTGCCGGACAGACATGTACCCACCAAATGGTCCCACGTAAGTGTCAGAAATATCGTTGAACGATACATGAACAGAATCACTGATTATATGTGGCTTCTATAGATACATAAGATACTGTACAGTACTAGCGAATACTTAAGATCTGTATGCCATTTCTTTTTTTTATACTTTATATATTTTTGCTATTTTTGGGTGTAACTGGTACCGTAAGTACACAATTTCGTTCCACTTAATGTACCACATGTTATGCGAATAAAGAACATTGGTCCTTCGAGCTCTGCTGCCTTCACTGTCTCATGTAAATGTCAGTACTTTGCTTTAGTTCGGGGCAAGTTAGAGAACGGAGTAACATCTTTACACTACACATTATTGTTTGACTTCATCCGTGTGAGTGATCGTTTGCATTTTGATTTAAAAACTACCGAGTCGTTTTCTGTATTTGTCCAAAATATTGCTGTCAGTTTGACCGAGGTGAACGCAAACGCCTCATCAGTTTGTGTAATTTGAAGAAACATATTAGAATGCATCATAAATGTATATTACATTTATTGACATATGTTACAACCCTTGGACTGAGTCTACGAGGCACAGGGTGTAACATAAATTGTAAATGTAAAGCTAATAACTCAACAACAATCCAGGTTAGCATTACAGCAATTTATTCATCTGAGAGTTTTGTGTGTTACAGACAGAAGGGAAGCCATGAACTTCAAGGTCTCCAAGGCCAAAACAACAAACAAAAGAGTTCTGGCTAGAAAACAAAATCACAAATTATCTAATGAAACAAAAACTACAATTCCTAAGCTCTCTGGCTGGTCAAATAAACAGGAGAAACGTTATGCTGATACATGCTCAATAATCCAGGTAGAAAAACAAAAAGTTAAGTCAAGTCCTCTGGATGGGTTAAAAAAAAAAGTAGAAACTTTTCGTCTTTCATCCTAAAGACTTCCTCAGTCTGATGTGCTGTATTCAGCTCAGTCTTATAAATAGCACCTTCTCAGAGTGGATCAACCAGTTTTGCTGCTGACAACCAAAACCAGCTGATCACATGCTCAAGAAGGACCATCAGCCTAACGATGGGTCATTAGCACACTGATGGCTGTTTACTGTTCACAGAGGGCTGAGTGATACTAGCAATCACAGCATTGTAAGAGGGGGACAGTTGAACCCGGAGGCCTCCACCCCTGTTTAATGATGGATGGTTTCATTTCACAAAGATGGCCTCCTTTACTTCTCTCTCAAACCATCGTTCCTCTCTGTCCAGGATGTGAACATCTTCATCCCTGAAAGAGTGACCGCTGGCCTGGAGATGAGTGTAGACCGCAGAGTCCTGGCCTGATGATGTTGATCTTCTGTGCTGGGCCATCCTTTTGGCCGGTGGCTGTTTAGTTTCCCCGATGTATGACTGATCACCCTCCTGACACTGAACAGCATACACAATATTACTCTGTTTGTGCCGGGGGACTGGATGAACCAGTCTTTGCCGTAATGTATTTTGGGGTTTAAAAGCCACTGGGACGTTGTGTTTAGAAAATATGGGCTTGTTTTGAGCGTGAAGTTGCTTATTTGGGCTTGACTTTCTTTCCGAGTGAAACTAGTTGATTATCTCCCAGCTCCGCACAATAAAGCAAAAGACGAGTGGTAGTAGGTAGTTTGTCCCTTCCACATCCCCCTTTTCCTGTATCGCTCCCGCCCAAGTTAACGAGGCGACAGGCACATACCCAAACAAACATTCATACTGTTGCCGACCACTAGGGGGTTTCACTCACACGAAGATATCAGGATGTTTTATTTTTAAAAAATATGTACCATATTTTCCGGCGGACACGTCACACCACCCTATAAGTTGCATTGGTCCATATTTGTCTAATAAAGTGGAAAAAATCCATAAATATGTTGCTTCGCCGTGTACGTCAAATCTATTATGTGTCACCGCTGACAACCCGGAAATGTGGGCCGATGTGCCAAAAATGGATTGGCTGCCAAATGGCGGCCGCGGGAGCGTGCACGAGAGGACTTTATCAAGAATTTAACAAGATTAACACTTAAACAATTATTTGTTTGTTTGAAATTATAGTTAAGGTGTGTCTCAGTCTAACATTTGCTTAATAAATGCACTTTAATGGTAAAATCAGCTGCATTTCAAAAATAGTTTTGTTGCTGAGGTGCTCCCGGGAGCGAGCAGACAGGGAGGAAAATGGGAGGAACGGGGTTAGTTTCTCCGAAAATTAACAAGAAAAGCACCTAAACAATTATTTGTTTGCTCAAAATTATAGCAAAGATGTATCTCAGTCTAACGTTTGCTTAATAAATGCACTTTTTAATGGTCAAATTAGCTGCATTTCGCCGGGGCGGTACAGCTTAATTGACGGTTCCAAGCAGTGAGCAGAATGATGGTGGTAGCCTATGGCAGGCCGATTAAGTCATTAAAAGCTGGTGAAGACTCTCAATCTTACAGGACATGGTAAATTAAAAAAAAGTTCAAGAAAAAAATCATAAAATAAAGTATAATAAAGTCTAGTTGTTTTTGTCTTGAACTTTTTTGAATTTGTCATTATAGCCATGTTTATCTATTACATTGTACAACAGCATGCCATACTGCTATTTCTACTCTGCTGCCATCTAGTGGCTTTTTTTTTCAGTCAGAATGAATGAAAACGGTCATATCTCAGCCAAAAATAGTTTATAAATGTGGGGGAAAAAAATCCATAAACATGTTGCTTCAGCTATAAGTCGCAGGGCATGTAAATTATGCAAAAAACTGAGACTTATAGGCCGAAAAATACGGTACACATATTTCATCACCCAAGTACCCTATCTGTACCCTACCCACCCTATCTGACACTTTTCACCTCTACTACATTCTTTGCCACCTCCTTCAGGACCACCTCCATTTCTCTTTCTATCCACACCATGGTAAAACAGTTTAAACCCTGCTCCAATGCTGCGAGCCTTGCTGCCCTTCCACGTGGTCTCTTGGGACACACAAAACATTTACCTTCCTTCTCGGCATCATGTCAGCCAGCTCTTTACCTTTGCCTGTCATTGTCCCCACATTTAGATCCTCAGTCCTACATTCTTGAGTTTCCTTTGCTCTTGTCTCCTGACACGTTTCCCTCCTCGTGGTCTTCGACTAACAGTAGCACAATTTCCGCCGGCACCCTGTTTGTCAACAGCACCAGTGGCGGTCGTCGTTAACCCGGACCTTGACCGATCCGGTATAGTATCACTGAAATGAACTCGCGTTTGAGTTTTGGCAAAAAGTGTTTTGCATCGGATGCCCTTCCTGACACAACCCTCATCATTTACCCAGACTTGGGACATTAGCTTGTGCTCCCTAGCGGCTGGCTTTTTTTTTAAACGAATGTCCTAAAATGTCAAGTCCATTCAAAATATGTTTGCAAAGGGTGTCGTTTTTAAGTGCACGTTGTTTTCATCTATTTTGTTGTTGTTGCATTTTTATATTAAATCAGTCTAATTAGTCAGTCAGCCGCTGCATTACAGTGATTTAAATAAAAAAAAACAGAATATTTTCAGCTTGGTGAATACACACGACTAATTACTCACCTGAATAAAAATGTTATTTCTTTATCAAAACACAATTTGCCGCTCAGCTTAAACGAGTCGCGTTAATGCTTTAAAGCTCAAAAACAAGGTAATATCAGTGTACAGCTGTGGATGAGTTATTAACCACAGCAACATCAGCATTATTTTATCATTTGATCTTTCAAACCAGGTTCAAAGGAGACGTCAGCTGGTACACTGTGGACCTCGACTTACCACCCAAAGAGAGATGGGCGGCTGTGATCTCCGACAAAAAAAACTATGTAGGTGGATTGCAAAGTGCCTCAAGATCATAAGTTCTAGGCCTGGCATTAATGTCACTCACGGTTCTCTTGTTTTCAGCTGGTCTCGATGATTCAAGCCATCAGAGACTTGGCAGATGCTTTTGTGCCCAGTGGACGACTGGTAGAGATGGTTGACCTTATACTGGTGAGTGTCATTTTCTTCTCAGCGAGTGTTTTGCTGCTGCTGTGATGAAAGATTGGATGATTGCAGAGTTCACTGTCCCTTACAGCCTTTAATGGTAAACACGCTCCCAAATCCATTTCGTGATGAGATCAAAGGAATTGCTGAAGTTTCAGGAGTTCCTCTTGGTAAAAACTAAATAATGCATTATTTAGCATATAGATTTAAAAGTCCACACAACTAACCTTTGTCCTTTTTTTAAATTCTAACAATTTAGGTGAAGTAGTCTTGTTTAACATCTTCTATGAGGTGTTCACTGTGTGCACATCAGTTGTTGCAGAGGATGAGAAAGGTGAGTCCATGATGCAGATTTGCTTAAAAACAATAAAACAACTGTGCAAATAGTGAAATGTTTTGGCGCTCGTCATCAACAGGAAACCTCCTCCATGGAAGAAATTTAGATTTTGGACTATTTATGGGGTAAGAGCCTCGGCGCTTTTATTGTTTTACATTTTGACGTGGAGTCTTGGTTCATGTAAGGACTTGTTCCTCATTGCAGCTGGGATGAGAAGAACAAGTCATGGACCATCAGTGAGAAGCTGAAGCCCCTCGTGGTCAACCTGGATTTCAAAAGAAACCAGCAGACGGTTTTTAAGTCGACAAACTTTGCCGGCTATGTCGGCATGCTCACGGGCATCAAACCTGTAAGTGATTTCATCTTAACTCAAGGGTTGTGCACTTTTTCATGTAAAAAGAATAAACTAAACATTTTTTTCACCTCTGCCAGCATATATTCACTTTAACGATGAACGAGCGCTTCAGCGTCGACGGAGGATACATTGGTGAGTTTACAGTTTTTCTCAGCTTTCACACCTAAGAACTAGCTGTAGTCTTGATTGCTTTGTTGTTGTTTTTGTTGATGTGCAGGAATCATGGAGTGGGTCATGGGACAAAGAGATGGGATGTGGATGAGCTTTCTCACTCGATCTGTTCTAGAAAATGCAAATAGGTACTATTTTAACATTTAAACATCGTGTAGGCCTGTCACAATAACAAATTTTGCCGGGTGATTGTCTCAGACATTATCGTGATAAACGATAATATTGTTTGAAATTTCACAATTAGTAATTATTGTCAAATTTAAGAGGAAATGTTTAATTTGTGTTGAGTGTAGTACCTTTTTCCAACCACCGGATTGCAGTATAAGACTGTTTGAACCGAAGGATGGATAGTGAGGGAACGCGCAGCATCTCTATAAGAAAAATGGGAGGGAGGCCCCTTGACGTGACATGGGCTGTCTCTTCAGTTCTCAAAATGGCGGACGTTTGGTGTGATTTGAGCTCTTTAGCATTTTTCACACAAAGCTTTTATTTAAAAAAAAAAATCAATAAACAAGTTCTCAGCTTCTTTTTGCAGAGAAAAATGTTGTACACAAAGGCACGGGTTTCAACCGTGAATTTTAGGGCTTCAACAAGGCCGAGGTTTTTTTTTTTTTTTACCTCGAGGTCGGCCTGTTAGCTTAGCTCGTAGCTTAGCTTCTCAGCTTAGTAGTAGAAAGAGACACGATGAAGCGATAAATGAAAACCAGTGCAATCAGTTTTTGTCATTTTGCACAAGTTCTTAAAAAAGAAAAAAAACAACTAAATGAGATCATGCCTAAAACAGAATCTAGGTGTTAAATAATGACACCAAAATAAAACAATAAAAGCACAATTTCCTATAGGTAAAGATTGGTAACAAAAAAAAGGTCAAAATTAAAACATTGAGTGTGAAGCACGACTTGAAATTTAAAGCTGAATATTTATAAAACTGAATGCTAATAATGAGTTTGATATTGTTTCCTATTAGCTATGAAGAAGCCAAAAAGACACTGGCTCAGACCAAGATGCTCGCTCCAGCTTACTTCATCCTCGGAGGTAACCAAACGGGGCAGGGCTGCATCATCACCAGGTCCAGGCTGCTCAGCATTGATGTCTTGGAGTGGGTACCAAACAGCTTTGAAGCTTTCCACTTGTTGGCACTTTTGGATGATGTTTGTTTATATATATATATATATATATATATATATATATATATATATATATATCATTAATATCACAGCACTTTGGTTGGCCTTGTTGCTGTCTTAAGTGCTTTATAAATAAAGTGGTATAAAGTGATATAGTATATAGAATTGTAACGTTGACAGAAGTCGATCACAAATCTTTATCTTGTGAAACTCTTGCCTAACTGTTGACATAGTTGGTTTCAGGTCAGCTGATTTAAATTGTACAATCCTGTTGCTCTGACGTGGCATGTCACATTTTGAGGTTTTACCCAACTTCCTTTACTCAGGATTGATGTGAAACTGGGCCGCTGGTACGTCTTGGAGACAAACTACGACCACTGGGAGGATCCTTTTTTCCTGGACGATCGGAGGACTCCTGCCATGACGTGTATGAACCGGACCACGCAGGCGGTGAGTGCTGACGCCGTTTCAGAACTGAACTCGATTTCACTCAGAGTAAACTCGTTCGGAGATATTTGAACTAGTTTAATGTGCAAGTGTGCCTGAAATTCCTGTTTAATAAAAGGTTATGACACCCTTTTTCCTGCAGAACATCTCTGTGAGAACACTGTACGACATGCTCTCAACCAAACCAGTGTTAAACAAGGTGAGGCGTTTTATGATGGTTTAAATCAACAACAGTCTGGTTTCTTATGTGCTGAGATCTTTATTTATTTATTTTACAGCTGACCACATACACAACTCTGATGAAAGTGTCGGAGGGAAAACTGGAGTCGTACATCCGGGACTGTCCAGATCCGTGCATGCCTTGGTGATCCTACGAACAGACTCCTGATCAGTTTGCAGAATGCCTGAAGGTTGATTCATCTCGGTACAAAGTGTCAAGCTTTTAAGTTTCCACAGTAACTACTGACCTGAGCACTTTTGTAACGCTGCTGTCATTTCTCACATTTAAAGATACAGCTCAAATCTTTTCTGTGGAAAAGTTTTAAACGGTACCTTACCTGTTGAAGGACCTCAGTTTGAAGGAATGGTTCAATTCTGACCAGATTGACGAGCTAATAGGTAGGCCAAGAGAGGACATTTAAATCTTCAGTTTGTGTTCTTTTACAAGCCTTTACATCGTAAATTTCACATTAGTTATTTATCTAGAATTCATTGGTTATTTGCAAGCATAAACGGTGTCAGTAGCAGCTAGCTGTAGCACCTTTAGCAGGAATATAATAAAATGTCTTCAGTATACAGTAGTCCCTCATTTATCATGGGGGTTCTGTACCCTCCCCCCCCCCCCGCCCCCCCCCCCCCACCAGCGAAAAACCGCCAAGTATGGATACAGTAGTCCAAGTTAAAGTTCAGTAAACTTTGTCTTAACGTGCCAGTCTGAAATCACAATCACTGTTACTCCCAATCTCCCAAATATACTATTTAAATTTCAATACTGTAACATTTTAAAATGTTACAGTATTTAAATTTAAATAGTAGAGAAGAGCAGCAGAACATCAAATGGATGTCACACATCTCTGCAGCACGGAGCAGAAATGTACTTTTTTATCAATTACACTGAAACAACTGAACATAGAAGTTCTAAAATAATTAAAAATAACTTTTAACACTTTTGTATTTTGTGATTATGATGATTTTACGATGTGACATACTTTGAATTTTAAGTCGTAAGACAAAAGTCGATTGGTGTATCTGGACAGCAAAGGGTTAACCCTTCACAAAACTGCAGCACGAGAAATGTGAGTGGCAGAGAAGATCAGCTGATCAGCTGCAGGAGGGAGCTTCCCATGCACTCGTGGGCTGCACACATGGTGCAAAAACATTTAAAATAATTGATTTTAATTAAACAATCCGTGGCTCATCCATCAATTGTGTCATGTCCAATCTTACTTTGACGAACTGCGATTTAGAGAATATGCGAAAAATTAACCACGAAGTAGCGAGGGACTACTGTAATTGTAATGTGCACTTTATGTCAGAGTTGTTTTACAAAATGGTTTTTGTGTGATGTGCAGAATAATTCAACGCTTTAAATTTTTTATAGCAATCTACTTAGGTGGTGGCAGACTACATTTTACTGTCAGCTGGTCAGATTCAAAACATTTATCCAAAATTAAGATTTTCATAACACTATCTACAACAGGTAAGATATTTAACATTTCCACAGAACCATCAGGCTGAAGTGTATTCAAGGACATTTTTGGGTTATGAGGGTATTTTGAACCAAAACCTGTAAATACTTCTGTTCTTTCAACTGTAACTTTACTTGTATAATGTGAACATTTAGTGGTGATCCTTGGAGATGATTCAGTAAATGTTAATTATTGCTCAGTTATCAAATCTCTGCAAATGTAGCATTTTGTTACAGGCTATGTTTAAATACTTCCTCTGATACTGACAAATGTGCCTCAATGCTAATCACTCTCACTTATTAAATTATAACTTTTTTCACAAGTTTCACGTGTTTACCTGTGGTTTTGATTCATATCTGACTTTTATAAGGCTGTGATTGATTTATTAATAATTGTTTAGTCACAATATCTTAAATTATTTGTTTTTTATTATAAGACAAGAAAAAGTGAATACAATTCAAAAGTGAGACTAAGGAGAATTAAAAAAAAAAAAAAGAATAAAACAAAATAAATTCATCCGAATTTTAGAAGCAGCTAAGAACAGTCCTAGATTATTCTCTTCACATTTTACATATTTCCTGAAACAGCAGCTCTTCTGTCCTCCTGACTACACATTCAGCTTCCTGCAGTCTCTTTATAATTGTAAATTAAATGCAGAAAACATGAACAACTGGTAAGGCCAGGCAAAAACAAACATTTAAAGGGGAAAAAAAAGCTGAACTAATCCTCAACTAAGACGAAGGCAGATTAAAACAAGGATATATTTCAAACAAAGGCTTATCTGTTGATCAGCAGCAGGAAATACATTAAACTATAATGAATAACAATGAACTTTAAATGTTGACAACCGTCTGACTGCCACAGCTAATCTGTGACCACTGCGTAACTTCGCTACTATAGTCGACAACAGGAACCAATTATAAACCTAAAACCAACTGAGGGAGGAAAATATTGCTAAAGACAGTAATAGTTTGAGACATTTCTGCATCTTTTTTTTTTACATGTTCTCAGCGCTGTTGGTTTCTGAAAAAGAACAAACATTAACTGTTGGAGGATGTTTGACAGCTGTGATTTGAGCTGTAACGTGTAATCAACGGGAATCAAAAGAAAAGGTTGTCCTTCGTACCTGGCTCCTTCAGTGTCTGAGCATTTCCCACCAGCCCCGTCACCATTTCAGTGTTCCCATTAAGGATCTCCACAGAGAGGTTATTATTCTGTTGCTCCTCCACTATTCTCTTCTGGAGCTCTTCCTAATGTAAAACACATCACAGCTTTTTTTCTTCTTTTGTTCCTGCAACTTCAAGTCTCAAACTTCTCCATTAAAATCAATGTTTGCAGCAGATGAAGAGGAGTTTTTCCCCCTTACCTCACACATGACTGTAAGCTGCAGCGGCAAGTCTTCCACTTTGACAAAGTCGTCTTCATCTGACCTTTGGCTCGTGTTACCTGATCCCATCTCCTTAATAAATAAAATCACAACTGTGATATTAAGATTTGATCTAAATTACACATAAAAGAATAAGCACAAACAATGACACAATGAAACTCCTATCAGCACTTACATCCACATTGACAAGGACAGGTGAGTCCGTGTTAGGACTACTAGTGGGCGTTGAGTCTTTGGGGACATCTTGACCTGGGAAGACAGCAGAGCCCCCCTCTGAGGGAGCAGCAGCCCCGACTTTACTCTCATCCTCGATATTTTGGTTCTCCACATCTGTATGTTCCTTCACTGTGGCGTCTACGTTCTGAGCTGACATGTTGATTTCTGCCAAAGAAAAATTACCACCTTTAAAAAAAAAAAAACTAAAGACAAATACTCCTAAAATTATGATGGAGCTTTAGGGCCACACTGCGGAAAAAAATTAATGAAATTACGTTATAAACAAGAATAAAGTCATAGTATTACGAGTATAAAGTCAAAATAATATGAAAATAAAGTCAAAATAATACGAGAATAAAGTTGAAATAGTACGAGAATAAAGTTGAAATAATACAAGAATAAAGTCAAAATAATACGAGAATAAAGTCAAA
This sequence comes from Nematolebias whitei, assembly GCF_014905685.2. Taxonomy (NCBI): domain Eukaryota; kingdom Metazoa; phylum Chordata; class Actinopteri; order Cyprinodontiformes; family Rivulidae; genus Nematolebias; species Nematolebias whitei. The sequence continues at coordinate 26,707,688 of NC_056513.1, forward strand.
ATAATACGAGAATAAAGTCAAAATAATACGAGAATAAAGTCAAAATAATACGAGAATAAAGTCGAAATAGTATGAGAATAAAGTCATAGTATTACGAGAATAAAGTCAAAATAATACGAGAATAAAGTCGAAATAATACGAGAATAAAGTTGAAATAATACGAGAATAAAGTCGAAATAATACGAGAATAAAGTCGAAATAATACAAGAATAAAGTCAAAATAATATGAGAATAAAGTCAAAATAATATGAGAATAAAGTCGAAATAATAAGAGAATAAAGTCAAAATAGTATGAGAATAAACTTGTAACATTACCAAAATAAAGTTGTAATATTACCAGAATAAAGTTGTAATATGACAAAAATAAAGTTGAAACAATATGAGAATAGTCATAATATTACGAGAAAAAACATGTAATATTACCAGAATAAAGTCATAATATTACGAGAATAAAACAGAAACAATACAAGAATAAAGTCATAATATGAGAATAAACTCGTAATATTACCAGAATAAAGTCGTAATATTATCAGAACTCCAACTTGAACAAGCAGTCTTACAACTGCAGTAAAATGATGAATGTTGACGTCAGCAGTACAATAGCGGGGAGCCAGTGCACTGTGACATATGAATTCTTATGATAAACTGAAGCCGTATGGCATTACAATTAATGGCTGCATTGACGGATTTAGTCGTGACATAATGTGGATGGAGGCATAGTTCACAAACAGTGACCCAAAAGTGATTGCGGACTACTTCATAAACACAGGGACTCACACTGGAGACTGTCACAGCAGGTGCGAGCCGACCCAGGACGTATTACGACTTTATTCTCTTAATATTATGACTTTATTCTCATAATATTACAACATTATTCTCATATTTATTATTATAATCTTTATTATTCTTGTAATTTTATGACTTTTTTCTCGTAATGTAATTTTTTTTTCTTAGTGTGGCCCTAATACTCCGTTGTATAAAATGATTCCATCAAACAGAATTTAACTCGTTAGTTGGTTGTCATTGCTTGCACTTGGGACTCACCATTATTCTCTGAAGAGTTCTGTTCAGGCTTTATCTCCTGAACTTCACCGCTGGTTGTGTCCTGGAACAATTGAGACATATTTCAAGAGGTCAAACAAGACCAGATATGGCAGTTACATTAATAAAAAATAATAAAAATTCATTAAGGCTGACCGTGGTGCTGAGCTCCTGCTCTACTTGTCCATCTGCAGACACTTGCAAGGACGTTTGGACATCTACAGGTCCGGCTTCAAACTCTTCGATTTCCTCGTCCTCGTTCTCATCCTCCCCACTGCCATAGTTAGTCAGAGCCTGAGTCTCGGCTTTGGACAGATCTGATGAGCAACAAAATCAATAATTTAGGGAGTTTGTTGTGATTTCATATAAATGATCAAAAAGTAGACACAGTCAGTTTGTGATATGTAAATATATTCAGCTCTGTTTCCGAGTGAGCGATCAAAAGGAAGCAAGTTTGCAGCTTCCACTGTACGAAACACTTTTTCCTCTAAAGCAGCGTATAGATGGATCTGATCTCATTAGAGACTTGGAGTTCGAGCAAATCTTCTGGCAGCAATTGTTCCTGATAAATATGGCTGCGCCTCAAGTTTAACAGCAGATTATTTTCCAAGTAGCGCTGCGACAACCAAACTGGCATCAGATCTAAGAGGAAGTCTGTGTTGAGTTATGGCTTTTAGCAAATTAAGAGGTTTTAGGAAGTAGTCAGCCCATTTCATTTTATTTAATTATTTTTTGTTAAAGATTCACGTACTGATAGATAAATGCACTTCCTGTCTATGCCCTCCATCCTCCTCTTCAGCATCACTGCTCTTGTTGCTCTTCAGCTCTGCTTCCAGATAAAGCTTCTGGAAGGTAAAGTTTCCTTCCTTCTCTGCTTCGTCTTGGTCCTAGATGAACGGATGAGAGAAACATTATTAAAGCACATAAACATTTATTTTAAGAGCAATAAATGATTTTCTTATCGGGACAAAAGTGACTCACCTTATCTTCATCAGCATAAGCTGAAGAAACTGACACATAAGTAACATCTATATTCTCCTAAATGATGGAATGAATTAACATAAAAATCACATTAGACAAATTCACATCTCACAGTCCCAATAGAAATTAAAGGCAATTTAGAAAATGAACTTACATTAAGAACTTCTTTTGCTTTACTGGGTTTTTCGTTCAGTTTCTTATTTTTGTGTTTCGCAGCCAGTGTGCTGCTGCTGTCCAAATCCTGCATGAGCTTAAAGAAGGCCAGCTCATTAAAGAGGATCTCTGAAATCTCCACCAACAGGTCCTCCCCACAATCCTTCAAAGTACGACCCACAAATTTACTGAGCGATTCCTAGATAAAAAAAAAAAAAAAAAAATTGAAATAGCAGAAAGGCCTTATTGCAATCACCTCCACTGAACAACCTGCCACCTACCTGCAGAATACCTCCCAGCTGTTTGTGGAAAAAGTGGACAAACTCTTTGCTTTCATCATTTTGCTGAGTCAGAGTAAGCACCATGCGCCGCACAGATGTCAACAGCTGGGGTGAACACACCTCGTTCATGTTCTCCTGGTAAAATCAAAACGATTTTTGTGAAATGCTAAAAAGAAGTTGATCTACTTTTGGTACCATTTTACAATAAGGTTCCCCTTATAGATGCTAATAAATAGTTTATAAATACATTATTAATTCCCCTATAAACACTTTATAAATCATTAATAACTGCTTATTATGCATTAATTAAGGGTGACAGAAACAAAACTGGCCAGTTTCTTGCCAAACAGTGAGCCACATCTGTTCACCTATTTCATCTAAGGTTGTTATATTAAACATTTCAGACTAAGTTACTACCTTGTAAACACAATAAGTATTTGTAAACCTAGATCTTTAGCATATAATATTGTACTTTCTAAGTATCTACAACTAATATTATATCCTAAAAAAACAGGTTTCCAAATGCTTATTGTGCACAAGGTAGTAACTTAGTCTGAAATGTTTAATATAACAACTCTAGATGAAATATATAGGTGAACAGATATGACTCACTATTTGGCAACAAACTGGTCAGTTTTGTCTCTATCACCTTTAATTAATGCATAATAAGCAGTTATTAATGATTTATAGCGTGTTTATAGAGGAATCAATAACGTATCTATAAACTATTTATTAGCATCTATAAGTGGAGCCTTATTGTAAAGTGGTAACCTACTCTTTTTTTTTTAAATGTGTGCTTAAAAAATATATCCTGCACTGACCACCAATAAAGTGGATTCCTTTTTGAACACGGTGGATTAAACTTAGTAACTCTCGATATTAAAAAGTTCCGGTCTCTCCTTTTAGTTTTCCTACCTTCAGAAAAGGAATGACTTCTGTCATGATGGCTTTGATCTGACGATCCAGCTGTTGGGTGTCAATCTGAGGGCAGTGCACATCTCCAGCTGCAGCTCCTTCTAACACAAAAAATGTCATTTTGTACAAAAATTTAAACAATAAAAACACAAGAAAGGTCACAACTAAGCTGCTAAAGGGCTTTGCACATGTACATGAGCATCATGTATACGTGCATCATGTACCTTCCTCTGGTTCAGCGGGGTTAGCAGAAGCGCGTTCAGCATTTGAGACTTCAGAACTGTTCAAACCTGCAGCACTGGTGTTGCAGTGGTTAAAGTCAGCTTTAAGCTTCATGCGCTCATACTCTCTAATCCTTGCCAGAGCTTTGTCTAAATGAATCACCGTGTTGCCTGTCAGATCACCACAGAAGAAGAGGATACGGAAAGTTCAATCAATGAAACAAGCAAGCAATACAATGGATATTAACACACCCAGGTTTACGTTATAAGATCTCGCAAAGTAAACCAGTCTCATTCTTAAACTGCAGAGCGGTCCACCCACAAAAAATGATGGTAATATGTTTGCAGTATTAATCTGAATGCTGGTTGATTTGTCAGGAAAAGCCGTGAAAAGCCCCACTGAGAAAGTATCAAACGCTCTCTTCAAGCTCAACGCAGTAAGCAAAGTACTTTAACGGCACATCTGTAGATACAGAGAGCACTGGTTGCAATGATCAAACATTTAACACTCTACCCAGATCATCGTTGGCAAATGGTTCCAGGTTGGAAGAGGTTGACATGTTGCTGTCATTATCCACCGATTCTGCATCATCCTTCCTCTTTAAGTCCTGCACATGCCTCAAGTTCTTCTCCACCACCTCCTGAAAAACACACGAATGCTGGTTTGGAGGTTCGCACACACTCAACATGGTTTTAATGTCAGACCTGGTAGTTTATAGATGATTCAACACACAGTAATAGTGGTTTGGTTTCCAAATGTTCAAATGTGGAAAACGACATCTTACTCTTGAACAAAGTATTTTCACAGACAAAGACCTGGCTCCCAATTAGTCCAACTCTAGGGACCTTGGAGCAGAACAAAGAACACGTGTCTAATCTAGCAACAGAGACATGAAGAGACAAGGGTCGTTTGTTTTTATAGACGGGCTTCTGTGGCTTCGCTGCCAAGTTAAATTCAAAGACAATGGAGGAGGAGGAGGGAAAATTAAAAAGCTGAAAATAAAGAAACATGGGAGACGAGGAAATGGAGTGAGATGAAAGAAGGGACGCTTAAGAGAAAAGCTAATGAAAGGTGTATTTAGATGTAGAAAACAAAGGACATAAAAAACAAGGGAGGTGGATGACTGTGGGGACTGAAATATCAGAACAGACTTCATTATGGAAATGAAGGGGACGTACAAAACAAGACAGGGGTGTGTGTGTGTGGGGGGGGAATATCAAAATCCCACACTGGTGGAAAACTGACTTCATCGCTGGTGAAAAGGCTCTGGCTGGGTGTCAGTTCTGACTGAGAGCCTGTTGTCCACACAGCAGGGCCAAGAGGGGGCAACTGGTCCTCTGCTGCGCTTCTCACTGCCAGCTGCTTAGTCACCAAGTCCTGTGAGGAATGCATTTGAGCGTCAAAAACGTTGTTTTCACTGAATAAATAAGTGGGAATTTGAAATCAAGCTGTAACTTTCAAATGAGGGCAAAGAAAAAGGCAAAGAGCAAATATTGTGCACGTGATGGGAAACTGAACAGCCTTATTGCATGTGGAAAGAAGCTGTTGCACATTCTGGTCATGCCTGATTCAGTGAAGTAATATCTTCATCCAGACGGTAAGAGCTTAACCAGCGGGGTGAGACGGAGCTCACAATACAAAACTAACACACCATAACTATCAGCTGATCTTTTCAATTGAGTCTTCTATCTTCATCTCAGCTCATTATTCACTTATTAAGGTTTACATTCAAGCATTAAATCTCACACTAATTTACTCCACAAATGCACACGTATTAGAGCTGTCTACTCAAAAATAAAACAGTTATCCTCAATAAAACAGTCAGCCTACCGTATTTTCCAGCACATAAGTCGCAGTTCTTTTGCATAGATTTGTCAGTTCTGCGATTTATACGCAGAAGCGACTTGTGTACGTTTTTTTTCTTCTATATTCTGACGCTTTAAATAAAAAAAAAACTGCAACTGCGAGTCCTCCCGTGCGCGCTCACTTCACTCAGTTGGTGCAGATGGAGGAACGCTGGAGAGCTAGCAGCTCCAGCCACGATGGATGGATGGACGGATGGATGGCGCTGTGATGCCCAGGCGAAATGCAGCTGTTTTGACCATTAAAGTGCATTTGTTAAGGAAAAGTTAAACCGACGCACTGTCAAGTAAACAAATAATTGTTTTTAGGTGTTAATCTTGTTCATTTGAAAAAAACTGCAACAGCGAGTCCTCCCGTGCGTGCTCGCTTCACTCAGCTGGTGCAGGTGGAGGAACGCTGGAGAGCTACCAGCTCCAGCCGTAATGAATGGATGGATGGATGGATGGATGGATGGCGCCACGCCGCCCAGGCGAAATGAAGATGTTTGACCATTAAATAAACTCATAATAAATGCGACTTGTATGCCGAAGCGACTTTTCTGTTCAGTGCCCTGAGATGACTTCTGTTGTGACTTGGTGCTATATAAATAAACTGAACTGAACATATAATTTTTTTCCTCTTCATGATGCTTTTCTTGACTGATGCGACTTATATTCTGGTGCGACTTATACGCCGGAAAATACGGTATAACGTTCTTAAGATTTAATCAATTTAATGGGACTTTTAAAACCTAAAAGTATGAAAAGGTTAAAAAAAATTCCAATGCAAGCAGTCCTAAACTCACCTGCAGGCAAAACAGAGCTCGCTGGCGTAAATAGTCTGTGTTGAGGAGCTGCAGCTCGTGGAAGAGCTCGATGAGAAAGTGGGGTCTCGACTCGTTCTGGGAAATCAAAGTAGCCACTTCGGAGTAAATGGTCTCTCTCAGAGCTTCGAAGAGTGAGAAGTCACTGCTTGCATCTAGAGTATTGGGATTTTACAACATGAGTAAAAATAACATATTAGAAGATGTATTTAAATTGACTGCTTGTTACTGAGGGAAATATTTAGTTTGGCCATCTTGGTTAGGGTTTGGACGACTGAAATGTGTGACAGTTAGTAGATGATAAGAAAATCAGATGACGAAAGATCTGCATGGTGACGTTACCTGGTGCTTCTGTGCATGCAATTCTGTTAGAGAGGAAGGGTGTTCTCCAAGCATAAGCTGTGAGTAAAATAAATTAAAAGTAACAAATTACCCTAAAAATAAAATTAAGCATGCAATAATGGCAGATGTGTAAAATAAAATGAATGAATAAAAGGAGAGGAGGTTTGTAAATTCAGGGACCAATAAAACGTAAAAATATGATAATGAATACAATTATAGAATGTTTACAGAAAAACAAGATACAGACTGGAATCAGGAAATAAACTGTGGACACTGTTACAAGTAATCTGAGCCGTACCCGAGGAGAGGTCATTTCTTTTGTTCCCAAGCTTAGCCTTGCTGTCCAGCTTTTCTTGAGTCAGTTTGTCCAGCAGTCTCTGATTCTGATCCCTGTGATGGGACGACGCTGCCCTCTGGTGGACAAAGTCTACAGTGCTGCTGACACTGTCACTCTCATGGCCTTGAAAGAAAAATAAGAAACTAGGACTGACATCATTGAAAAAATATTTACATATTTTACATGCATAAAGGACATAAAACCAAATAATAAGTAAATATATTTGAGGAGCTTGACTCCACTCATACCTTCACTGTTCTTGCTGTGCCCTTTGCTCCTCCTGCGTTTGTTTTTTGGCGTTTTGCTTCGGGAGGCCAGGTTGGCTTGTGCCGAGGCCTTCCTTCCAGCCTTAAAGGTCTTTGTGATTGTGGTTGGATCAACAGGATCAGGGATGCTGCTGAAGCTTCCCTGCGACTCCTTGTCGAACTCTGGCCGTCTCGAGTGAGGTTTCTCAAACGATGGGGAGGAAGAGGCAGACTCTCGAAGCTCAGTTTTAGACGTGTGAAGCCGAGTTATATTTTTTGTGTAGGATGTGTTGAGTCGGGCTGCCGGTCTAATGTAGCAAAGCCAAAATGGAACATAAACAAGTTTAAATGAAAAATCAAATGTATTCAAAGACAAATCCCCATTTTTCCATACCTTCTGTCAGCAGAAGTGTTAAGAGGGGAGCGTTGCAGTGGAGGAGGGAAAGTCATGCACTCAGTTTTAATAGAAGCGTTTTGATCCAGCTGAAGGTTCTGATGCTCGGGAGTAGCTGGGCCAACTGCGCCTCGAGGAAATCCCCCCATGGCAGCAGGAAATGACGGATACAAGTTAAAGCCTTTAGAATGAAAGAAAATGTGATTGGCTTAAGATGTTGCGTTAATGCTCCATAAAAAGCAATAAAATCATAATTCATTCAACATCATTTTACTTAGAACTGTGTCATCTCAGTGTCCTTTTAAAACACTCGTTTAAAATAAGGACACACTTTATAACCTTGAGCACTGCAAATCATGAAATATAATCAATAAATTACATGAACTGTTTACTTTTTTGTTATTTATTAACAAAATGTGTATGCATTGAAAAAAAAAGGACCCTCCTTATTCATTTGCTGCAGAATAAATCAAAGACCTAATCAATAAGCAAATCATACTGGGAGGGAATGGAGGCGATGAAGAATTTGCTGTGTTTAAAGCAGAAGCATTCAAAGTAGAGTTGTAGGGGAGGAAGATGCCAGGCGGCGCTGAAGGGTCCGGGTTGGATTCCTGTCCTGAGCCCTGCTTCTGTGTCTGCCAGCCTGCTTCTGAGCCCTGCTGCTGCTGACGGATGAGGTCGTTCAAGACCTGCTTCAATCTGAAAGAAACATTAGATTGTAGAAAATTTACCATGGTAGAGAACTCAACTGACCGTTCAGGCTACTACTTTTACCTTTGTACATTGTTTTGCTGCCAAGTCAGCTGAGTATAGCACTGGTTAAGCTGATGCATGACCAGTTGGACCTGTGGTGACGACAGGTTGTTGGGTAACACGCTGTACTGTCCTGTCAGCAGAGTCTGCAACATGTATGATAGAGTCTGTGGAAGAATAAAGAGCCACTGACTGACCAACTTTTTTTTTTTTTTTTTTTTTTACGGTAATGTCATTTAGACGCTGTTCACAACTAGAAATAATAATTGCTCCTTGATGATCAGAATACAGAAGGACAGACGTGTTCCGATTGTCTACTTATCATCTCATCTAACTTCTCTATATGCTGAATATTCGAGCAGTAGGTCAGCTTATGAAGTGGCCGACAGCTGATGTTTCTGCAAAATCATAATTACCTTCATTGAGCTACTGATTCACAAATGTTTGATTTTTCTGAGTCAAATCGGTTGGGAAATTATTTTTCAAATATTTGAACAGGTTCAATTATAAAACAAGTGAAATATTAAATGTACAAAAGCAAAACAATTGATTTATGATAAGGCAGAACTCAAACCCAGTGCAATTCATCTGACTAAAATAAAAGCTTTGTTGTTTTTCTGTGTTTTTATTTTTTTTAAAAAGAAACTGTCCAGATGACCTGACTGAAAAATGTTGGATTATATACCTGGATTATTGAGCATGGACTTTGTTGTAATCCATGCTAAGCTCTGCTGTTACATAAGAAATAGTTTAACAAAAACCTGTCAGGCCCTTTTCTAACTTTTTGAAAAAAACACATGGGAAAGATGAATCCGTAGACTAAAAGACTGATCCAGCACCTGCTTTGTTCATCATCTCTGCAAACTTTACCATCCAAAGACAAGCAGAACATTATTCTGAATGTTTGGATGATGCTTTTTATAGAATATTTAACAGCTAGAAACTGAAGAGAGAAAAAACAACTCCTAATGGATGTGGTGTGCCTGAAGTCAGATCAAATGAGCTGACCCTTCAACTGGGCCTAGGACACATTTGCACTCATGCTGTTGCATCAGAGTTGAACAAGCACCACAAAGTTTCTAAACCTGCACTGAGCAACTTAATACTAATGTTTGAGTCAATTTATCCTGAACAGATTTTTCGATTGTATTTAGTGCTGTCCATTTGAGATCAGGTAAGCCAGGGTAAAGTTAAAACAAGAACTTTAACGTGTGTATTTGTTTAGTTTACAAACCTGCTGATCCTGCAGGAGTGTCTGACACATGCTGGTACTAAAATCCAGCTGTCTCTGTAGCTGGCTGATCTGTTCCTGCCAGTGAGGTGTGCTGTCAACAAACGAGGACTCAAAGGGCCAGCACAGGTTCTCTTGTCGACGCATACCTCCGGTCTGGCCTGCAGACTGATTCAAAGTTCTGCACTGCTGCTTCGCCTCAGTCTTGTTATGTAGATGCCCACCACTGTCACCTGAAAAGGCTGCGGGAGGCTTCAGATTGCTGAAGGCACACACAAAAACACTCAATGAATTTAGGAAAACTGTGGCAAATGTCAGAACTACAAGATTGCACCTGTCCATCGTGTGGTCTGACCTTCCTTGATTCTTCCTGTTGCTGTAGGAGCACTGGTTCATGCTCGGTGAGAAGACATGAATGTCGTCATCAGAGCTACTTTCTGTACATTCTTCTCGATCCTCTTCGTCTGCGCACATTTCTGAGTGATATTCATCCTCTTCCTCGTTTTCATCATCATCATCATCATCAAGATGGCCTGAACTGGAACCCCAGGTGGCCATCGTTCTAAAAAGAAATGAGATGTTGCTTTTATAAGTATCATAATTTCTGGTCTATAAGCAGCTACTTTTTTCACAAGCTTTGAACCCTGCGGCTTATGCTGCAGATAATTTATGGATTGTTTTTTTTCCTGACAGGTTAACGAGATTCCTGTCGTCAAAACATTTAGCTTCGTCACACCTGGGCACTCACATAGATGCCCAATACACATCTCTCTTGGGGGGTGGGTCCTCGTGATGCAATGAGACTACCTGTATAAATAAAGTAAAAAAAAAATCTGACCGATGAGATGACCAAACAGGTCACAGTCGAACCGATGAAACGAGGAGGGAAGGAGAGAATGGGAGGGAGGATTCCCTGCATGTGCAGAGCATGTGAGTCTCACATGCTCATAGAACACTTTTTGCTCCAGGGAGCAGGAGGAATATAGCGATCAATGACTTCCTGGTAGGCTCCTGCACTTTATTTTATTTTTAACCAGCCATGTTACTGGCACTGTTCAGAACCCCCCAAAAAACCAACTATTGTACATGTTTGTGTATGTTACTGGTACATATTGTAGAATTATGTGGTTCATTGTGGTTGACAGTCCACCACATGGCCTCAGGGAGGGATTATGGGTAAAATTTATGTTCATTGTTAATCATTTCGGTGAGCTGTTTAGCATTGTTCCTTTAGTGATTAATCTGTTTTTGTTAGCCTAGTTCATGTGTTCATTTTGTGTTAGTTTGTGTTGGGCCATTCGGTAGAGTAACCATGAGTGAGGTAGTCGTCATGAAGACCTGTGGGGTTCACTCCGTCTGTGTGTTGAACATTAAAATAAATATAAAACACCATCTGGTGGTTGATTCTTGATCTACAAGAGCTGATCATTTCTCTCAGTAGCTGTGTGATGCCACTCATGTTGTATCGTTATACACAAGCGCGGCTTACATATGTACAAATTTTTTTTTTGCATGCCTTATAGTCAGGTGCGCTCTATAGTCTGGAAATTACAGTAGGTAGAAAATGATCAATGATTATCTCAAAAAAACAGAAGACTAACAACGCAGCCTTAATAATTTTTTACTTGAAATAACTTGGAAACTTAAACAGTTCTAAATTCAAACTTGTTGACACAGGCCTAATGAGAAGTGTGTCCTCTACCTTTCATCTCTGTTGACAGGTTGTGAATTTGTATCGTTCTCCTCTTGGTCTTCAACCTGACAGGGCGAGTCACAGAGACCACTTTTTCTCTGGTGTTCAGCCATCAATGTCTCGAGATGTTTTCTGCGCTGTCTCAGATCTTCTCTCAGAATTTGTCGCCGACGCATTTCTGACCAAAGCTGCTGGCAAGAAAAACAACGAGACCATTGGTCAACAAAGACAGCTCTTACAAAACGTGGTCAGTTTTTTTGGATAAAAGTGACTAAAAGTTGAAAGCAGAGGGTGTGCTGGGTGGAAGTTTGAATGCTTTACCTCATTATCAGTGACAGAAGAAGATGCTGCCTCTGGAGCGGTGGGTTTGAGGACAGCCAAGTTAGTTTTGGGTCCAGAAGATGAAGACAGCTGGCCAGTAGCTGGACTGGAAACTGCAGCTGGAACTTTTCTCAGCAATCCCTGCTGACTACCTATGCTGGACACAGATGACTGCAAATGACACAAAAAAAATTATAAAGTTGATTTTTGATAGAAGTGCCCAAATTCAACCTCAAAAGTCACATTAAAGACCCAATAAAAGCTAAACTAATAACTGTAGCTAACGTGGTGGCACTAAATGTATATTTTTTCTGCAATATCATTTGTGGAGTTCCTCAAGGCTCTGTACTTGGAACAAAGTTATTTATTTTATATGTGAATGACTTAGTGAATGTATCAGGACTCCTCAAATGTGTCCTTTTTGCAGATGACACCACATTTTTTTGTTTGGGTAAAGATGTAAAACGGATGTTGGAATTGATGAAGACAGAATTTGATAAAATACAAACTTGGTTTAAACTTAATAAATAATCATTAAATTTAGATAAAACTAATTACATGATATTTAGTAACAAAAAGAGAACTGTTGATGATCCATTTAAAACTGAGGGTGTTGAGATTTGTAGAGTTAATGAGATGAGATTTTTGGGTGTAATCATTGATGAACAGCTAACATGGAAAAATCACATAAATTCTGTAAGAACAAAAATATCTAAATCTATTGCAGTACTATACAAAGTCAGGGAATTATTAAATGATAAAGCTCTGTACATGTTGTATAACACAATCATTGTTCCACATTTAATCTATTGCATTGATGTTTGGGGGAAAGCGTGTAAAACATTTACAAAGCCTATTTTTATTTTACAGAAAAGAGCTGTAAGAATTATCACCAGAAAGCATTACAGTCACCCATCAAGCACATTATTTTATCAACTGAAGTTATGGAAGTTCCATGATTTGGTAAATTATAGTATTTTATCAGTTATGTATAGGGCTCAAAATAACACATTACCATTAAATATCCAAAGAAATTTTGTTAAAAGACAAAGTTGTTATAATCTTAAGGGGATGGAGATATTTGTCAAACCAAAATTCAGAACTAGTCTGAAGGGAAGGTCTACCTCAATCCAAGGAGTTAGATTGTGGAATGGTCTAGAGAGTGATGTGAAAAATGCCAAGTCAATGTGTACATTTAAGAAAAAGATCAAAGCTGAATTGTTAAAAAAAAAATATATATAAAGTAGCTTAATGTGTTTTTTGTATTAGAATTAGAAAAATTAAGAGACAGTTTTTTGTATTAGAATTAGAAAAATTAAAGTTATTCATTTTGTTCCGTTACTTGAAAATTATTGTGATTGAACTAATTGTGTGAAAAAAGGGGCAGATATAAGATTTTTTCTTCTTCTGCTGCCTTTCATTTTAAATCTCTTGTATTTTTTTATATTGTTATGAAATTGTTTTGTATTTTTTAAAATGAATAAACTTTATACCATACCATACCAAATGTAACAAACTTTGTGATTAATGTAGATAACATAAAAAAAAAAACAAGTTTAGTATTTCCTTCCAGGTGAGAGACAAAAAAAATCTCCCAAATTTTTCAAGTTTTTAAGAAATAATTTGAAATTAACAGTTCTCTAAAAGTTCAACCCATTTTTTATTTTTTTTTTCACAGAACTGTAACTAAAACTATACAGTTGACTAATTATTCTGTAAACAGCTAAAATACCAGTTGTGTGGTGTGGGTCTCAACGTTTACAAAGCTTAACCACGTAAACAAAGTGGTCAAGTACCTGAAGATCAGGACAAGCCCACTGCAAGTCCTGGATCTTGCCTTGGATTTCAATGAGTCTCTGACGTTCTTCATGGAGCTGCTTGAGCTCCTGCTTCTGCTGATGCAGTTTTTCTTCATACAGCTTCTCCCTGTCAGAAAACAGAACAGCTCTGATGCAAATATAAATCCATAAAAATGCAACAGCAAAATAATAATAATAATCCTATAAAAACATCTTGAGCAATAACAGCACAAATAATCCTACTGGCATGTATTTTTCCCCACCTGGCCTTGCTGGACAGGGCAAGATCTCTTGGACTTTGTTTAGATCTAGTCCCCGATGTGCCAGATGTAGGAGATCTGGTATTGTTAGGCTGTTGGTGTAAAACTTCATCCTCATTTGCTGTTGTTCCATCTGTGTCATCACTCTGTAAAAAGACAGTTTTTTTCTTTACCAAGTTATTAAATATATACAGTATTTTAGGCACAAAAAAGCCCAACAACATTCAAAATGAACTCTGTTTCTGGTATTTAAAAAATAGCAGCATATTTTTCTGCTTTTGCAAATTCCTTTTTTTTTTTATATAAATTTCTGAAAAATATAAGACAAAAAAATGACATGTCAATTTTTATTATTGGGTTTGATATGGGGACAATACAACCATTTGTTACTTTTGCTCTGTGAGTTGCTACCTTTAATGAGTAATTTAAAATTTAATTTATATTACCTGAGATTTTTTTCCACAAATGAATCCATGTAAATATAAGTGCTATATATTGTCATCACTGTATGATTCCCATACAATGACGAAATTAGTTCTGTGCATTTAACTCATTACACATGAGATACAGCCAGGTGGAGCAGTGGGCACCTATTCAAGCGCCTGGGGAGCAATTAGGGATTGGGTGTTTTGCTCAAGAGCACCACGGCATGTGGGCATGGTAGGGAGTCGAACCACAACTTTCCGGCCCCAGGTCGGCTGTCCTACCTCTACATCATCTCGGCCCCCTGTAAGAGTCTTTTCATGAAGCATTAGAAAACAAATGTTTGGTTGTCTTTACTGATGATAAACCAGCATTAGACTGTAATTCTGCAGTACATTTATATTTTTCCAGTGATCAATGTTAGAGAATTTTTGGTCAAAGGTTATGGATGTTTTTAACTATTATGGCTGAGAATGCCAACTCTGCCCATGAACCATACGTATGGGTTAGTAAAGCTGGATGAGGAGCTGAGTGAGGCTGCAACATGCAGCCGTCACTTCAATGTCACCTCCAAGTCTGTGAGCTCGGCTGAACTGATAAGAGTATAAAAACAAGATTCACACACGGCTCTTGGCAGATTCTCATGACTGGTCTTCATGTGTGTACTTTCTGTATCTGTGTAACCTGTCCTGAAAATCTGACCTCGCAAGTAAAAACCAGTTACAAATCTGCTGTCGAGTGTGGTTTCTTTTGAATAATTAAGATAAAGCGAGAATACCTTTCTCCAACAATCAACTGCAAAATATTTAGATAACAGGCATGTATGAAGTGACTTTATAAAATTTATCTGGTTTATTTTCTATACTGAAAACACATTAAATGACCGTAAAACTGTAAAACTCCACCCCACCTGAACCATTGCCACCAGCTCCTGTAGCTGCCGGAGTTTCTTCTTCGCCGTCTGCCGATGAACCTTCGGAGCAAAATCTGCATCATTCCTAAGGCTACTCCGTCGACTGGACTCCGATGCACTGTCTGGAACCATAACCTGTGCCCCTTCATTATTATCAACACAATCTTCATCCTCATCTTCATCCTTTACCTGACCATAAGGGATGTCCCTATTGTACTGGCAATCTAGATGGGATGAGAGTAAATTTTGATTATCAAATGCTGTTAAATCAGGTCTTCGAAAATGTGTTGCCTAAACATTACAAGTCTGCACTTCTACAAAACATCAATCTGATGCACGTAATAAACTTGAATAGGTCCATTTCTCACATTAAAATGTTTTTCTCTGTCAAAATGCATTGAAATGGATATTGTTGATAAACTTGGATTTAAACATCGCCAAGCCAGATAACAATCCGTCATTTTATAAAATAATTTGATAAACCCTTAATTTTTTTCATTTCAAAGACTTGCAATTTTGATTTTAAACTTTATCTGCGTTTATTAAAAAGTTGATCCTGCTAGAAGCATTCAAGATAAACGGCAATGTGAGGTGTAAAACTAATCTAAGTGGTATGCGTGAGCAAACCTATGGGCGTGGTGATGTTGAGGCTGCGGAGGTTGGTTGCTGTCCTGTTGTTGATCTCGCACTCTGTGTTGAGTCTGCCATCGCGGTTGTTAGTCGCACTACACCTGACACTGCGCCCATTGGTCAGGCTGTTCAAGTCTGCCCAGTTCCTGCTGCGTGGTGGGTTTCTGAAGGCATAAGGTGCAGTCTGTTATCGTTACGTTCAACCAACAGAAATACACAACAAAATCAAGAAGTAAAACTACAACACTCAATGTTTGTCCAACTCACTACATTAGTATGTATTGTTTATATAAGTTTATTCATTTAACAGAAATCAGGAAAAAGTTTGAGTTCACCTAATCTTTTATTTATTTACACACCCACCTGATGTTAGTTAAAGCTTGACGACTCTCCTGCTCCAAGCCAAACATGGTTTCAAACATAGAGCCATCCTCTGTCTCATCTTCCTCCTCATCAACTTCCTCTTTTACATTCTCGTTGACAGCATCCACCATCATATCAGAAGTCTGCTCGTAGTACTGGACCAGTTCTCTCAGCTCATTCAGACGCTTATGCACCTCTTTAAGCTTCCTGTAGGAATAGATGAAAGAAGTGACTGCATACCATGTTTATTTTCTGAAAGGTTATGCAACACAACAGAACAATGTCTTACAACTTCTTGAAAGAATAAAGAACAAGACAAAAACTGAAATTCACTGGCGAAGACAATCTACTAGGTTCTATTGTTAGGTAACACTATACCACCCGTATTCTTTATCTTGCCATAGATATCTGACCAGCCTTTGCTACTATTTTGAGCTGTGTGTACACGTGTTTATATGTACCTAAGCTTGTCAGAGGAGCTGGGGTCCTCCGGTTGTTGTGCGAGTAAAGGTTGAAAGGATGTGGAAGCCAAGGCTCCGTTAGAGAAGAGAGCAGATGGACAATCTGAGGATCCTGCTATACTTGAACTGCACTGTACCGACAAGCTGCGACCTGAAAATCCACAAGCAATTTATCAAAGTTTTGTACAGATAGAAATTATCGTACATAATGATTGGGGGGGAAAAAAAAGGGGGGGGTAAAAATACTCATACACGAGCTATTGTTAAGTGTCTGGTCTCTTAGTGAATGTAGTTCTTGTAGGATCTTGTCCATGGTTTGCTTTTTGTCTTGGAGTTCTTGCATCTTGGTGAGTTTGACACTGGAAGTAGTTGCTTCAGAGTCTAGGTCGGTGTGTGGGCCAGAAGCAGAGTGAAGAACTGGCCTGTGTTGAGGTGGACCAACAGCCTGGGGAGTCCTCCAGAAAACTTCTCTGGAGAGAGAAAGACTCTGTGCCTGACGCCGATTATCTGGCACTGCTTTACTCTGCAGCAGAAAAGACTTGTCAGTTGAGTGTCAAAGGCTGTTCAAGATGTTCAGATTAGTTTAATCACATTGACATAAATATTTTGGCATACTGACAAGAACTATACCGTATTAAATCTAATATCTTTTTCATTAAAAACCGCAGTACATACATCAGTCATTATTTCCTAGATGGCATAATTAGATACTGTAACAACTTAACTGTAGTTTTCTGCCGTACCTGGGAGTCATGTAGCTGGTTGTGAAAACGCTGAATTAAGTCATTTAACTCATCATTCAGTTCTGACGTGATGCTCAGGCCTGAAACACTGCCAGTGGTTTCTGTGACAACTAAAGTCAAAAACAAACTTAAGACACAATGAAAAGTGTTGATAATAAATTTATGCAAGATATTATGATGGGACGTACAAACAAATGTTGTAAAACTGTTAGCTCTGCCTTTTAAATGTTTATTAAACAGATTACAACTAGGTAAAAAGAATGCATACTTCTATTTTCTCTAACTCTACAGATTAATAGATGTGAAATTCTTCAACTATACACACAACTAGTCTGCATTCAGTGTGAAAATGTGCATCTGTGTGTGTGTGTGTGTATCACACCTGTGTCTTCAATCACAGCAAGTGCGTGTTCTGCACTGCGCTGCATAGCCATGAGAGCTTCTTGTTGGCCCTGCAGGGCCCTGAGCTGTTCTTGCTGTTCTAGCATCTTCTTCAGCAGCTCGTGTTGCTTACGCAGGTTTTCCAGTTCTTCCCTCTGGTCAGCATGTTCAGCTTCTGGCCTGTCAGTCTATAAATGCAACCCCACGTATCAGTCCAAAGACAGACTCAATCCAAATCTACATGAGCGGTAAAACTCTGCTAGCAAGTAAGACAACTGTAAGGTAAAAGAAGGACTTTTTACCCCTGAGTTTCTTTGTACAGAGTGTATGTTTGGGCAAAGGGAAAAAAAGTAATATACAGTGGGGAGAACAAGTATTTGATACACTGTTGATTTTTCAGGTTTTCCCACTTGCAAAGCTTGTAGATGACTGTAATTTTTATCATAGATACTCTTCAACTGTGAGTGATGGAATCCAAAACAAAAATCCAGAAAAATACAATGTATGATTTTTAAATAATTAATTTCCATTTTATTGTGTGAAATAAGTATTTGATCATCTATCAACCAGTAAGAATTTTGGCTCTCACAGACATGTTAGTTCTTCTTTAAGAAGCCCTCCTGTTCTCCACCCATTACCTGTATTAACTGCACCTGTTTGGACTCGTGACCTGTATAAAAGACACCTGTCCACACACTCAATCAATCAGACTCCAGCATCTCCACAATGCCCAAGACCAGAGAGCTGTGTAAGGACATCAGGGATAAAATTGTAGACCTGCACAAGGCTGGGATGGGCTACAGGACAATAGGCAAGCAGCTTGGTGAGAAGGCAACAACAGTTGGTGCAATTATTAGAAAATGGAAGAAATACAAAATAACGGAAAATCTCCCTCGGTCTGGGGCGCCATGCAAGATCTCACCTCGTAGAGCATCATTGATCTTGAGGAAGGTGAGGAATGAGCCCTGAACTACACGGCAGGACCTGGTCAATGACCTGAATAGAGCTGGGACCACAGTCTCAAAGAAAACAATCAGTAACACTCTATGCCGTCAAGGATTAAAATCCTGCAGTGCACGCAAGGTGCCCTTCCTCAAGCCAACGCATGTCAAAGCCCGTCAAGTTTGCAAATGACCATCTGAATGATCCAGAGGAGGAATGGGAAAAGGTCATGTGGTCTGATGAGACAAAAATAGAACTTTTTGGTTTAAACTCCACTCGTCATGTTTGGAGGAAGAAGAATGATGAGTACAACCCCAAGAACACCATCCCAACCGTGAAGCATGGCGGTGGAAACATCATTCTTTGGGGATGCTTTTCTGCAAAGGGGACAGGACGACTGCAACATATTGTGGGAAGGATGGATGGGGCCATGTATTGTGAGATTTTGGCCAACAACCTCCTTCCCTCAGTAAGAGCACTGAAGATGGGTCGTGGCTGGGTCTTCCAGCATGATAACGACCCAAAACACACAGCCAGGGCAACTAAAGAGTGGCTCCGTAGGAAACATCTTAAGGTCCTGGAGTGGCCTAGCCAGTCTCCAGACCTGAATCCCATAGAAAATCTTTGGAGGGAGCTTAAAGTCCGTGTGGCCCAGCGACAGCCCCGAAACCTGAAGGCTCTGGAGGAGATCTGAATAGAGGAGTGGGCCAAAATCCCTGCTGCAGTGTGTGCAAACCTGGTCAAGAACTACAGGAAACGTCTGATCTCTGTAATTGCAAACAAAGGTTTCTGTACCAAATATTAAGTTTCATTTTTCTGGTGTATCAAATACTTATTTCACACAATAAAATGGAAATTAATTATTTAAAAATCATACATTGTATTTTTCTGGATTTTTGTTTTAGATTCCATCAATCACAGTTGAAGAGTATCTATGATAAAAATTACAGTCATCTACAAGCTTTGCAAGTGGGAAAACCTGAAAAATCAACAGTGTATCAAATACTTGTTCTCCCCACTGTATGTACTGAAGCAATATATTAAAGCAGACAGCTAACGTTATGCCAATGTGCTTGTTGTTGTGTTTGAAAAGTCTAAAGGCCAAACCTCTACATTAAGAAAAGCGCTCCCTGCCAGTGAACCCGGGCCGATCGCAGAGTGCAGTCCAGCATCTCCGCCATTCTCCTGTGCCTGTAGACACATGCACACAAAAATAGAAAAATACAGAAGTATATTGCTTAAGAAAGGCACTGAAATAGATAATGTATATACGCATATTGACACAGAACAATATAAATATGTACAAACCGGAATCCAAAAGAGTTGAGACACTAAACAAATTGTGAATAAAAACTGAATGCAATGATGTAGAGGTGCCAACATCTAATATTTTATTCAGAATAGAACACAAATCACAGATCAAAAGTTTAAACTGAGAGAATGTATCATTTTAAGGGAAATATCTGTTGTTTCCAAATTTCATGGCGTCAACAAATCCCAAAAAAGTTGGGACAAGTCCATTTTGACCACTGTGTGGCATCCTCCCTTCTTACAACACTCAGCAGACGTCTGGAGACAGAGGAGACCAATTTCTCAAGTTTAGAAATAGGAATGCTCTCCCATTCATGTCTAATACATGCCTCTAACTATTCAATCGTCTTGGGCCTTCTTTGTCGCACTTTCCTCTTTATGATGCGCCAAATGTTCTCTATAGGTGAAAGATCTGGACTGCAGGCTGGCCATTTCAGTACCCGGATCCTTCTCCTACGTAGCCATGATGTGATTGCTGCAGAATGTGGTCTGGCATTATCATGTTGAAAAATGCAGGGTCTTCCCTGAAATAAATGACGTCTAGATGGGAGCATATGTTGTTCTAGAACCTGAACATAGTTCTCTGCGTTAATGGTGCCTTTCCAGACATGCAAGCTGCCCATGCCACAAGCGCTCATGCAACCCCATACCATCAGTGATGCAGGCTTCTGAACGGAGCGTTGATAACAACTTGGGCTATCCTTGTCCTCTCTGGTCCAGATGACATGGCGTCCCAGTGTTCCATAAAGAACTTCAAATCGTGACTCATCTGACCACAGAACAGTCTTCCATTTTGCCACACTCCATTTTAAATGACCCCTGGCCCAGTGCAAATGTCTGAGCTTGTGGAGCTTGCTTAGAAATGGCTTCCTCTTTGCACTGTAGAGTTTCAGCTGGCAACGGCGGATGGCACGGTGGATTGTGTTCACTGATGATGCTTTCTGGAAGTATTCCTGAGCCCATTCTGTTATTTCCTTGACAGTGGCATTCCTGTTTGAGGTGCAGTGACGTTTAAGGGCCCGGAGATCACGAGCATCCAGTAGAGTTTTACGGTCTTGACCCTTACGCACAGCAATTGTTCCAGATTCTCTGAATCTTTTGATGATGTTATGCACGCTTGATGATGATAACTTAAAAGTCTTTGCTATTTTACGCTGGGTAACACCATTCTGGTATTGTTGCACTATCTTTCTGCGCAACAATGGTGGAATTGGTGATCCTCTTACCATCTTGGCTTCTGAGAGACACTGACACTCTGAGAAGCTCTTTTTATACCCAGTCATGTTGTCAATTGACCTAATTAGTGTTAATTGGTCTTCCAGCTGTTCGTTATATGCTCAATTTCCTTTTTCCAGCCACTTATTGCTACTTGTCCAAACTTTTTTGGGATTTGTTGACACTGTGAAATTTTGAATCAACATATTTTTCCTTTAAAATGTTACATTTACTCAGATTAAACTTTTGATCTGTCATCTATGTTATATTATGAATAAAATATTGACATTTGCCATCTCCACATCATTGCATTCAGTTTTTATTCACAATTTGTTTAGTGTCCCAACTTTTTTGGAATCCGGTTTGTAGAAAAAAGTTTAAATATAAATAGGTCTGTCAGAATTATTAGCAATGTCAACAGAAAGACCAATATGTCAAATAACAAGCAAAAAAAAAAACCAGCACCTAAAGGTGGCATGTGCCAGTTTTAACAAGAACTTGATCTGACGTGCTCAGGTCAGAAGTAAAAACAAACAATTAAAAATGTAGAGATGGCAGGCTGCCCGACATTAACACAGTTTCTGTTTCATCTATAAATTAACCAAGAAGTATCATTTACAAATGTTTCCTTTAAATCATTTGTTTATAACGTCTGTAAAGCAGAAAAAAGTCCAAAAAAAAAAAAGAAGATTAAACTAAAGAAAAACAGAATTAACAACAACAACAACAACAACAAAAAAAAACTTACAAGCATTTTCTGCAAGAAATGTAAATAGGACTTCTCCTGCTCTTTGAGGTGCTCGATGAGATGAGAAAGACGCTCCACGTTGGCCGGCACATCATTCTTTTCCACCAGATCATCCCTCATAGACCTGGCCTTACTGATGTAGTCCCGGATCTGTAACAGTTTGCTTACCACCTGCGAGCATACAGAGTGAGAAGGGTGGGTGGGGTGAGGGTTTGTTAGGGGAAACAAAAAGGAAACAAGAAAACACAAAGAAAGGTGAGAGCGCATCTGTA
Organism: Nematolebias whitei; assembly: GCF_014905685.2. NCBI lineage: Eukaryota > Metazoa > Chordata > Actinopteri > Cyprinodontiformes > Rivulidae > Nematolebias > Nematolebias whitei. The sequence goes on from NC_056513.1 coordinate 26,729,723, forward strand.
GTGATGGTTCAGACTAAGCTAAACAAGGGCAGAAAGAGGGTTGGACGCAAAACTCACTTGGCACTGATGGTAGCATATTTATAAATTGGCCTATATACAGTCTAGTTTCAGCTGCACCAGCTCTCCCTCACTTTCATCCTAGTTTTGTTTTTACAAGCAGTAGAAATAAAAAGCAATATACTGGTAATAAAAATATTAAGATGCAATAAAATAAACCTTTCACTGGATTTTAAATTTATAACAAAACTAAGTTTATGTCTGCACTCCCATCAGTTAGTGTCATGTCCCTCCTCATCTTCTGTAGAATCACTTTAACAAGAAGAAAATAAAAAGTTGATAAGTTTAGTGATATAAAACTTGTCATCCTTCAGCATCCAGTATCAGAGACCTTTCATCTCTGAAACATGAATCACATGTTTCATCACATGAAACATGTGTTGTTAAAAAATCTTCCTCAAAGGATCAACTTCTTCCAGCTGTTCCCTCTTCGGGGGTCACCACAGCCAGTCATCCTCCATTTTCTCACTCTCAAACATGATATTGAATAATCGAGTCAAAAATCTTAGCACCGCCTCGCCTGGATATTTCCATATCTTGACTGGTATGTAATAACCCTCAAAAGAACAGGACATAAAGTGGTAATTAAACATGAGTTGGCTATGACCTTAAAAACGTCAAAATATTACCTGGCTGCTGTCTAATACCATCTTGCGTCTCTCATGCTCTCGCTGCATTAAGGGACCTCTCTCTGTGGCACTTCGGCTGAGCCTGGAAGATTCTTTAGCAGGAACCATGGGAGTCAGCGTAACCCTGATTCCTGGACTCTGCTTTTTGATTTCCTTGCTGATAGCTGGAGTGGTTGGGGCCGAGATTGAGGGATGGAGCAGCTCTTTGCTTTTGTTGGTGTTTACATGCAGAGGCAGGTAGTTGTGGGGCTTCCTGTTCACTCCAGCTAACTGCCGCTGGTTGTTAGCAGCTGTGACGCGCCCCTGAGAGTCACTGCCGATGCTCCTCTGAAAAAAGTTAAAAGATTCAAGCCAGAAAAGAAAAATCAGTAATTCAAGTTTTGGTAAATTTTCTTTTACTATTGATAAAGCTCATGTTTCAGGTGCCATACTTTTGAAATTTATTGGATTAGATAAAGAAAATGCATAGATCAGGAACCCGTGTTTTTAATACGGTACTTATCGCTGCATAAGTCGCATCCTTTTGCAATAATTACCATATTTGTCGCCGTATAAGTCATGTTTTTTTTGCATAATTTACATGCCCTGCAACATATAGGCCAAGGCGACGTATTTATGGATTTTTTCCCCATATTTATAAACCAATTTTTGGCTGAGATATGACCGTTTTCATTTATTCTGACTGAAAAAAATTAACACTACCATTTTTCAACCACTAGATGGATGCAGAGTAGAAGGGCATGCCGTTGTATCATTTAATAAGTAAACGTAGCTACAATGACAAACTCAAAAAAGTATAAGACAAAAACAACTGGACTTTATTTATTATACTATACTTTATTATTTTTGTCTTGAACTTTTTTGAATGTATCATGTCCTGTAAGACTGAGAATCTTCACCAGCTATTAATGACACAATCGGCCTGCCAAAGCCTGACACCTTCGTCCATCTTGCCTGGAGCAACAGTCAAATCAGCTTCATTTTGCTGCACCACCCCAGTGAAATGCAGCTAATTTGACCATTGACGTGCATTTTTTTTAAGTAAAAGTTCAACTGAGACACACCGTTGCTATAATATCAAGCAAACAAATAATTGTTTTTAAGTGTTAATCTTGTTAAATTCTTGTTAAAGTCCTTCCGTGCACGCTCCCGCGACCGTCATTTGGCAGCCAATCGATTTTTGGCACAACACCGGCCCACATTTCCGGGTGGTCAGTGGTGACGTATAACAGATGTGACTTATACGGCGAAGTGACGTATTTATGTTTTTTCCCCACTTTATAAGACATTTTTGGACATATGTGACTTATACAGCAGTACGACATGTATGGCAGCAAGTACGGTAACACTCTCAAATCAAAACCTTAATAAATACAGTTTATGTGGATAACTGTTAGGTAAGCAGATGTGACCCCTTATTTTGCCATTACACTGACAAAAACATTGCTTTTTATTCTAAATTCATGAGTTGGACACAAAAAAGAAACGGGTTAAATTTTGAAAACTTTTTACCGATGTTGAAACATATGCCTTCTCTGACAAGTTGTGTCATGTTTAAAAAATTTAAACCCGACTGAACCAAAGAGCAAAATGAGTTTTAGCTGCTTTCTTTGCAACAGACACTTTGAGGCATTTATAAAAGTGAAGCCACAGAAACTGTGCTTTTGAAAACTCGTAAATTCAGTCTTTATATTTTAGTGAGCCTTTTGTCATTTTAACAGTGGCATGACAAAGTTAGTGCTACTACTATACTGATGAATACCTGAAACTTTCAAAGCCAAGATAGGAATGTAAAACAGGCGACGCCACATTTTTCACAACAAAAAACCTGTTCGTACATCTTTTCACCTTGAAACCATCATTTGAAATCTACACCCTTATCAGTACGACAGAATCTGTAATGCGGACACAGTCGGAGGTGAAGACCTGCTTGTCCCTTACTTTTGATTGGCTGATTTTGAAATATCAGATGCACCAAGTGCGACCAATGAATAAGTTAGTTGCAGTGCACAGAATTTTAGCAGCATGTGGAATGAAATTGGTTGCTCTATACATGCAGATTACCACCAGAAACCATGAGACAGAGCAGTTTAGCTATCATTACAAGTTAATCACCTAAACCAGTTTCTCATGGTAAGAGAGAAACTAAACAGCATTTACAACTAGAGAAAAGGTTATTTTTGGGACAAACAAAAAGAAAACAAGTGTGCATTGAAAGGCACGTCATTGCATGACGAGCATGCCTCGGCAGAAGTATTCAAATAGCTGAAATTTAGTCCTAAAGCATTTGAAACCAGAATGCCTCTACACAGAATCTGCACAAGAAACAGGAGTCATAGCATCGCCTGAGGCTCAAGAACAATTAGAAACTTAAATAGCTGTAATAGGATAATGTAATTTGGGTCGTTCAAAAACGGTGGAATACAAAATAATGTTAACATTTTAAGATGTATAATTTTATTCAAGCACACTCCAACTTTGTTTAACCTGACTGAGGGAGGATTTGAACCCAGGTTCTATGTAGGTGAGAACTGACCCTCTGTGCCATGCCTTCACTTAAAAAGAATGTAATCGTGGTTGGGTTTTTTGTACGAGAGGCTTAAGCATCCCGCAGTGTTTCTCCCAAGTGTTTCAAGGAGGGCGCCCCACCCCGTCAACAGAACTGAGCACCCCACATACAAAATCCCCCAACTCCAACGCAGCGCCGCCACTGACGGACGGGGAGCGGAGATTGTAGCAGCTCAGACTCAAAACCGCAAAAATTGTGCACAATACAAAATGTAGCGTTCCACTTTTTGTATCATCTTCTCACTATTTGCATTATTATGTTATGCAAGACTTTGGCCAACAACAGTTGTGCTTTATAAATAAATTTGATTTGATTATTTGAATAAAGTCTGCTGCACTTTAAGCTGAAGTATGGGGAAAGTATGCAGCACTAGTTTCAAGGCAAAATTCAACAAACGAAGCAAAATAATAACATTAACAATAAGAAGAAACAGAATCACAACAGTGTGCATTTTGAATTCACACTAATGTTTACCTCATCCAGATCTGTAAAATTTATCCTCTGACGGAGCTTGTCTAGTTCAGTCTGGTCTGGCACAGACATTTGTGTAGTGTATTTGATGTGGGGGAAGGAATGAGGAGTCCGGGCTTTCCTGCGGCCAGCTCCTGGGGTGGACTCTGGTGAAATATCATTAGTCAAGCGACTCTCCACCACACTAGCAGACAGCTTTTTCTTGTTCTTCTCTGAAGATCGGTTAGCTTTTTTCTGCTGTATGCCCCAGTCCTGAACAAAAACACAAATAAGTGATTTATTACAAATGTTTGAATTCCAAAAAGTAGAATATATATTTCCTTTACTTTTACATATAAAATGTAAGATGTGTAAGATTTTCCCTGGTAGATGAGAGGGTGGCTTCCCTTCGCCTTCGGGTGGGGGGACGGGCTCTGACTGTTTGTGCCTATGCATCGAACTGCAGTTCAGAGTATCCAGCTTTCTTGGAGTCTTTGGCAGGGGTGCTGGAAGGTGTGCCAGCTGGGGACTCCTTTATTCTGCTGGGAGACTTCAATGCCCACGTGGGTAATGACAGTGTGACCTGGAGGGGCGTGACTGGGAGGAACGACCTCTCTGATCTGAACCCGAGCGGTGTTCTGTTGTTGGACTTCTGTGCTAGTCATAGTTTCTCACTGGAGCGGTTCGCAGCCGAGTGTGAAGCGGCTGGGATGAGAATCAGCACCTCCAAATCTGAGGCCATGGTCCTCAACTGGAAAAGGGTGGATTGCTCTCTTGAGGTCGAGGGTGAGGTTCTGCCTCAAGTGGAGGAGTTCAAGTATCTCGAGATTTTGTTCACGAGTGAGGGAAGAATGGAGCGTGAGATTGACAGATGGATTGGTGCAGCATCTGTAGTATTGCGGACTCTGTACCGGTCCGTTGTGGTGAAGAGAGAGCTGAGTTGGAAGGCAAAACTCTCCGTTTACCGGTCGGTCTATGTTCCTACCCTCACCTATGGTCATGAGCTCTGGGTAGTGACTGAAAGAATGAGATTGCGGATACAGTCGGTTGAAATGAGTTTTCTCCGCAGGGTAGCTGCACTCTCCCTTAGATAGGGTGAGAAGTTCAGTTATCCGGGAGAGACTCGGAGTAGAACCGCTACTCCTTCACGTCGAGAGGAGCCAGTTGAGGTGGTTCGGGCATCTGGTAAGGATGCCCCATGGTGCCTCCCTAGGGAGGTGCTTCGGGCATGTCCAACTGGGAGGAGACCCTGGGGAGTGCCCAGGACACGCTGGAGAGACTATGTCTCTCGGTTGGCCTGGGAACACCTTGAAATCCTCCCAGAAGAGCTGGAAAAGGTGACTGTGGAAAGACATGTCTGGGCCTCCCTGCTCAAGCTGCTGCTCCCGCGACCCGACTTCGGAATAAGCGGAAGATGATGGATGGATGCAAGATTTATTACTGCATCAATTCACTTTAGCAGAAGCTAGAATGAAAGAATAATCTGTCGTATAAACTTTACCACCATGGCTTAATAAATTAAAATGTTGAATGGCCTCTTTAGTGTTACATTTCATGAAACAAGCCATAGATTAAGTTCTAGTTTCTGCCAAGTCCTCACCATGTTGTTCAGCCTATCCTCCAGACTGCCATTGGTTACGGTCCAGTTGTGCAATTCTTCAGCAGTGTCATCTAAAGGAGAGCCTCCGGTTGCCATGTCACCTGCTTACAGCCTGAAGAAATGCACAACAAAATGCATGCGGGTTAGCAAACTATGTCACACACAAATAAATCAAAAGCGACAAGGTGATAAGTTCACCAAAGTCTACAAATCATTCAAAATACAACACGGGAAATGCATATTTTAGAGAGATTTATCCTAAAGTTAAGACACATTGTTGAAAACTCGCCTAACCGGCTAATCTCTCCTCAGATGACGTTTATTTTGTAGCTAACCGTAAAGGTTAACGTTAGCGAATGCGTCAGATCTTACCGACAAAACTGATCATCGGCTTTTAATTTACGAACAGCTCTAAATATAATATCATTAACGTCCCAGTGGACGTCGAGCTGCCTGTGACCAGTCTGCGTGTTAGCCTTTTGTTTTGTGGCCCGCTCGGATTCTCGGGGAAAATGTAAAACACTTCCACCAACCGACTGCGCGAGGACGAACGAGCACGAGCTCACCGCGAGCCCAACGTTAGGAAGTCCGTAAGAAGCTGTAGCTGCTACCAAGGAGAAAGTGAACTCACCAGTGGCTGCCCTTGTGGTTAGCTCGAACTAATTTAACATCAGTGAGCAAACGCGTCCTTCTTGGTGAACTTTAGAATACTAGCAAATCATTTGTGACCTATATCCGACTAGCAATCGCCATGGCAACACACTGAGATCACCCTACAAATGCTAACGCGTCTCTCTTGTCCAAGTGGTCAAGCTCAAAGGCTTTGGGAGGCTAAAAAAACTAATAACGTGATACATTTTGCTTCCCATAAAGCTAACCTAAGCTGTATAGGTAAAAATGATGAAAACCAGCATCTAGTATAAAATTTGCAAAGTTGAGCTTCGAAGTGAAATAAGACTGTTTACCTTACGAAGTAACCGTTTGCATTCCAAAAGAGCTAACAGAAGTTAGCGCGTCGCGGATTTATGGCAATCCGAATGATCATATATTAGTTAGACAGGCGAGCCAATGCAGATGTTCAACACTGTTGTCCTGATGCATGCTCAACAATCCTAGTAGATGAATCTAACAAGTTGAATCAGCTCATCTGGACTTGTTGAAACGTTTCGTCTTTCATCCAAAAGACTTCTTCTGGCTTCGACAAACAAAGTCTCATAAGCAGCACCTTCTCATAGTGGATCAACCAGTTTGCTGGTGACAGCCAAAACTAGTTGTTCACATGCAATAGGAGGACCATCAGCCTAATGATGTCGGGAGAAAGGAAGCCACCTTTGTGCAGAGAACCTGCCCATCATTAAAACAGGGGCAGAGGCCTTTGTCTCCCTGTTATAATACTGTTATTGAGAGTATCACTCGGCCCTCTGTGAATAGGAAGCGGCCATGAGGGCACTAATGATCGGTCGTTTGGCTTATGGTCTAACTTGTGGTCTAGGACTGAGAGTTTTTGCTTGCAGCTCCTCAGAATGAACAACAAAGAAGAACCCGTCCAGAGGAACTGACTCAACCTTGTTAGATATATTCTTCCTTGTCATTAAAACAAAACAATCATCAATACAGGATGCCATTTGTTCCACCTTCATTCAACATTTTATATGTTTCAAGCGTTTATCATTTATGTGTTTTAGCTCCAAATATTCACAAATACAGTACAATCTTCCAATCTAGAACAATGTGGGCAACTAAATATATTTTTTAACTTATTTATTTAATAATTATTTTTGACTTGTAAAACTAACATTAGGGATATCCCGTACACTAGTTAAAAAGTTATTCAGACAACATGTAATTAAAATAATCACTAGTAACTATAGAATCATAAACATAAATGTTAATAGTATCTAAAATATTTTGGATAACTGCCATAAAAACGTGACTGGATGCCATTTTAATATAAAACAGAAATTTTAATTACTATTAGTAACAGCTACACGTTTATTATAAAGTATTTTATTATTTCCTGTGTTTATTCTAGTTAGACATGATCTACTTGAGGATATCTGGAGCTCAAAGCCTAATTAAAACACATGAATGAGTTTTTCCAGAAAACAAAACATTTAGGAAAAAAATTCCTTCTCAATTTCTGTTTATTTTTTATTATTATTTAATTAACTAAAACGTTTTCAAATGTTGATATTGACAGTAGTCAGTATAGTCATTAAATGTTTAAAAGTCCAATTAGTTTTTAAGAATTAAAATCAATTTTTGTTTCAAGTTTGGTTGTGGTGACCTTCATAAATATACTTTCTACTATGATTATTTTAGATTCCTTTTCTTTTAAATTCTGATTCATTGTGACATTTTGACTCGGAGGAAATACTAAAATTAGTTTACAACGGCTTGCCATACAGTTGCTAACTAACATAGCTAGCTAGCTTAAGATTTAAGAATATAAATGATGCCCTTACCGTTTTGAAATTGCAACGGAAGTAATTGTCACCGTCTTGTACATTATCTATTCTAGTAAATATACTGCTTTTTATCGGTTAAATGGCGTTTCATTTACGTCCTACACAGCTTTCGACTATGTTACGTTTGCCTGATGAACGCCCTCGAACAGCAGGGGGCGATATACTCAGATACGGGTAAAGAAAATACACCACAGGAAGTGCTTGTTCAGGAAATGATATCGTTGTCGTTCTCCGTTCGTTTGTTGAAGTCTCAAAACGGGGTCTGAATGTTGAATCTGGCGTGAAGAGAAAAGTCAGCCAAACTCTCTCCAACTCGGCGTGTTCTTCGCGGATACTGGACTTCGAAAACAAGCTCCAGGTTCGTCTCTCAACTGAGCGAGTTTCGTCCTCGTGAGCGTTAGCCTTCGAAGCTAACTCGAAGCTAGTTAGAAGGCGAGCGTTCGCTGCATTTTCCCGATAAATACAACAACTGTAAGAGTGTGACAAAGTGAGCACAACAAATAATGGGTTCCTCCAAGAAACGCAAGGAAAAGAGTCGCGACAAGGAAGCAGAGGAGCGCCGTCGCGAGCACAAGAAACATCGGCATAAGGAACGCGAGAGGGACAGGGACGCCTCGGATCGAGATGGAGCTCGAGACAAACGAAAACGCTCCAGGTCCAGGGAAAAAAGCAGGCGAGAGATTCGCGGCAAAGGCGAGAGAAGCAGCGGGGAGCCTCGCATCAAGAGAGAGCGAGTTGATCCTGGACACGAGGAAAGCAGCGCCCTGGTTCAGCCCCAGAGTGCCAGCGGAGACGCGTCTCTCAGCATCGAGGAGACAAACAAACTCAGGGCCAAGCTGGGTCTGAAGCCCCTGGACCTAAACGAGGACAAGAAGGAGCTCGGTACCAAAGAGGAGCCGATGGTGGCGGAAACCATCAACCCCGTTGTCATTCAGCAGCAGAAAGAGATGAGAGAGAAGCTCGCAGCCATGAAAGAAAAACGCCTTCTCAATCAGAAACTGGGCAAAGTCAAAACACTCGGCGAGGAGGACTGGTTGGACAGCACAACCGCCTGGATCGAAAGAAGCCGAAAGCTCGAAAGAGAAAAAGAGATGGCGGAGAAACGAGCCAAACTCCTGGAAGAGATGGATGAAGAGTTTGGCGTCAGCAATCTGGTGGAAGAAGAGTTTGCTCAGAGTAAACTGGATTCTTATTCTTCTCGAGATCTCAAAGGCCTCAAAGTACAGCACAAAGTCGAGTCCTTTAAGGAGGGCCATATTACTATCCTGACCCTTCAAGACAAAGGTGTTCTTGAAGAGGAGGAAGATGTGCTGGTAAACGTGGAAATGATCGACAAGGAAAAAGCTGAAAAGAACGTGGAGTTAAAAAAGAAGAAGCCTGACTACAAGCCCTACGAAGAAGAGGAGAGCGTCGACGACATGGTTACATTTAAATCCCGCTCTGTGCTGTCAAAGTACGACGAAGAGATTGAAGGCGAAAAGAAAAAGAGCTTCAGGTTGAGCTCGTGGGGCTTTGCAGATGGAGAGCGAGAACGAGAGCTCCAGGCCATGAAAGAAACGCTACGAAACCAGGCCCAGTCACTGGAAATGCCCGCTCTGTCTATTGCTTCAGAGTATTACACCCCTCAGGAAATAGTTGGCTTTAAAAAGACTAAACGCCGCGTGAAGAAGATAAGGAAGAAGGAGAAGCAGCCAACAGTTGCAGACGAGCTCCTTGATGACACGCGCAGCTCTGACTTTGGCTCCAGGACACGCGGTCGTGGCCACAGACAGGTGGGTGAAGATGGCGACGAAGGAGAAAACGAGTCTGGGGAGACGAGATGGCCACATGAAATCCCACAAATGTCTGATGACATAAGGATGGCAGAGATGGACATAAGTGATGAAGATTTTGAACCGCCCGAATCCACTGTGATTGAGGAGGACGAGGCAGAGCAGGAGCTGCAGAAACAGCTGGAAAAGCAGAGGAAGCTCAGACAAAAGCAGCTTCTCAAAGACTCCGGGGAGAAGGTGGCACAACAGATTCGGGCGTTTGGTAAAGGTGACCATGACAACGAGCACGAAAAGAAAAGCAACATCGTCTTCAACGCCACCTCAGAGTTCTGCAGAACTCTGGGCGACATCCCAACTTATGGACTGTCTGGCAACAGGGAGGACCAAGAAGATATTATGGACTTTGAACAGGAAGAAGAGAAAGAAGATGCTGGAAATTCAGACTCTGAAACGGACGAGAATATCGGCTGGAGCACAGTCAATCTGGATGAGGAGCAGCAACAGGCTGATTTCTCCACGGCCTCCGCCACCATTTTGGATGAAGAGCCCATCGTCAACTCCGGCCTCGCAGCTGCATTGCTGCTGTGCAAAAACAAAGGCCTCCTGGACACTCAGATGCAGAAGATAGCTCGTGTTAAAGCGACAAAGGGCTCTCTGCCAAATGACAACTACTGCATCGAGGACAAGATGGGCTTTGATGACAAGTACAGTCGCCGGGAGGAGTACAGAGGCTTCACACAGGAGTTCAAGGAGAAGGATGGCTACAAGCCTGACGTCAAGATCGAGTACGTGGATGAGTCCGGGCGGAAACTGACCCCAAAAGAGGCTTTCAGACAGCTGTCTCATCGATTCCACGGCAAAGGGTCTGGAAAGATGAAGACTGAAAAGAGGATGAAAAAGCTGGAGGAAGAGGCGCTGCTGAAGAAGATGAGCAGCAGTGACACTCCTCTGGGGACGGTGGCTTTGCTTCAAGAGAAGCAGAAATCTCAGAAAACCCCGTACATTGTGCTCAGTGGGAGTGGGAAGAGTATGAATGCAAACACCATCACTAAATAAATACTGAGGAAAACTGTTTTCTATGTAGTACGGAGACAGACATGCATATAAATCTATCTTAGGGTGATTTACTTTGATTTAAGAATTTGTCAATAAAATGTGTGCAGGTGTGAAACCAGTTGTCCTGTAAATTAAAACAAAAGGAGTAAACAATTATAAACAAGTTGTTTTTAAGGTGATTTATGATCTTTACATGATGTCTGGTATAAATTTCACCTTGGAAAGATAACGCTTTGAATTAGACTTAAAAAAAACATTACTGGTGCAAATACTTAAGGCTCCTATAATAACATTGTTAGAATTTAAATAACATTTAGTACAGTATTAAACATCAATGGCTGAATGTTTTTCAAAATTGGTATCAAGATTAAAAAATTACTTTAAAGGCTACAGGTACATCAGTTTTGTTTTATCTAATTTGTGTTACATGTTAATTTGGATGGTAATTCTGTACTTTTTGTTTAACTATTAGTGTCAGTACGATAAGGTTGTATCTCCTTATTTGGACTGAAAATAGAAAATAAAGCATTTGAAGTCAACCTTGAGTTTCAAGAGTTTTAAAAGGCAACAAAATGTGTTCAAATCACATCTCGTTTTGTTTAAAAGTTTGATTTATTTAGACTTCAGTTCTGAATAAACGCATTTCATTTGTGATTTATTTATTTTTTACTAATTTAATGGTTTTGTGTGTTTTAAGAATTAAGGGGCTTTTTGTGGTTTCTTTTAAAACAACAATTTTGTCTCAGAATAGCATGAAATACCATCTATATTTGTAAAGGGCTACAAATTGGAGCTTGCAGCTCAGCTGATGCAAAAATTTCAATAAAAAGGCTAAAAAATTATCTAGTTTATAAACAGTGCAAAGGCTGTTTAAAATAAATATACACAACCATAATTCATAATTGTGTAAAGTGCTGGCATGGGGGGGGAAGTACACGTAGTGTTTGTATAGCAACAGCTTAAATATGTGGATGATGTCATTTTGCATGAATTAAAAATAGAAAATTTTAGCTGCTTTTTTTTATTAGGCAGCGAGTTTGGCCTGGATAAAAACAGCTGCAACTCCTGGGAGAAATTAGCGTTCCTTGAACTGATCATACTTTATATAACCAACTCTTATTAGTATTCAGTAACATTAAAATTTTGCTAAATTATTTTAACCACTTCATAATTATTTTTGCATCCAGTCATCTCCGGAACTATTTTTGGACGTTAAGGTTGGTCGGAGCCCTATTCTGATGCACAACCTGTAGCATTAGCAAGGCAGCTAGCACTAAAGGTGTACCGTCGCTTCGACCAGCAGGAAATGCTCGGTGACAGGTAAGTGGAGCTCGTCTCAGCCTAAATTATTACATGCTCGGTTTAACGACGGAAAGCTGTACCGGTGATAACGTTAACATAAGTCGACGTGTACGTTTATTTTCCGGCTTCCTGTCATCGTGAAGCTCGCTGTGAGCTTAGTGAACAGTTTAAGTAGCTTTGATGTTTGGAGCTGGCATCTGTTTCCTCGGTGTAACTTATCTCACAGTGTAGTCGCTTTCCACTTGTAATGTCTAACACTTGGTTTTGTTTACTACAATGTTTTCTCTGTGAAATAGTTTTATTGGGCTAACGGATGTTCCTGTCACAGCTTCTCGGTTTGTGTCGGTTGTGTTAAACTCCGCTAAACTACAGTGGCCATAAAATACTTCTTAAAACAGCTATGTGTTAGTAATGTTCCGTGAAGCACATCCATTAGGATGACTCAGTTGACTTTACTTCACAACATGTAGATTAAACAACAGCAGTTTCAGTGTTTGACTGTTTTCTAAATATTTCTTGTTAATGGGTTCAATTTTCTTTATGTTTACATGACTACTTTATCTAAAACAGAAAAAAAAAAACATTCTAATGCAGTTTTTTTGATTCACTAAATTGTATGGATAAACTGAACTTCTATCTTCCCTTTGAAATGGTGTTGATTTAAAAAGCAGATCTATGTTTTATGTGCCAAACCATTAAATAATTCACTAATGATAATGTTCTTTCAATCCCCAGGATTTAACATCAATCTGTGAAAGCGCAGGCTGTGGTGATGTCGGAGCCCAAGCCCCCCAGTCCTCCTACCCCTGGTGACACTTACAAAGGTTGGCTCTTTAAATGGACTAATTACATCAAGGGTTACCAGAGGCGATGGTTTGTTCTCAGCAATGGATTGCTGTCTTACTACAGGTAAATTACTGTACCAGTATCCTACTGAAGTTATGATGTTGTGTAGCCAGTTTTTTTTTTTAATATTTAGTCTTTATCATATGTTGGTGATAAATTGTATTTTAAACAGTAAGACAATCAGTCCAACCAACCAGTAGATGAGAACAAATTTGATTATTTGAGATAACTGGTAGCAAAAAGGTTAGATTAAAAATTCAATTCCTACAATTTTTTTAATATTTAAAAGTAACTTATTTAGCTATTTTTATAATAACACATTGCATCTTGTATATTTTGCCTCATAAAATGTCAGTTTTTACAACTTCATATTTTTCCAAATGGCTTTTTTCCCCGTCTACCTTTAGAACTCAGGCTGAGATGGGTCACACGTGCAGAGGCACAATAAACTTGGCCACTGCCAACATTGCTGTGGAAGACTCGTGCAACTTTGTCATTTCCAACGGCGGGGCGCAGACCTATCACCTGAAGGCCAGCTCTGAGGTGGAGCGCCAGCGATGGATCACTGCGCTGGAACTCGCCAAAGCAAAGGCGGTCCACATGCAGGCTGAATCTGGTGAGGCGGACGAGTGCGTTTGGAAATTGGAGGGTTTATTATTGGCACTCGCAGACAATACTGTCACTAAAACTGTCCGAAACAAAGCTTACAATGTTTAAAGTTACTTATTCAGCCTGTTATTTTTAACAGATGATTCTGGTGATGATTTCCCTGCAGCCCCCCCTGTCTCGGGGCAGGGCGGAAGCTGTCGTAACTCTGAAATCCAATCCACATTGCGTACACTGAGCAACAAGGTGGAGGACCTTTCCACCTGCAACGATCTTATTGTCAAACATGGGTCTGCCCTCCAAAGGTACTGGCTATTCTAGGAATATTATCCAAGAGAGATAAAAATGCTGTTGGGAAGTATTTACTTCCTTGTTTTTCATTTGTTTTTGAGTTGCTTTGTTTTGCAAACGCAGGTCTTTGTCAGAACTGGAAGGGCTGCGTGTTGGCGTTGGGGACATGGGGGAGAAGATCAGACAAGTCGCAGAGAGAGCCACGCTTTTTCGAATTACCTCTAACGCCATGATTAATGTACGGTAAATGTTGGTGGAGAGGAAAAAGCACATTACTGTGTTGAGTGTTATATTTTTAAGATGTCGCTCTTGTGTTTATCAAGGCTTGTAGAGACTTTCTCTCCATGGCCCAGAGTCACGGTAAGCGCTGGCAGAAGGCCTTACAGACTGAAAGAGAGCAGAGGATTCGTCTGGAGGATACCTTGGAACAGCTCGCCAAGCAGCACAACCATTTGGAAAGAGCTTTCAGAGGAGCCACGGTTCTCCCCCCTTCATTCAGTAATCTCACTTTAGTGAACAAAGGTAAGGCTCTTTATCAACCGTCTGTTTTTCTGCCATGTGTCCACCAATCAGATGTGAGCATCCAAGTCCTGTAATTTGTTTTTCTTCTATCCGTCATTATTTAAGGTGGCGTTTCAGGAAAAGGGGATGCCAGCGACGAGGATGATGACATTGAGTTCTTTGATGCGATGGAAGACCCAGCAGAATTCATTACTGTTCCTGCTGATCCAAAATTTCATAGGTTGACATTTAGCTTTTTCACATCATTTCTTTATTTTATTTTTTTGGTTTGTTTGTTTGTTTGTTTCAAACGTGATTGTGTCCTTTTTTTTTCCTTTTAATTAGGAGATCTGGCAGCAATGTCAGTGGGATTAGCACTGAGGCTGGGATGGATGATCAGTCGGTAAATTTGGTCATGTTGTTCATTTTAGGATTTTGTTTTTATTCATTTATTAAGACCGTATTACCTTTGTTGATGGGTTTTTCCCCCATTAGCTCGATGAACTGTCTCTGACATCCAATTCAGAGTCTCCACAGTCTCTTGAGCTGGAGCCTGTTAGACAGAGACGAACTCGTATCCCAGACAAACCCAACTATTATCTCAATTTGTGGAGCATCATGAAGAACTGTATTGGAAAAGAGCTCTCGAAGATACCAATGCCTGTAAGAAAACTGTCCCCATCCTGATACCCCAATTGTTTTTTTTTTTTATTAGCTTTAAATCAAATCATCAGACATCTTTCTGTTATATTTTATTTTCAGGTAAATTTCAACGAGCCCCTGTCTATGCTGCAGCGACTGTCCGAAGATCTGGAGTACTATGAGCTCCTGGATAAGGCAGCGAAGTGTCACAGCTCTTTAGAGCAGATGTGTTACGTGGCAGCTTTCACAGTATCCTCCTACTCCACCACCGTCCACCGCACAGGGAAGCCATTCAATCCTCTGCTTGGAGAAACATTTGAGCTTGATCGCCTGAGGGAGTGCAGTTACCGCTCACTGTGTGAACAGGTATTCCCGTGGTGGTGGTGGTGGTGGTGGGGGGGGGCTCATTTTACACAACTGTTTTTACAGACTTTATCTCCCTACACAGAATGACATCAGAGTTTTCACTGCCAACAAAGGAAAAGCGCAGTAATGTTTTTGCTTGTGTGCATGTGTACATTTGGCTGTTAGCAAAATATCTCAAAAGCCATTGGACACTTATAGCTGATTTAAAATGTCCTCTACATCTAAGACACATTTCAGTCAAAATGTAGTATTATCAGCTGAGAGCCATTCTCAACACATACGCTCAGGACGAACTGATCTCACAAGATTTCTTTTTCAAACTTTGCATTTTACTATTGAAGTTAATTCTGTCTGTTAGCGAAATATCTCACAAACCACTGCACAAATTTCATTGAAATTTGTAGCAATCATTGAATGTACATGTACAAATGATTTAAATCTGGAGTCAGTCCAATTCAACATGGACTTTACAACCAACAGACCTTAACAGTTGTAAAATGGCTGAAATGTTCTTTAGAACTTTGTGCAGCCCAAGTGCACTAAAAGTGACATCAAAAGGAAAACGTTCAGCTACACCTCCGGCTGCTGTGCCAGGAGCTCAAACATGTGGTGCCTAAAACTAGTGCTCTGCCATGTGATGATGGCTGACCACCTTCTCCTGTCTCTTTATTTTATTTTATTTGTCTCTCTCTCTGATAGTGACTCAAATATAGTGACACTGTTCATCTCAGTGGCTTACATATTTTTTACAATATGTTATTAATGTTATTTTTACAAGAATGCATTCATATCTATAACATAAATTTGATGCCACAGGTACGGATGATACTTAGGATTAGGATGCCTCCTGGACGCCTCCCTGTTAAGGTGTTCTGGGCATGTCCCACTGAGAGGAGACCCAGAGGAAGGCATTAAAAATCCATATTTTGAATGTTGCACTTTTTCCACTTCTTCTCAGGTGAGTCACCACCCACCTGCTGCAGCACACCATGCCTTCTCTGAAAAGGGCTGGACCCTTAGACAAGAGATTACACTGGCCAGCAAGTTCAGAGGGAAATATCTTTCTATTATGCCCCTGGGTAAGGATGCATGTGCGTGCTGAGAGACTAATACAGAGAAGATTCTCTTGCTGTTCAAGTAGTGATTGTTGCTTAAAGGCTACTTGTAGCCAGTAAAGTAGTTCTTGTGCAGAATATGATGTATGAGAGTCTGTTTCAGTGTCATTGCTCTTTTTGTCACCAGGATCTATCCAGTGTATGTTCGATAAAAGCAACAATCACTACTCCTGGAAAAAAGTTACCACAACCGTCCACAACATTATTGTTGGGAAGTTGTGGATTGATCAGGTAAAGCTGATGCATGTTAATAAAAACTAATATACTCTTTCAGCCTAATATAATAAATAATGTAGACACATTTAGACTTTTTTTAAAAATTTGTATTGGCATCAATCCCATATCTGATTTGTAGTTTAGGTTTAATAACGTTTTTTATGCTCTGTCCCAGTCGGGTGAAATAGATGTGGTGAACCACAAAACTGGAGATCGTTGCCACCTCAAGTTTGCTCCCTACAGTTACTTCTCCAGAGATGTACCACGAAAGGTAGTCATCAAAAATTTGGATTGATCCGTTTCATGGCTCTGCCTTTTTGTGTTTTGATTTCAGAAGCTTTACTGCAAATAAGAGTAGTTTGGTAATCTGTAAAATTATCCATCCATTCATCCATCCATTTTCTTCCACTTATCCGGGGTCGGGTCACGAGGGTAGCAGCCTAAGTGGAGGCCCAGACTTCCCTCTCCCCAGCCACTTGGGCCAGCTCCTCCGGGTGGAATCCCGAGGCGTTCCCAGGCCAGCCGAGAAACATAGTCCCTCCAGCCTGTCCTGGGTCTTCCTCTGGGTCTCCTCTCAGTGGGACATGCCAGAACACCTCACCAGGGAGGCGTCCAGGAGGCATCCTAACCAGATGCCCGAGACACCTCAACTGGCTCCTCTTGACGTGGAGAAGCCGTGGCTCTACTCTGAGTCCCTCCCAGATGATCGAGCTTCTCACCCTATCTCTAAGGGAGAGCCCAGACACCCTGCGGAGAAAACTCATTTCACTGTGATTTCGTTCTTTCGGTCACAACCCAAAGCTCGTGACCATAGATCAGGGTAGGAACGTAGATCGACCAGTAAATCGAGAGCTTTACCTTTTGACTCAGCTCTCTCTTCACCACGACAGACCGATACAGCGCCCGCTTCACTGCAAACGCTGCACCTATCCACCTATCGGTCTCACGTGCCATTGTTCCTTCATTCGTGAACAAGACCCCAAGATACTTGAACCCCTCAAGAGGGCACTGTATCCTTTTCCGTCTCAAGACCAAGGCCTCAGATTTGGAGGAACTGATCCTCATCCCGGCTGCATCGCACTCTGCTGCAAACCGCTCCAGCGAAAGCTGTAGATCACGACCTGATGAAGCCAATAGGACCACATCATCTGTAAAAAAACAGAGAAGCGATCCTAAAGCCACCAAAACAGATCCCCTCAACACCTTGGCTGCGCCTAAAAATTCTGTCCATAAAAGTTATGAACAGAATCAGTGACAAAGGGAAACCTTGGCGGAGTCCAACTCTCACCAGAACGAGCCCGACTTACTGCCGGCAATGCGGACCAGGCTCTGACACCGGTTGTACAGGAACCTAACAGCCCGTATCAAAGAGTCTGGTACCCCATACTCCCAGAGTATAGCGGTCGAACGCCTTCTCCAAGTCCACAAAGCACATGTAGACTGGTTGGGCAAACTCCCACGCCCCCTCCAGGACCCTGCTGAGGGTGTAGAGCTGGTCCAGTGTTCCACGACCAGGATGAAAACCGCACTGCTCCTCCTGAATCCGAGGTTCGACTATCCAACAGACCCTCCTCTCCAGAACCACTGAATAGACCTTACCAGGGAGGCCTAAGAGCGTGATCCCCCTGTAGCTGGAACACACTCTACGATCTGTAAAATTATGAAGATGAATAACATTCTTGTGACGTGTTGCGGTTGTTCAAACTATGATTTTTTTTTAACTTGTTTTTTCACTGAATGTGCTTGTTGCACAGTTTTTAATTTGTAAACATTTTCAAAAATGTAAGTTTTAGAACAATAAATTCTGTTTATAAGACGTTTAGTTGCAGTCTGAAAGTTTTGTTGAACGTCTCTTCCTCCAGTAACAAAGTTTTTCTAATACAGTAGTCCCTCACTACTTCGCAGTTCGTTTTTCGCGGACTCGCTCTTTTGCGGTTTTTCAAAATAAGAGTGAACATGACACACAGTGGGCTGATTGATGGATGAGCCGCACGATTGGCATTTTTGGAATTTTTATTTAAAATGAATTATTTTAAATTATTTATCACCTTCTGCACCTGTGTGCAGCCCACACTACATGAGAAACTTACTCCTGCAGCTCCTCCTTCCTCCTCTGTCGATCTCCGTTCTTCAGCGGGGAAGTGGGCGTGGCCAAGAGCGGCACAGAGCTGAAATTGTTATTCTGTGCTCTTTTAGAATGTTTAGTTTAGAAACATTGTTTAGAATATTGCACCGTGCTAAACGAGGGACTACTGTACAAATAGGATTGTACCACAGTTAAGTCGATTTCTGTCCAGACTGTAAACAACACACTTGCCTAACGAATAGAAATGAGGTGGTATTTTTCTCTCACAGAGACTATCCTAATTTGATTGCAGTCGTTACTGAAACTTGTGTGCTCCCCCCAGGTAACCGGAGTTGTAACGGATAAGGATGGGAAGGCCCACTATGTGCTGTCAGGAACATGGGATGAGAAGATGGAGTTTTCCAGAATAATGCAAAGCACCAAAGGCGAGAACGGCACTGAAGGCAGACAAAAAACTGTTTATCAGACCCTCAAGCCAAAAGAAATCTGGAGGAAGAACCCTTTACCGTAAGGATTTATTTAAAAAAAAAAAGTTAATGTGGACATTGTTAAAAATGCAGAACCTATGTTCTATTTATTGGTGATGAAATTGCAGAGAGGGAGCAGAGAATATGTACTACTTCTCCTCGCTTGCCTTGACACTTAATGAGCCCGAAGAGGGAGTGGCGCCAACGGACAGCCGGCGGCGCCCTGATCAGCGGTTTATGGAGGAAGGTCGCTGGGACGAAGCTAATGCAGAGAAACAAAGGCTGGAAGAAAAGCAGCGCTCTACTCGCCGAGAAAGAGAAAGGGAAGCTGTGAAAGCCGTCAACTCACCTGAAGAAGGTAAAAAAAATGTTGAATGCTTTTTTGTGTATTTATTAACCACATGTTTATATCTACTGTTTCTCACTCAATTAATATTTTAGTCCTCTTTGTTTTGATGTTTGGGCCTCTTCAGACTAATATTGTTTGAACAGTAACAACTTTTAGCTCTTTCCACACTTCAAATAACAACATGGGGCCTGATGCACCTTTTTACCTTTTGCATCCTTATAATTTACTGGAGTAAACACAAACACAAGGTTGTAATTAAATGCGGGTGTTTCCACATTTTCATTCTGCGGCTGTGGCTCAGTGGTTAGAGCAGTCGTCCTCCAAAGCAAGAGTTGGGGGTTCGAATCCACCAGCAGTCACATGCCGAAGCGTCCCTGGGCAAGACACTGAGCCCTTCATTGCCTCCGATGTGTGTCCCATCGTTGTTTGAATGTGATAAATCTGATTAGTCTCTTTAGAATGGTTTGTTCAATTAGCTTTGTAGAGATCTATTAGAGTGCTGTATGAATGTGTAGATGAGGCACAGATTGTGTTGTAAAGTGCCTTCAGTGTCTTGATAACATAGAAAGGCTCTTTATAAAAAAAAAAAAGTTGCCACCAAAAACAAAGGTCACACACTAATATTTTGTTGGACCGTCTTTAGCTTTGATTACATCATGCACTCACTGTGACATTGTTTCAATGAGCTTCTGCAATGTCACAAGATCTATTTCCATCCTGTGTTGCATTAATTTTTCACCAAAATCTTGGATGACTCGACACTAGGCATGATGGGTGCATCACTTCACCTGCCTCTCTTCTTATCCTGATGTGTCCATCACTCTGGAACAGGGTAAATCTGGACTCATCAGACCACATGACCTTCTTCCATTGCTCCAGAGTCCAATCTTTATGCTCCCTAGCAAATTGAAGCCTTTTTTCTGGTTAGCCTCACCGATGAGTGGTTTTCTTGAGGCTACACAGCTGTTCAGTCCCAATTCCTTGAGTTCCCTTCACATTGTGCGTGTGGAAATGCTCTTACTTTCACTATTAAACACAGCCCTGAGTGCTACTGTTGTTTTTCTATGATTTGATCAAACGTTTAAGTGATCGCCGATCACGATCATTCAGGATTCTTTGTCCAGCCATATTTCTTCCTCAAAGACGATGGGTCCCCACTATCCTTCCAGTTTTTAATAATGTGTTGGACAGTTCTTAACCTAGTTTTAATATTTTCTGCAATCTCCTTAGATGTTTTCTCTGCTTGATGCCAATGATTTGACCCTTCTCAAACAGACTGACATCTTTTCCACGACCACATGATGTGTCTTTCAACATCGTTATTTAAGAAATAAAAAGCAACTCATTGCACCAGTTGAGGTTAAAAAACTTGTTGCCAGCTGGAAGATAATCGTCCATGCAGTAATTATCCAGTAGGAGGCTCATACCTATTTGCTTAGTTAAATCCAGGTGGTGACTTTTTTGGCCAGGCAGTGTATGAGATTCTATTCAGGTCTCTATTGTAAATGAGTCTCCAAGGCTCAATGGGATTAACCTGTATAAATAACGGTTGAATGAAAGAATGTGTCCAAAATTATTTTGTCTTCATGTAGTATGACATATACTGGATATATTCATACTTTTAACGGGTTCTTCATTTTTCTGAACTGTGTAAATGTCGTGCATTGAATTTAACAGAAATGTAACGAGAGACGTTATTTATCTTTGACCCATCAAAATGAATGCGGTCATTTATTTACAGAATCAAAGTTTAACATCAAACATTTACATTAATTTGGCAAAATATGAAAATAACAACAGCATAGTTTTACAGGAAGTGAGAACAATACGGCGATTGTTTTCACTTTTCAGCTAAAACGGCAGACATTGGTTAATCAGTTTTACAATCAGGAAAACCATACGGCCATGATTTTCCGTTGCATCACCACAGACATTAATGAAAACATCTGGATTAATTTTCTAGCAGAAAGGA
>NC_056513.1:26751182-26764232 GCF_014905685.2 Nematolebias whitei
CTGAACTCCAGATCTCTGAGGTACGCTTTTGTTCCAGATGAGCCCATCGGTCCAGGTACAAAGCGTTGTACATATTTTGAGATTTTTTGCAAATCATCCATTGAAGGAGAAGATATCAATGGTCTCACATGCGTGGTCGGTAGTGGGGGTGTTACTCTGCCCGTTTGTGTAGGTGTTTGGATGGGTCTAAAAGCAATGGGTGAGTAAAAAGGTCGTTGAGGTTTTGGTGTATTATCCCGACTCTGTTCAGGGTCTGGTTTGGATTCCAGATCACCTTGCCCCTCTTCATTACCTTTATCTGTTGCTGCTTTTAGTTTCTCCTCACATTTTTTTAAATGTTCCTGGGACGTTTGGTAATCACTTTGTAAACGCATATGTAGCTGTTGTAAATTGTGTTTATCTATTCTGCATTCTTCCAGCTCCATTTTTGCGAGCTGCAACTCTTTTTGTAGCTGGTCATTGTCTGAGCACGCAGCTTGGTATTGACGGTCTTTTTCACTAATCTTCTCATAAGATTGTCTTTGTAATGACGCCTGCATTTCTGAGAGCTCCCTCTCATGTCTTTCAGACATCCAGACAAGGCGTTCCGACCGTTCATCCAATTCTGCTTTTAGAAGCAGAGAGATTTTTGCTAACCGTTCCTGGCTATGCTTTTTACTCTCTGGCTCTAATGTTCCTGCTGCCAGACTTTTCAGCTCTTCATTTCTTTGAATTTCATCGAGTTGTTCTAATTGCTGTATTTGCGTGCCAATAAGTGGAGTTGTTAAAATATGTAAGGCCCCCAAAATGATATCATAATTTCGTTGGGAGTCTAAAGGATGCTCTTCTCCTTCTTCGTCTGCCATTTTTCTTCTATTTAAAAATTAAATAGGAGAATTTAATGTTTTAGGTTTTTTCAAAATAAATAAAATCAGAAAAGTCTCTTTGTCTGATATATTTACTCTTATTTAGTGATTTATCAATTAAACGTGCATTATCTTTTTAGCAAATGAGTAAACTTTTTTCAACTCTGTGAATATCTGTAACTGTTTCTATTTTTAAAAAGTTTCTAACTTTTATTTTGTACCTTTATAAGGGATTACCAGTGAATAAAGTCTTTTGGTAAATGCCTCTTTGCATAAATACCTTAATAACTTTTAAATGCAAGATAACAGTGATTATTCAGCTTTGAGGAACGTTTATTAACTCAAAAATGCCTTTAAAAAAAAGAAAATGCGTTTAATTTCACTAAAATAACCTAAAAAGCGAAGTGAAACCTGTGTTCTCAAGTTTCTCCAGGAGGTGGCACAACAACCTTATTAATTTTAACTCAGACACTGTTAGTGTTGTCCAGTAGGGGAGCTATGACTTCCTGTGGCGTCCGGTCGTTAGCTGTTAGCTTAAAGTTAGCATCGGCTAGACTCTGTTAAAACCAACATTTCTGAACGGATTTTTTACACAAACGTGGCAAAATTTTAGCAATTAGACTTTGAAGACTAACACAACGCATCAGAATACAGCTTTTAAAGCGTTTTTGAACTTTAAAAAGCAGATTTTATTTCCCTATGAAAACGAGTTTTCATTTCCGGGTCACGTGACTGAAATCACCAATGACAGAGCAGCGCAGGGGTGAGAGGAAATGACGTAGATCACGGACGCAGTCCTTTTATGCAGCATTTCTCATCATGGCAGCCAATCCCCGTTCAGCTCCTCTGTGTCTTCCTCCAATTACTGCCGTGCTGTACCTGGACACTAATTCACACACAATTAGCCGTTGTGCAAACATGCACACACAAAACTTACGACAGCAGTTACAGCACTATAGACAGAAGGGAGCAAAATTTATTCTCTTTAGGAATTTTGTTTTGTTTTGTTGGTGATCACAAAGTTTTTTTATTTTTATATATTTAACCTTTTATTTATACATGTAGTCTCATTGAGTCACGGCGAGCAGAGTGTGGGAGCAGATGGTGGGGGTTAAGGGCCTTGCTCAAGGGCTTAGAGTTGAGTTGATGTGTGTTGTGTGTATGGTGCACAGCGACTTTGGAAATCAGGGAAAAACTGGAAAATGACTTTCACATTTTCCAGAAAGGGAAAACTTCTTATTAAAATGATCTTCCTGAGATGTTTATGTGTACGTGTCTTAATGCTAGTATTCTAGTATCAGTGAGTCCATGATCTGCTTCTACTGTGTGTCAATTTGTAACCTCAAGCCTTAAATCACTCACTGCTACATGAAGTCTTTCACGCTCCGCCTAAGATACTCAGTCCTGAGTGTTTTTACAGTCAGCACAGACCATGCTATGTGTAGTGTTTTTGAGTCCTCAAGGTTTTCCATGTCAATAAGTTGGTTCAGTCTTTTTAATTCATTTATCTAAACTCTGATTCTCAAATTATGAACGTTTAGTTTAACAACCTTATGTGTATAAATTTCAAGGTATGTTCTTATAATAATGCTGCGTACATTTTTCCAACCCTTTATCCACATTTGTTCCATGTAGCCGATGCACAGGAGACTGGCACCACCGCGAGTGAGGTTTCTGACGAAAGCAAGTATCAAATCAAAGTAGAAAAGTACTCTAAAAGTGCTTTGTGTGGCAGTTTTACACAGAAGTCGATCAGAAGTCGCTCTAAACTGTGTATCCAAGGGGCGTGGGTCGATTTTTGTGTCATTGTTAAAGACCAAAGATGAATGTGTTTACAAACGAAATACTAAAATCTCTCGCTGTTTGTTTGAAGCAATTCAATTAAAGTCACACTGAAAATTTAGTTGTACAATGTGGTGTACATTCAATGCAACACATGGCACTTTTAAAACCTGCACAGCAAAGTTGTGTGAATTGAAGTGGATTGACTGTTGCCTGTTTTTTTGCTGGGGTTTGCTCAGCTGACACAGAGGACCCCCCTCATACCCCTGTTGCATGCAAGTATCCTCATTTTTCACTCAATGTTCTCAGTAATAATAATAATCACATCATTCCTTGAGGTTGTAGCACCAGAAAGTCACCCTTTACTTTTTTTTTTTACCCCTTATGGATCATCAGTCCCTTCATCAAGTATTACAGGGGTTCTCAAACTTTTTGGGTTCAGGGACCTTACAGGGGAGAACAGGTTTCAGGGCCCCCCTCATAACCTTCATGTTTATTAAATAATTCAGTTTGTATCTTTAATTCAATGGAAATATTTGTGTAACATAAATACTTCAGAGCTGTTCTTTAATAGTGTTAACACAATTTTGATACTTCTAAACACGAGGTATTTTTCATTCAAGACACACTTAACAATTTTTTTCATTTCAACTTCCAAAAATGACAGTTTAAAGAAAATGAACAGAATCAAAAACCACTTTACAATTTTACCTATTCACATAATGAACATAAATGTACAGTAGTCCCTCGTTTATCGCTGAGGTTCGCCCCCCCATGATAAGTGGAAAAACGCCAAGTAAGGATAGTAATACAAGTAGTAGTAGTAGTAGTTTATTTGAGTAATTTTATATACAAACCGGATTCCAAAAAAGTTGGGACACTAAACAAATTGTGAATAAAAACTGAATGCAATGATGTGGAGATGGCAAATGTCAATATTTTATTCGTAATATAACATAGATGACAGATCAAAAGTTTAATCTGAGTAAATGTAACATTTTAAAGGAAAAATATGTTGATTCAAAATTTCACAGTAGTGTCAACAAATCCCAAAAAAGTTGGGACAAGTAGCAATAAGTGGCTGGAAAAAGGAAATTGAGCATATAACGAACAGCTGGAAGACCAATTAACACTAATTAGGTCAATTGACAATTGTGAGGGACTACTGTATCACCATTTTGTTAAATTATTACAGAAATCTCTTTGCATAAAACTGAACAGAATCATAACCGCAGTAGTCATACCAAGTAATGGGGCTTAATTTGTAAACAGATCGATGCTGGAACACAAATGATGGGTGGGGGGGGGGGGGCTGTTTGTCCTCACCCAGAAATTTTGAATAAAATAGATGTGATTTCCTGCATTTTGGTGCATTTTAACAAGTTAAACATCTACGTTCTCTTGTAAAAAAAATATATCTATAATTTTTTTTTTTTTTGAGGACCACCAAGCACTGGCTCGTGGACCCCTGGGGTCCTGGGGACCCCAGTTTGAGAACCACTGTTCTAACACATAGAATAAAATGATTGCATCTTCCAGTATGTTAGTATTTTAATAAAGCCTCAATTAGAAAACTTGTGTTCAACTTTAATCATTTCAGGTTATTTTCTTCTTACATTTTTTATAACGTGATTTTGTTTTAGTGGAAGGCAAAGAAGGTCCTTATGGAGTTCCAAACAAAAGCAAGTAACATCCCTGCTCAACAATGTCAACTGTTGATTAGAAATATTTTTAGAGCAACTTGTAGAATCAGTAACTAGTGCTGAATGTCCAGAGTAGCATGCTTTGGTTTAGTTCACGAGTACGGCACTTATGTTTGCGTGTGTTAAATCTTCTTTTTTATTGTGTTGTCCAATAATCAGTATTTTGTCTGAATCGGACACATCTGAAGACTAAACTGACCAAAAACATCTAATATTGACAGCACATCATTTAATTTAGGCATGAAATACAAACATGGCTGTCAAACTTCCTCTGAGTCAAAAAAAAATAAAAATCTGTCATCTCCCTTGTAGGTGCCCATCCAGACAACTATCAAGCACTGTGGTTCGAGAAGATGCACGACCCCGTCTCTGGAGAGACGCTGCACGTCTACAAGGGCGGTTACTGGGAGGCAAAGAAGCAAGGGAGCTGGGAAACGTGCCCAGACATCTTCTGACCCCCGCAGAGTTGGTGTCAAACAGAGAAGAAATGTTGAGCAGGTTCTTCCCTGCGTCAAATCTAGTGATGAATGAAGCTTCACAAAAAACTCTAAACCCATGTGAGCACTCCTTCCTGCTGGATCAGGGTCACCTGGAATTCACCTGTAGAGTAGGTTTCTGTGTATTCGTGGTCACATTTCTGCTGGTAAGTGTCCAGAGCTCCTTCTTACTGCCTCTCAAACACTGACGTGTCCTCTGCCTGCTACCAGAGTAGGATTTTGTAGTCCACCTGCTATTTTTTGACTCCATCAAACACGTTTTGTTTGTTTTTGTCATCCGAGTGTGATTTATTCTGTAATGACTCAGAAGCACAGCGCCACTCTTAAAGCGAGAGTTCAGATCCTTTGAAATGTGGTTTTGTGAAAGATACCTATATTTGACCTCCTTTAGATGTTTGAATGACCTCACTTTGGAGGCTTGGTTTAATTTCTCCCGTATCGATTAGTTAAAGGCTGGACCGAGCAGAACCAACACCAAGTCTCACAAACTGTGTTGTGGTTCACGTAAACATCACCTGCAGATCTTGCATCATTCAGTTATTCTGACAGGAAAACTGTTTTTTTTGCCAGAAGTGCTACATCTTGCTTCTGCTGCTGCCGTTTCCACTTTCTGCAAATGACCTCATGAAGTGAAAATGACGATGTGAAGGTTTATCAAATACAGTTTATATAAACTGCTTTTCCATCCATTATCTTCCACTTATTCTGAAGTCAGGTCACGGGAGGTCCAGACGTCTCTTCCACAGCCACCTCTTCCCAGGCCTTCTTTCAGTCACTACCCAGAGTTCATGGTTATAGGTGAAGGTAGGAACGTAGACTGACCAGTAAACAGAGAGCTTTGCTTGACAGCTCCGCTCCCTCTTCACCACATCGGACTGGCACAAAGTCCGCAATACTGCAGACGCTGCACCAACCGTCTGTCAATCTCATGCTCCGTTCTTCCCTCACGTGTCAACAAAACCCTGAGATACTTGAACTCCTCCACTTGAGGCAGAACCTCACCTTCGACCTGGAGAGCAATCCACCCTTTTCTGAATGAGGACCATGGCCTCAGATTTGGAGGTGCTGGTCCTCGTCGCAGCTGCTTCACACTCGAAGCGCTCCAGTGAGAGCTGAAGATCACGGCACGATGACGAAATATAATCTGTTAAATGTTAATTATTTGATGGCAGGAACTGTCCTCTTCAGTCTTGACCTCGCTTCCACTAGCAGTGAACTCGTTGTCATGGCAGCAAAGATTAGGGAGTCAAGAAGACGCAGCTTGTTGATATTTACCAATTTATTGCAAAGTAAACATCAATCATAATGTTGCTGGAATGAGACAGATCCCAGTGGTATAATCTGTCTGACCTCAGATTGTCAGAGTTCATTTAAACAAATCTCATCAGTAAGACATAACTCCACCAGTCTTGTAACTGGACAGACATTTCTCATAGAGGAGAGTGACCTAACATTGAACAGATGTGCACCATACGGACAGTTCTGTTACCTAAAGAGGACATCATCAGCACCTCATCAGTGAATTTTATTTTTCTACAACACCGCTCAGAATAAAATAAATTTTCTTCAAATAGAGGTCGTTCAAAGAGTTCTGTACAACAGGTATTACTTGTGCACTGATTGTCTCTTCAGAAGATCTGAACTGTTCCTTTAAGTTGAAGGTTCTCACGTTTGTTGGTTTGCGTGTCGTGAACACTGAGCAGATTTCTCCTTTGACTTTCTATTGATTTGCAGTTCTCATCTTTAAATTAAAGCACCATTATCTACTAATGAACTTTTTATTATATTTATCCTCATTGTGACTTCGTTTTTAACAACTAACTCTACTTCCTGTTTTAAAAAAAACCACATGGTCATGGTAATAGATTTCAGAAGGGTAGTAAATACTTCTGTATTCAAGTAAAGGAAGTAAAGAATATTTTTTGTCCATCAAATTAATTTTATAACATTTCCCTTTTCCATATATTGAATATTATACAAGTTTAGGCAAAGACAGAATCAATTTTGGTTTGGGTTCAGTGAAAATGCCTGTAGCACTTTTTCCTAACAATGGAAGGTCAAATATTTGTTTTTCCTTTAAGTAATTCACATTAAGACATTTGGTTTTTGAAGTTTAGTCTGCAGCAGTCACAATTAGTGCAATATAGTTGACTTTATATGTTTAACACTACTCCATGCACTTCTGTTCAATTTAAACCTGATACTTGTGTTGATTATTTATTTGTTGACGTGATGCAGGTTTTTCATGCCTTTGTATGTGTTTTTTTCTAACAATCATAGCTTTACTTGGATAAATTTTAGATGTTTTGTGTGCTGTAAATTATTTTTTTACAGACAGCAATAAGAGTGCCTCTTCTCATTTATACGGCACTAAATTAAATGTCAAGACGATGTGACGTAGAAACACTAAAGCTGGAAAATCTCTGTTTTGTTTTTTCCCGTTTGTCACATTTGACAAGAAGGGGTCTCTGCAGGCAAATTCGGAAGGCGTATCTGGGCGCTCATATCTGATTGGACTATAGGAAAGTGGGCGTATCTGGGCGGTCATATCTGATTGGACGATAGGAAAATGGGCGTT
The DNA here is from genome assembly GCF_014905685.2 of Nematolebias whitei. NCBI lineage: Eukaryota > Metazoa > Chordata > Actinopteri > Cyprinodontiformes > Rivulidae > Nematolebias > Nematolebias whitei. The sequence goes on from NC_056513.1 coordinate 26,758,588, forward strand.
TCTGGCCGGCCAGATCTGATTGGACGATAGAAAAATGGGCGTGTCTGGACGGCCACATCTGATTGGACGATAGAAAAATGGGCGTGTCTGGACGGCCACATCTGATTGGACGATAGAAAAAAAAAAGGCTGAACGATAGAAAATAAAAGGCTGAACGATAAAATGCCGTAACCACAGACACATGATGTCTAAAAACAAGGCGTTATTGGCAGATTGTGTTAACCACAGGCATATTATGTCTATGGTGTTAACCGGTTCGACATTAGCGGCGTCTCGGTTCGACATCGCTCCAGTATACTACCGCGGCGTCTCCATAACTTCTTTTTTCGACTCTCTTAACAGAACTTCCGGTTACATTTCAAAATAAGAGCAACATAACTGGGTAGTGGGGAGAGCTAAATGTTGTTTTTTTTAATACCTAGCCATAACATTAAAAAACAAATTCCATTTTGGTTGTTGAAAAATGTGAACAAAGTTACAATTGATTCATAAAGAAAGAAAAATATTAATGATACTTAAACTGGCCTTGGGACAAAGGAGGTTTCCTTTAACTTCACATTTTCTTGTTCAACCTGCAGTCACTGCAGATGAGTGATTGTCAGTTTCTGTAAGATTTCTGCACCTGGAGCAGGTATTCTGTTTACTGGTTAACTTCCTCAGCTGTCTCACATTTTAAAGGTCAACCCTACTCCATGTTTCAGTAGAAAACAAGCACATTTAGGAGTCAGTACATAACCAGACATTTGGCCCTCACACCTGTACCCAGTTGCTCATGCTGCACGATGAGATCAGATTTATCCATATTTTAGAAATTACATTTAACTTATAGTGGACAAAACAATACAAATGAAGACCGTCTTTATTAAAAACCCTCTTGGTTTTGCAGTAAGCAGCCTGATTTCAAACTGACATCTTGGCCAAAGGTAAAATAAAAATCTTTTGTGTTCTCAGAAAAGTTGTTTCAGGACCTCCAATAAACTTATGTACACATCAAAGCACACAAGACAGATTCAGGAATTCTCTTTGTTTTCCAGATTTCACATTTGTTATTACCTTAAAACATACTCAGACAACATTTGATGCATCATTGAATTTTTTTATTGTGTTTATTGGGACATCCATTTTTAGAAGTCATCGTAGCATCTGTTGGAAACACAGAACATAGCACAGTTAGGGTGTTGCTAGTTGTTACTTAATCCTGGATTGGATTTTAAAGTTAATTTTGATATTTTTTTCACAAGAAAAAAAAAGTTGATTTCCTAAAGTTTAACTATAAATGAAGGAATTTGTGCATTCAGGTAATTGAAAATTAAGTAATTTCTCTAACATCCAACCCATTTTAGCCACTGAGCCATACCAAACACCCATAATCTATTCTTGAATGAATTATTGACTATTATTGACAAATTACAGACTTTTTATTGAATAAGTTATTACTCATTATTGAGTAATGAAAGTCAACATCAGATGTTGGTCAACATTGTTGGGCAACATCTTGGGGTCTTCTAGAGTCAGTCTGAAGTGAGAGTGGTCCCTGACATGGCAGAAAGACATAGATATAATTAACAGCTTTTATTTATTTATTTTTCAGCTAATAACAACTTTTATTTATTTGTTTTTCATATTTTTCAGTTATACACAGCTTTTAAATATTTATTTTTCAAGTATTAAGAACTTTTATTTTCAGCTTTTATTTTGAAAAGGAGCCGAGTGGAGGCTCACGTTACCTCAGTGCGTTACGACAACAACGAGAGAACGGTCGAAACTATCGTGACCTACAATAAACGTACTTCAATAAAATGCAAAAGTGAAAACATAACATACTTTATAAGTACAATAAACCATATTTCTTTGTCAAACATCGCAAAGAAACGTTACCTCATCAATGACTCGTGACTTTGAGGGTTACCCACAGCCAATCAGTGTTCGCCGCCGACAAACGCCTATTAAATATTGTTAGCCAATCAGTGTTCGCTGTCCATAAACGCCTATTCGCCAGAAACGCCCACTTTTGGTCTGCAGAGACCCCCTTCTCACATTTGATGCGTGCTCTGAGTCGAGAGGCGGTATTTTCTGTTTTAAAAATAAAATAACAAATGTCACATTCAAGTGTACTTAAAATGAGAACACTCCAAATGAAGACAAAATATTTCTGTGTGCATATTTGAACTTGTGGAAATGTGCAAACAGCTGCAGTTAAAGAGAATCTAAAAGCAGAAAAGCACTTTAATACATTTTCTTTGGTTTGTGGTTTGAGACTTGTCTTCACCTGCTGAACAAGTTTTAAATTTTAAATACAGTATTTCTTTGAATTTCAACATTTACAGGTCTAACTGCATCTTGGGAAGAAAAAATTGCAAAGTTACAGGTTTTTGAATATATGACAGTTTTGGTTTCCTTTAGGCTTTTTTGTGTTACTCCATGATTCTGTGTGTTTTTAGTTTGAAACCTTCCCGTCTGTTTATTTTCAGCTGTGTTTCACCCTGCACCATGGAAATTATCGTTCACAAGTTCTCTGCAGCAGTTTCTTACATTTCTTTAACAGACGTTCTTGCACTTTAGCAAAGTGTGTTTTCACATGTAATATGACAAATAAAGGAGCAGTTCCTAAATCGAGCTTTTGAAAAGTTTGTCGTTTTAATGGTTTAGTTATTTCAAACAAATGAAGTAGTTTAGAATATTGTACATACAGTCATGATGTGAAACAACTACTCTTTGCATTTTAACAATTTTTTAATACAGTACTCAGTCATTGTGCTTTATCTTCGGCTGTTTACAGACAGATTAAAAGACCCAAAACCTGAAACTACAAGTGCAGCAATAGGGATTTGAAACCACAAAATTGAAATACCTAAAAATAACTTCATCTTACTTAATACTCTGATCCTGCACCAGCTCACAAAGCAATGTGTGGAAATAAAAGTAAAGACACCAAAGGAAATGTGAATGTGGAGTTAAAAGAATCAAAACAAGCCCATAAACTCTTTTTTCATGATATCGTGAAAGGATATAATGAAAAATAGGTATGATGAGATAAAAAGACACGATATTCAGTGTATAGTAGAAATCGTATGAGGTAGAGGGTCCCACAAAAAATAAAATATGTAATAAGTAGGTTAAGGTCATTGCTGTTTAAATAGAACATTTTAATTGTGAGTACAAAATGGCAAATGTAATCTAAAAGAAAAAAATCAGAGCGTAGTATTTATGACATGCCTGGAAAATGAAAGTTAGTCTGTTTTCCCTTTATTATTAAGTTTCAAAATATTTTTAATACCGGGTAAAAACAGTGAAAGGGAGAGAAAAACAGTTTATATTTACTTATTTATTTTTGTTGACTTTTCTACGGTGGCCCTGAATTTTAAACCCCAACTACAAAGAAAAAAAAACACAACTACAAATTAAACACACAAAAACCGTACAAAACAAAACGACAACAAACAAAAAAACTACAAATTTAAACTTCAGGGCTATCGTAGTTCTTACTAAAAAAAAAACAAAGACCAACATGTCCGCTCGTTGTTGATTTACCGGTACATAATCCGGCTAGAAGTGACACGTAAGGAGGGCGGAGTTTATCTCTTTAGTGGGTTTACGTTTATTCTACCATTACCAGGTGAAAACACAAACATGTAATAGAGAAATAATTAAAAATAAAACCACTAACAATGTGCAGCCTGCAAGATTAAATTTTAAAACTGTGCACAAATTCTGCATCCCAGTATGGGGTGCCGTTTGTAAAGTTATAGTCAAAAATTAACAGCAATATTTTGGTTTCTTTAGCCTTTCATAAGAATAAAAAAAGTAGTTTTGTTTTTTTTCAAAGTCATATTTTCACTGTTATTCATACATTTATAAATGTCATAGTTCCAAACTATTTAATTTACAAGCTAAATATTTAGTTTACAAACTAAATGTTTATGTCCAAGATGCATGTTTAATTTACAAACTAAATATTTAACCTGCAAGTTAAATATTTAGAATATTGTACATACAGTCATTATTTAGTCATTATTAGTTATTGAACTAAATATTTAGGTGTAAATTAAATATTTAACTTCCAAGCTAAATATTTATTTTCAAAACTAAACATTTAATTTCTAAGCTAAACACTTAATTTGCTAACTAAATATTTAGCTCCGACCTAAATATTTATTTTCCAAGCTAAACATTGTGCTGCAAACATCACATTATTCATAGTTTTTTGTGGAGTTTAAGCAATGAAGAAATTTTATTTGTGTCAATGTGAATAAACTGGATCGAAAGATGAACCATAGGTCACGGCAGAGCAGAGGTAGGTCACATTTCATCAGAAAGGTGCGTCTGATTTATTGTAGAGATTACATCCAGTCTCCACCCGTCCACTGAGGTTTACTCTGTGAGCACTGAAGTGATAAATGTGTCTGACTCACTGTAACTTTTAGACTCAACCCTCCCTTTTAATCTCACCACAGTTCTTAGAAAGTATGTTGATCCTGAAGTGAGACACCCTGGGAGATAAAATGTGTTTTCTAACTTTATTTTCTGAAAATTTAATAAAAGTGAACAGTGAATGTGACAGTGATGATTATGAGAATATTAGTCGGACCTGGAGAAGGGTTATGACCACAGCTCCTGGGGTATCCTGTGGGGCGTACTGTGGGAGTATGGGGTGCCAGCGTTGTTTAAAAAGCATAACACAGGGTGTCTGATTTGGGAACCTCAGGTTCTCATCTCTGCTTTGAGCAGATGATGTGGTTTTGTTGGCATCATCAGCCATGGCCTCTTGTGCACGCTGAAGCCGTTTATAGTGTGAAGCGGTTTGGATGAGAGTCAAATCCTCCAAGTTCTAGAACACAGTTCTCAATTGGAAATGGGTGGAATGCTCCCTCTGGGTCGGTAGGGCGAGTCTTTTCCTCGTGAAGATGTGTTCAAGTGTCTGGACATCTTAGTGATGGTAAGATGGAGTGAGATACATTGACGGATTGGGCCTCATATTCATTATGTTCTACTCCTCACCTGCGGTCATGAGGTTGGGATCATGACTAATGTCCTAGATCCTGAATACAAGCAGCCAAAATGAGTTTCCTTCATAGGGTGGCTGGACTCTGGACACCTGTTATCTTGGGGGAACTCGGAGTAGAGTCGCTGCTCCTCTGCAATGAAAGAAGTCAGTTGAGGTGGTTTCGGTCATCTGATTAGGATGCCTCCAGGACGCCTCACTTTTTAAGGTGGTGTGGGCAGATCCAACTGGGAGGAGGCAACAGGGAACTTGCTGGAGTGATTATTTTTAAGATCTCTGGCCTAGGATCGCCTTGGGGTCCACCAGGTGGAGCTGGAGAATGTCGCTGAGATAGGGAGGTCTGAGTTTCCCTCCTGGACCTGTTGCCTCCATGATCTGACCACAGGAGAGTAGATATGAAAATTAACAGATCTGCAACATGTAGTTAAAATTATTAAATCATTGTGTTCACCTTAGTCCAGATGTGTTGTTTTGCATTACTTTTCAACTGAATACACAACAAAATACAATTATTGTAATTACATAGTAAAAAGAAAGGTCAAAAATGCAATCCTCATTGAAATCTAACATAACTGCAGCATCATACCAAATGATGTCCAACAAGAGGCTGAATGATTTGTTGTGATCTGCACACCAGTATGTA
>NC_056513.1:26764332-26774672 GCF_014905685.2 Nematolebias whitei
CCGCTATTCATTCCTATTTATATCAGATTTTAACGTGGGTTACATTACTGTTTATGTAAAATAAAAATGAGTAGTTCTCTTCAACCTGTAACATTGAGTGAACTAACACAATTTGATTATCAAACATTTGTAAAACAGTGATGATCATAGAGAATTGTCTTTTCTGCTTGATTAATTCAAGAAAGAAAGTCACCAGATGGCTCAAACTGTATTCAGATCAATGAAATAACAGTCTCAGTTCATCTGATCAAGATTTGAGGTTCAGATCAGGTTCACTACATTTTAATAAACTCTTACATCACTAAAACACACCCCTGTTTGGTCGATCAACCAATCAGGAAGTTCTCAAATGAACCGGAAACAGAACTCTTTGAAAGGTTCAACACTTCCTAGTTCTGGGGAAAAATAGCTGGAATAGAGTTCCGGGAGAGTGCGAGAGAGTGCGGAGAAAGAATGCAGAGTTCAGAATGCTGGAGAACAACAGCAACTAAGCTGAATGAGAGAAGTTCAGAGGAACTATGAAGAAGTCTGTTCTGGGATGATCTCACGACTCCGAACGGTTCCCTACTATCCTTACGGAGACGCTGGAAAGCGTTTGAAGAGAACTCTACGCCGAGGCCGAACTATCGTCTGCAAAGGTAAAAGAGTCGATCTTCAACCGCAAAGTGTACCGTTGGTTAAGCTGGGTCCAAAGGAGCGTGTTGTTCTGGTTATAACAGACAAATTCCCTCACCCATCTCTCTCAAGATAAACTTCATTTTCCATCTTTAAAACTCTTCTATCTTGCCAGTAATCATCCAGATATTTTCAGAAATGTCTGTAGGGTTAAAGGTGCCAGGGAAATCATGGCCGTATGGTTTCCTAATTGCAAAGCTTGCTAATTAATTATGTTGTTGTTGAAATCAATTTGCCAAATTAATGTAAATGTTTGATGTTAAACTTTGATTCTGTTAATAAATGACCACATTCATTTGATGGGTCAAAGAAAATTAACGTCTCACGTTACATTTAGTTATTCAATGCACGATATTATGCAGTCCAGAAAAATGAATGAATCCGTTTAATTTATGAATATATCACAGATATATGTTCATCTACATTTATATACAATTCTAATAATTCATTTTTAATAATGTGTTTGTTTTATTCTTGACCACTGCAAGAAGGTAAATAAAGAATCTTTTAAAAAATATATAATAAATAACAGAATTATTGACAGTGCATGCATGTCTGTGTCCTGAGGGGCTGAGAGAGAAAGGTGATCGTATAAGTCCCTTCAGCAGGAGCATCGTTTATCTGCATAACATTTTCTAATCCTTCAAAGCTGGGAATTTAGCTGTACAAAAACAGATAATTGGTAAACAAAAACCCATGTGTGGTGCAAATTAATGTCAGATTTAGATTTTTTTTTTTTACTTAATACGATAATTCTCTACTAATTTGGAAACTTGTACAGAGAAGCTCATTAGGAAGGGTACATTGGCTGTTTGAAGTCTTGCAGTGTAATTCTGACATTGGTAATTAAAGGTGTGAGGTGATCATGTCACATAATTACGCTTTCAGAATGTGAAAGGTCACTTTTGAGGAGCCCGTAATAAGATCACTTACAAGTTCACAATTTATTTTTGAAGGTCTACTAAGTTAGTCCACCAGCACTGAAGTTCAAAAGGCACAGTGTTTTCTCATACCGTGTATCTTCTGCTTGTAATGCTTCATTCAGTTTAGTTCTGCCATTAGAAGACCTATTCAGCTTTCTGAGTCAGTGGCTCATTCTTTGTTTAAGGTCCAATTTACACTGGATGGTTACTTCACAATGCTCTCCACGACCTGTACAAGGTTAAATTGCAACACATTTGGAAAACCTCCTTCAGTGTAAAAGCAAATATGATGTTTCTAAATAGATTTCTTTATGTCATTTTTTTTAGAATCACAAGATGTTCTGTGTCCTCACCATTTTCCAGAAGTCACTAATTGGCGGACCTCGGTCCAGATCCGGACCGAGTGATGGTTCTGTCCGTACCCGACAGAACACCGGACCGGGACACCCCTTGCTTGCGGCGTCACGCTGCTGCTCATCGTGGTTGTGCTCCGACTCTGCTGTAGTTGCAACTTTGGCGAGATCTACATTCAGCAAAATTTGAAGCTATTCAATCATCTGCTCGACGGTGAGTTGCTTTTTTGTTAGACGTGTTAGTAGCTGTTTTAACGCTGCAGCAAAAAACACAGCACTTACAATGCAAGACTCCATAGAGCTAATGGCTAATTTGGCTAGCATTTTACCCTGATCAATATGACCTTCCCAACCATGTATTTATTTAATACGCTAATAAAGTTACTCATTAAGTAAGCTGAATAAAAGACCATACCTTTAGCAATTTTAGCATTTTTGGTTGAATTTATTTAAACTATTTTAAGGTCTTTTTATAACTTTATGACAAATCGCTCCAGCGGCAGTGGTGGTTTTGTACTGTTTAGTACTGGCTCGGTTTGAATTAATTTGTAGCTACATATTTTGAACCTGTTGCACAACTCTTATTTAAAATTAACGTTTGATTCCTTTGTTAGCCTTAAAGCTAACTGATTTTGAGTAAACATTGTGAAAATGTGCCTTAATTGGATTATGAAGTCAAATGTTTATGAAATCTAGCATTTATTATTATTATTATTTAATGTTTCTTTTTAGTAATGGTTATGAACCATTTAAGCTAAAACTAAATGTTATTTGAATATGTACTTAATTTATGCTTTTGACCTTTTAAGTCAGGTTTTTAATGTCACACCTGTTAGCAACCTTCTACAATTGATGTCGAGCTACCCACTGACCACATTATGGCAGGAAATCAACCTCTTTGTTGATGTTTATTCTGAATCTCGTGGATATTCAAAGAAGGACCCTACCCTTGGACAGCTTTCCTACTTGAACATTTTGGAACAGTTTTCGCATACAACATTGAACTCTGACATTATTGGAACTTGAATTACGGACATAAGTTCTGAATTGGTTCCAAACTGATATTAAATGTTATTTTGTTTATTTTCAGATGTTAATCAAAAAGTGTATTCATGTATATATAATTATTGAATATTATTATTCTTAAATATCTCTATATTACATTATATTATTTTATATTATTATCTTCAAACCTACTTGCTCAGTTTACACTTTTTTATAATAAAAGAGCCACTTTTTAAATTGTTTTCTGTTTTCTAAAGATGTTAACTTTTAAGTGCAAGCCTTCAATTCTTTAGGCTTGGACATCTTCAATTTAAGAGAAAGAAAGCTTATTAGTTTTTGTTTGCACATTCAAGTTGCATTTTATTCTGAGCTTTCTGTTTTAATCTGAAATAAAGGCCTTAAATTTATTTGCCTGTGACTACTTTTAAATATGGTAAAAGGGCAAGTTGTTTGATATAAAGTGCAGTTTGTTAACAGTGAAAATGTGAATACGCGTAGGCAAGACCATAAAAGTCAAACGTTGGACTTTTGTTCAGACCTTTTACTAGCATAAATTTTAGTAACTAGACCTCAGTGATTTTTAATTGAATACCCCTGCTCTATACACACACCCTAGCAGGACTCACCCAGGCAGAATCATTCATTCAACCTTTATTTATACAGGTTAGTCTCATTGAGCCTCGAAAACTGTTTTAAACAAAGAACACAGATGTGGTACAGACGATAGACAATCATATAAAAAGCATATAAAATGAAAAAGTAAATAGAAGAAATGATATAAAAACCCAACAAAAACAAAGCATCTTTGTTCCAATCTGTTTCCAACACCTATCACATGTAGCTTAGGCTGCGGCCAGTTCTGCTGGGATTTCTCAAGAACCAATTCACAATGGTGTGTATGGGCCCCACACTGTAGATACAACACTGCAAACATCACTTACTGTAGGAACCTGATATGATGTCACCAAAATAATAAACCACCATGAAATTACTGAAGAAATTTTGTTCATTTGTAAAAATATTGTGAACCTATCATGCTGCAACAGGACTATCTGGGAATCCAGTGTGTTCTTTTAAACCATAGGAATTTGCCAATATATTAATATTCTGACATCCATACTCTGGAAGTTTTTTTTTTTTTTTACATCATTGTGGGCCATCAGTTCATGTGAAGGGGGCCCTTCAGGCATTATCTTACCAGTCTGGGACTAGCTGGCAAACGGTGTTTATGAAGAAGCCTCCTAAATGTCTCCAGAAGGTCTTAAAGCTTTTTTAGTTTCTCAACTTCCCTGCATGGGTTGTAGAGGCAAAATCTGTGGCTGTGATTTTAAAAAACTGCCCACTCAAAACATGGCTGCACAGATCGATGGCCACTTGGTTACAAACACTCAAAGTTCAGTTAAACTGCAGCTAAAACTTCGTATATTTTTGATCAGTTTTCTTGAAAATTTGAAAGATTTTTTAGCAACTACAGTATTCTCCCAACATTTTCAGCCCATTGAGATACTACCTCTAAAGCTGATAGCTTGATTATAGAAGATCTGTTAAGATCAGTGTGATCTGTGAGTGATAACACCCACTGTTTTGGAGTTAAATTGGATTTTTTTTTAAAAGAACAACGTGGATTATTCACTCCATCTATGAAACATGTCTGTTTTTATCTGAATAGACAGCATTTTACATCCCAGAATAACTTGCCTTTCTCATACTGTGTACATGAATACAAATGATTTGAAGACTTTTAATGTATACTATAAGTTGTATATGGACTTCCTTTATATTGTGCTTTTAGTCTTTTAAATGCAAAGCATTTTTACACTAAAAGATACATTTTACCCACTCACATATTTATAGACCACTCTTTAAAAATAATTCAGGCTTTGCAGTGCTGTTTCTTTAATTTCTCTAGCATTGGAGGAAACAAATGGACCAGAGAAAGGAACGGATCATTGATTTTCTGACTGGAAGGTAACTGCTTTTCCTCTTGAGCTGGAAAACTTATATGGCCAAAACATATTAAATTATCACATTAAAATACAATTAAAGTTAAAATTTGGAAGACATCATTCAATTTCACTGGAAGATTTTCGAAAAAGGTACATTATGCATGTGTCGTATGATATATATCATTACATTTACCGTACTTGCCACTGTACACATTGCACCACCGTATAAGTCGCATCAGTCCAAATATGTCTAATAAAGTGGAAAAAAAAACATAAATAAGTCACTTCGCCGTATTAGTTGCATCTATAATGTGTCACCGCTGATGCGTATCATTTGTTATGCATCAACGCTGACCACCTGGAAATGTGGGCCAGTGTTGTGCCAAAAATTGATTGGCTGCCAAATGGCGGCCACGGGAGCGTGCACGGGAGGACTTTAACAAGAATTTAACAAGATTAAAACTTAAAAACAATTATTTATTTGCTCAAAATTAAATTGAACTTTTCCTTAATAAATGCACTTTAATAGTCAAATCAGCTGCATTTCGCCTGGGCGGTGTGGTGAAATACAGCTGATTTGATTTGACGAAGGTGGCTTTCTACGGCAAGCCAAGTGTCTCATTAATATCCACTTTTACCTATTAATGAGACACTTGGTTTGCCATATTGGTCAATGGCCCTCTAGCGGCTGAAAATGGTAGTGTTCAATATTTTCCATGTCAAAATGAATGAAATCGTCATATCTCAGCAAAAAATTGGTTTATAAGTATTGGGGGAAAATGTATATTAGTCGCTTCGGTGTATACGTCGCAAGGCATGCTAATTTATGCAAAAATCAGAATAAGAAAATCATAATAAAAAAGTGTGACTTATACAGCAAAAAATATGGTACTTCTGTTAATTTACAAAAATGTCATATTTTTGTGATTTGCTGTTCAAACAACGTTTGTATAAATTATTATTTGTTTTGTATTTTCATGTATTGTTTGAGGGAAGAGGATGTCCTAAAATATTTAAGCTTCATGCTATCACCAATCAACAAATATAGTTCAGTATGAGTGTTTTGTTGTGTGCGTGTGTGTGTGTGTGTGTGTACCTGCTGCACATTAATCATATTTCCTGCCACGAGTAATGGAAATAGAGCAGTGACTTTTTTTTGTTTGTTCTGCAGACACAGAATTGTCTCTTACAACATAAACAGCCTTTTCCAAGTAAAGCTTAAGGGGTAAAAATTTTTTAGAAGATGTATAGAAAATATTTGGACTGGACTAACTTGAGCAGCTGTGCTCCTTCGCCTGCAGAGTCTCCACAGTGAATCATCCATCATTTCTTCATGGATATGCCAATGCAAAGAGCTGCCGGAGGGTTCTCCACCATACACACACACGCACACCCTCTTTATTTTCTGGGCTTTGTGCAGGTGTTTACAACTCACTCTTGGTTATTTGTTAAGGCTTTAGTTGTTTACTCATGCTGTAAAAATAGTGGAAATATGACCTGATTACCAGAACTCCAACTTTGACCACAATTCTGAAATAAATTGTGTCATTTAGCTGCAGAACATGATCACAGAGCATTAATGATTGCAATAAATAATAATAATAATAATACTTTATTTATAAAGCCCTTTAAAACAACCACAGCTGCCACAAAGTGCTGTACATATAAAATCAAGAACATTTAAACACATAAAACAGTTGTTAAAACATTAAGATCAATAAAAAATAATAAAACAGTGCAGAGCAAAATTCAGTTTGTGCCAAAAGCCAGGGAGTAAAAATGTGTTTTTAAAAGAGTTTTAAAACTGGACAGTGAAGGGGCTCGTCTGATGGGAAAAGGAAGATCGTTCCACAGTCTTGGAGCAGCAACAGAAAAGCTCTGTCTCCTCTGATCCTCCATTTGGACCTAGGCACCTCCAGGAGCAGCTGATCAGCTGATCTGAGGCACCGAGCAGGAGAGTATGGGTGAAGCAGCTCAGAGAGGTAGGATGGAGCAAGACCATTTAAACTTTTAAAAACAAATAAAACAATCTTAAAATGAACTCTAAAATGAACAGGCAGCTGGTGGAGTGAAGACAGAGTGGGGGTGATGTGCTCCCTCTGTTGAACTCCAGTTAGAAGCCGAGCAGCAGCGTTCTGGACCAGCTGGAGGCGCCTGAGGGAGGACTGACTGACCGCAAGGTAAAGAGCGTTGCAGTAATCCGGCCGAGAGGTGACAAAGGCATGGATTACTGTTTCCAGCTGCTGTTATGTGAGATTGGACTTTACCTTAGCCAGCTGTCTGAGGTGATAAAAACTGGTCTTGACCACCGCTCCGATCTCGGAATCTAATTTAAAATCACTGTCCATTTTAAAACCCAAGTTAGAAACTGTTTTCTTTACATGTGGTGCCACAGGGCCCAGATCCACAGGGCAAGGTTCACAAGAGCCACTAGGACCAAACACCATCACTTCTGTTTTCTTTTCATTGAAATTTAAGAAGTTTAAATACATCCAAGCTTTGATGTCTTCAAGACACAATAGAAGTGACCTAATTGAGGGGGCATCTTTCTTTTTTAGTGGCATATAGATCTGATTATCGTCAGCGTAACAATGAAAAAAGAGCCCATGCTTTCTAAGGATTGATCCCAATGGAAGCAGGTAAAGGGAGAAAAGCAGGGGACCTAAAATAGAGCCCTGTGGAACCCCAAAACACAGAGGAGCAGTGGAGGATTCAGACCCAGCTATGTTGACAGACATGGTTCTGTCTGCTAGATAGGACCTAAACCAGCTCAGTGCAGAACCACAGATACACACTTGGTGCTGTAAGTGTGATATTAAAATGTAGTGGTCCATATACAGTATGTATCTACTTTCTATATCCAAACAGACAAAGCAGGATCTTTATATGTAACCGAGGCTTTCTGGTTTTTCGAGAGACAAAAGTAAAACTGTTGGCTTTTTAGACTATTTTAAGTTTTTATGTGAAATTTCTAAAGCAGTTGTGTGAATCTTTTATAATGAATAAACATGCAAGACAAGACTGTTAATACTCTCAAACATGAAACAAAACAAGGTTTGCTAACAGCTTGTGCCTGAAACAGTCTGCGGCATAATATGGGACCCACCCTGCTGCATGTGTATTTTTAGGAGTTTCCTACTCGGAGTTCAAAATTAGAGGTGGAGAGCATTTGAAGGAATCAAAGTGTGACTATATGGTGTGTGAAAGGCAATTTACAACTAAATGCTCCATTATTTGCCACGAAAACATTTGCGTGACGCTGATAGTTCCTCTGAGAAGGAGGCTCTGCAGGGAGCTCACAGCATGTGCTGGAAGAGGGAGGAACTCGTACCGCACAGTAATTTATTTGGACTCATTGAAAGATGCATGGAAATCATATTGACTTTTTAGACTCATTGTTCTTAATTTGCTGAAAAATAATTCTGAGACTGCCTGTGAGTAACGTCTACAAAAACAATCATGTTAGTATTGAGAATAATCAACTTTATTTATTAGTTTATTTTATATTATTTTGCATTATTTGCAGGCTGTTATGAGATGTTTTAGAAAACAGATAAGAAGAAAAACATACATATCATGACAATAAACATCTTGTATTGCTCACTTCACTATTTTTTTTTTTCCTCCTCACCAAAATATCAGAAGCTAAAATTTAATTGTTCCCATTCTTACTTGCATAGTTAAATTACAGATGTTTAGATTTTATCAAGATAAAACAATATTAGTGTAAAACAGCCATGAAACGCACTGAGTGATAAGAGTTCATTTAGGAAATGCTAGGTCGTTATTTCGTCTAGTAGTTTTAATTCACAAAATTGAGTCAAACTGTCTAATAAAGTAAAAAAATTAAAAAGATTAAATTAAACAAAACTAACAATATGTTTACAAACGTCAAAAAATGCAGCTAACCAAAAAGTTAGCTTTGCTAATTTGCTAACTAAGAAATTAGTGGAAGCTACAGCTAAACAGATTTTAAAAAACATTAGCAGAAGCTAACGCTAAAGCGCTAACTTTTATTATACACTGCTGTTGCTTAATGTTGTAAGTGAACACAACTGGTTCATAAATCACAAGTAAAGCGTCCATGACCTGTAGGTGAGCTTTCAGAAATTAATCTGGTCCATCTGAACCAAAGAGGTGGAGCAGAACTCTGCTGTGTTGAAGCAGAGTGATGCATCCATTGTGTGACAGACGACTCCATCGTGTCATTTACTAAAATGAATTAACTCACTTTGTTGATTCTCTTTGTGGTTAACTACTTTTATAAACTAACTACACAGTTTCTGTGCATCATCATAAGATAAGAGGGGATACTCAGTTTGTGCAGTGGTTTTGTTCTTAGGATGGACCAGCCTCTGTCCCAGAGTCCTGTCAGGTCTGAAATGTCGTGATTGTGATGTCGTCTTTGGAGAAAATCCTTGGCTTTTCTAAGATACTACAGCAACATAGGTTGACAATGTTTTTATTGTTCTTCTTCTCCCTGTTCTGTGACGTTTTCTAGTTTTCCTAGCTGACTTGACAAAAGCCCATTTAGGATATCTATATTTTTCAACACCAGTATAAATGAGCTTTATATTAATGGTGTAGGTTCTAGAATTGTGCCGCTCGAGGTGTTGGGGTAGCTCTGTTACTTTCATTCTGAGATTTTGCTTAAACTTTAATTCCAATTTTTCGGGATGTAAATCACTTTTATTGGATGATTGTTTCCTCTGGTACCAGATGTTGTGCAGCTGGAAGTATTTTTATTGAAACTTTTTTACTTTTGGACATTTGTTATGATGCGTTACCATGACAACAAGATGGTTTTTACAGCTGAGAGCAGCTGATTAATATCTCCAAAGCTCAAATAATATCTCAGTTACAGCCCGAATCTCAAATGAGTTGAAAAGGAGGTGCTGTAGATGCATTCCCGTCTCCCTGCCGACTATACTTGAGTGCCTGACCACTGAGATCCTGGAAATGGTAGGAAACACGGCTCGTGACAGAAGAAGGACCGGGATCATCCCCCTGCACCTGCAGCCTGAAGTGACGAGGAGCTCAGCAGCTGCTGGGAGGAGTGACCATCGCTCTGGGAAAAGTTCAGCCCTGCGTCCAGGTGGTCCTGCAGCCTGGGAGAACCGAGAGTCCAGCCGAGTCTGGGCAGACAGATCGGACTTTATCTATGGTCAGTTTCTTCAGATCTGGTGTGGGATGAACCTTTACAAGAGATTCTTCCTGCCTACAGCCATTAGCATCTATAACATCTCTTAAAGAAACAAGGATAATGAGTTACAACATTTAATTTCCCTTTGGGATTACTAAAGTATTTTTTTTTATTATTGAATTTGAATTGTAGCTATTAACTCATGCTGTTTGAAAGGAAATTGTTGGAGAAAAATATTCTCACTTATCTACTTACTCAAAAAGAACCACACTCGACAGCAGAAGATTTTTCACCA
>NC_056513.1:26774772-26777365 GCF_014905685.2 Nematolebias whitei
CATCCATCCACCATCCATCCATCCATCCATCCATCCATCCATCCATCCATCCATCCATACATCCATCCATCCATCCATCCATACTTACATACATACATACATACATACATACATACATACATACATACATACATACATACATACATACATACATACATACATACATACATACATACATCATTTGCCTCTTGTTCTGAAGTCGGTTCTCGGGGGCAGCAGTTTGAGCAGGGAGGTCCAGACATCTCTCCACATCCACCTCTTCCAGCTCTTCTGGGAGGACCCCAAGACGTTCCCAGACCAACCAAAAGACATAGTCTCTCCAGTGTGCCCTTGGTCTTCCCCGGGGTCTCCTCCCAGTCGGACATGCCCAAAGCACCTACCTAGGGAGGTGCCCATTTGGCAAATAATAATTAACAAAATGAGTCAATATATTTTAGTTAGAAAACAATTAAAATAATTACATTTACTTTTATTTTGTTTTGTTTTTTTGCTCTTTTTAGGGAATGCTCTGTAGTTTTTAAATAAAACAATATAAAGCTTATTGACTGACATTAAATTAAGTCAGATTTTATACATGCATTATACACAGAATTAGGGCTGGTTTATGCTTTACAAGACATAACTCATCCAGTCACGAAGGTGGTTGTGAGACAGTCTTTTTTTCACGGACATCACTTACTCAAAAAGAAACTGCAGGGGAGAAGTCCTGGTAAACCCTCCCACTGCAGCACACATCACACTCAATCAGATACTACACAGTGACAGCATGTTTGGCTTTTTTTTTCAGTTGATGACAGAGGAGGAAGATCTGGTTTTTGAGTTGTAAACTGAAAAGAAGGGATATTTTGTAAATCGTATTAAAGAGGCTGCCACCATTTCTGACAGATGGTGTGGGAACCTATTTCGATAATGTCCAGCCAAGGAGTACACCCTCATGGTCAGCACAGCCCCAAAGCGCCATCTGTGCTTTTGTGCAGAAAATTATGCTATTTCTTTTCACAAGTTCTTTCACTATCTTTTTACATTTTATTAGACCATCTTGATTAGTTTTACTGGAACAGTTGTAAAGATGGCTGTATTATATTGCAACTCTCACAGGAATGCAGACACATAAACTCTCAGATTCAGTAATTAACTGCCACTGTTCTCTCTGAAACAGTTCATTTCTGTTCATCTAGCCACAATTGATCAATCTGTCAGTCCATAAGGTCATCAGTTCATTGATCTTTCTACTAGAGGATCAATTAATTTAGGGCTCCTCTTAATCTCAGACTTTGTTTGTGGTGTTCAAGGACAGGATCTCAATCTCATGATGGAAAGGTTGTCTGGTTTAAGGGCTGCTACGGTCTAATGTTTGCTTTTTGCAGATGATGTGGTTATGTTAGTGAGTTCAGTCTATGACATTCAGTGTGCACAAGAGTGGTAGGATACTGGGATGGAGTGTGAGCTAAACTGACAGCTTGGGGAAGATTTGTCTGCAGTGATGAGGGAACTACTCTAATCTGTCATGGTGAAGAAAGTGAAAGAAAGAAAGTGCTATGTGTTGTCATCATTGAATGTTTTCTATACAATGACAAATTTAGTTCTCTGCATTAAACCCTTCATATGTGAGATACACCCAGGTGGAGCAATGGGCAGCCATGTAAGCGCCCCAGGAAAGGTTAGGGATTAGACATCTTGTGACATGTTGGCATGGTGGGGAGTTGAACCGGTGACTTTCTGGTCCCAAGTTGGCTGCCCGACCTCGACACTATCTCGACCCATGAAGGAGCTGAACCTAAAGATCTTGACTGGTCCATGTTTGTTCCAACCTTCATCAGGTATGAGTCACAACTAATAAATGTGATCTCTGATACAAGTGACTGAATTTAGCTTCCTGTACAGGGTGACCAGGCACAGCCATGAAGATTGGCTCAGAACCTCTGTCATTTTGAGGAAGCTTGGAGTAGAGCTGCTGCTCCTTTGTATCGAATAGAGTCAACTAATGTGCATTGAGAATCTGATTCAGCTGCTTCTAGTTATAAATATATTTTTATTTTGAGCATAACTTTCTGGAATGTTCCCTTGAATATCCGCACGTCTCCCTAACCAGTTCCACTGAGAGCAACAAGCTTTTTTATAGTCCTGAATAAAATGCAGCTCTGTGTGTCATTAATTCACTAAGCTATAAAAAGTGGATAATTTATAGCACAAACTTCTGTTTGATTTTACCTCAAACAACCTGAATTTTTAATTTATTAAAGGTTTATAAAGCAGAATTTTAATGTGGAAACAACCTTAGATAAGACAAATTCTGGGTGCACTTTGGGAATGACAGTTCAGTTAAACACATGTTGCAATAATAATAATAATAATAATAATAGTGAATAATAACCATTGTGTGGATGTGTATAAAGAAAAGTAACTGGATCTATCTATCTATCTATCTATCTATCTATCTATCTATCTATCTATCTATCTATCTATCTATCTATATCTATCTATCTATCTATCTATCTATCTATCTATCTATCTATCTATCTGTCTATCTGTCTATCTGTCTATCTATCTATCTATCTATCTATCTATCTATCTATCTATCTATCTATCTATC
>NC_056513.1:26777465-26780943 GCF_014905685.2 Nematolebias whitei
ATCTATCTATCTATCTATCTATCTATCTATCTATCTATCCATCCATCTATCTATCTATCCATCTATCCATCCATCCATCCATCCATCCATCCATTTTTTTATGAGAAAAATTATGAAAAGTATCCAGGAAATAAATAATAAAACAAAACCAAATAAAGTTTGTATAAACCCATAACTTCAGACTATTGCAGGGAGCAAAAATGACCATTTGTACCATTACTTCTCGGAATGGGGTTGACGAAGGCATCAAAAGTGAATGTAAGCGTTGTGCATCTACCATTCTCGTCTGTTTCTGAACACCAGCTAAGGAAAACTAGAACATGTTTATGCAGCTTGATGTTTTAAATGCACATTTGCATTTTGTAAATTCCCACTGATATTTTGTTAGCTCCTCATTATCACTGATTTTATTAAGAGAGAATCTTATATTCCCACTGACAATCATAAAAATAAATTGTTTATATTTTTTCCTCCATTATTTTACGTTGGCCTCTTTTTACATCCGTACTGTTTCCTTTTCAACTCTTTTGGGAACTGGGATCTTATGCCAGACATTTGATGGGCTCTGTAAAGCTACTCTTGCTCGTAAACAACCCTACTGTTGCCATGGTTACACCTCACAAGAAATGTCAAATAGTATTAGAAATCGCTTTGTGCAGCAGCTAAACCATCATGATATTTTTCCTGCACAAAATGTGTTTTTACAGAAAATTCTGAAACCTTTCCATTCTCCTTTAGGCACAAGAAAACAAATATCAGTTGTTGTTTTTTTAACAAAATGTCACAATGGGAAAAGAGGACCTCTTCCAAGCAGGATATCATGTCTCAACCTGTGCAGTTATAAAATTCTAAAACATTGTACACGTCACACTTTGAACACTATGACATCTTGGTCGTAAACCACATCACAATGTACAATATAAGATTTATTAGTTGTCAGACCATTGGTGTCAGAAGCATTTGTAATGTAGGGTGGGGTGAGATGGGGACACACTGGTGGGGGTGGTCTGGGGGTTCTCCCCCAGAAACTTTTGAATAAAGTAGATGCCATTTCCTGCATTCTGGTGTATTGTAACGGGTTGTTAAACATTTACATTTACCTACATAATAAAACCCTTGATTCAATTACTATTTTAGAGACCATGGCACAACCCCTCCCCCCCCCCGCCTCCCCTCTTCTGTCCCTCCGTCCTCACCCCCTCTCCTGCTCCTCGAAGGAGCGTGTAGCTGGTTCGTCGCGTGTGCTGCGGCTGAAATATCCACAGACTGGGTCTGCCGGGCTAAAGGCAACGTCTCCTCTTGTTGTATTTTTAAATAAATAATCAAAATAAAACTGTGCGAAGACTTTGGACTTTTAGGGGCGGAGCTGCCGGATCCAAACAAAGAGTTGCCGGAACAGAACGGGTCAGAATGAGAGAGTTCCCGGATCTTGTTCTGGCAGGATCCGGCTCAAATTAACCACCGCCTGAATGAGAGGGGGAGCTGCGTGGAGCTGGTGTGACAGGAGATATCAGCATACTGTACTTGCTGTCTAACCAGAGAGGAAGGCTGCTCAAAAACAACTCCTGGACTGGTTTTGTGGAGTTTTTTTTCGGGAACCAAATCCCAAGCCAACAGCCAGGAATGCATTAATAGCTGTTGCTGGGTTTGCTAGGGTTGGAGCAATTTTTACCTTGTTGATAAAGTGACTCTGAGGCTGTGGTTGCTTCTCCTTTTTGCCACCTTCTCCTTTTGTTTGGATCTATTACTAACAGGTCTCTCTTGTAAATGAGTCCTCATGACTCAATGTGACTAACCTGTATAAATAAAGGTTGAATGAACCAGGAAAATCTGGAGTGGATTTTTAGTGGTTTGAGTCTTCTCCTATTAGTCAAGTGGAATGGATTTGTTCACTAAGAAATAGAAACAGCGCTGGGTGAAGTAATATTTTGTGTGTGAGTGGGGCAAACAAATATTTTTAAATGAGAGGGTGACACGTCCCCTTCACATATAATTGTTGCAACTTCTTTGTGCCAGACTGTACAGTTTATTGCTACAGCAGATTTGTGTACATCACAATAAAGCTGACAGAAAAATCAGTTCAATTACAATAATTTGAGCACTGATGGTTTGGTTAGATTTAAACTCAGTTAGGCAGAGGATAATAAAAATAAAATAAAATACAGCTTTCCACATACATGTCAGAAAAAAAAAAATCTGCTGCAGCATCAGTCATACATTTCAATTCCCCCAGAAAATTCCTGTTACTTTTTGATATATGTCAAAAGTTTTTAAACAGAATATAAATGCAAGTACTAACATTTGAGTACTTGCTAATACCGAGTAGAGACAAAAGTAAATTTTAATGATTACCCACATATTAATAAACCCAAGTGTAAATAATCTCTGTGTGGCTGTAGTATGTGTCCTGTGGTCACAGGCTTACATTACAAGTACAGTTCCAGCTTGTAGGTTCAGATTTGAAGCTAACAACACCTGTGTAGATTCCAACAACATGATGTTCCACCTGTCAGAGGACTGTCAGCTGTATACTACACTGTGGGTTCAGTCAAAGCTAGAGATACTCCCCAAATACTATGAGCTTTTCTTTTAAACCTTGAAATACAAGCAGAGCAAGTATTTAACCCCCCCTTTTACTTTCATTCAAAGGAAAAATATAATTGTAAAATGACTCATTATTTCTTTGACCATATCTACAATTCAGAAAAACTGTCACAGAGACGTCAAATGATTTTCTTAAATTTAATTTGCTGTTAAAAATAAATTGCTTGTTCTCCATTACAGCCTGAAATCATTGTACTCCAAACAAAAGCTCATTTCTTCAGTGAAATAATGTAATCTCGATCTGGAAGGAAAGTATATGTGTGTGTGTGTGTGTGTGTTTCCCATCTGCTTATTTATATAAGGAGTGGTTTTTCTTCAAATATGTTTTCCTGTTCAGAAAGGTGTCAGTCCCTCTCTTTTTTGCCTTCACAGCTCATTTTCTCTTTCTACATGAATCGGTTGGAAGTACACATCACTCAGAAGGATAACGTAAGACTCTTTTCCCTGATCAGAGAAACCACTTCAAATGGTTATCAGCTCCACTTCTCACTCAGTGTGCACACGGATTAACTTGTAAATGTTTATCCATCATTTATGTGTTGTTTTGCAAAGTAGGAAACTTAAATGCAATGTGGTGCCATCTTAATGACATTGCAACATCACACTTTTTATTATCACGCAAACATATAAATGTTAATGCAGGCGTTAGAACTGTATATGCATAGTACAAATTTGGGGGATTGGGAGGTGGTTTCTCAATGCAGACTTATACTCAGAGCAAGACCACCAGGTTCAGAAACAATTTCTTCCCTTCAGCTGTCAGACTGCAGAACTCAAGTGGCACTTAATTCAGCTTCATCTTCCATTTGTTACAGAACTTGGTGGTCTTGCTCTGAGTCTAAGTCGGGATTCATACAACACCTCCCAAACCCCC
>NC_056513.1:26781043-26786511 GCF_014905685.2 Nematolebias whitei
TCAATCCATCCATTATTATCCATCATCCATCCATCCATCCATCCATCCATCCATCCATCCATCCATCCATCCATCCATCCATCCATCCATCCATCTATCCATCTATCCATCTATCCATCTATCCATCTATCTATCTATCTATCTATCTATCTATCTATCTATCTATCTATCTATCTATCTATCTATCTATCTATCTATCTATCTGGATGGATGGATGGATTGATGGATGGATATAAAGAGAGAAAAAGAGCTGTTTTATGATTATTGTGAACTTGCAGTGTATTAAACCAACACGTTTTGCTCACGGTTTCACAGCCTTTATCAAAACATGGATTTATGTTTAAAAAAATTATTATTAACAATTGCAGCTTTGGCTTTTATAGAGATAATAGCTGAATTATGTCAGCAGCAGGGAAGACAATGCAGCACACGAGGTGTCACTAACAGTAATGAGATTGTTGCCAGCTATGTAAAACTCTAGTCTCTGTTTCCACATATTTCTGTAAATGGCTGCCTGTTTACTGATTTGCTTCCTGAAAGAGAAAAAGAGAACATACAGTTATTTATCTTGTTCTCAGCAGCCATCAGTGCCTTGGACTCCTCTAGCTTGTTACCACCTAAATGCAAGTCCTAGCTATTGTCATAATCTCCCAAGTGACACTGCCTGTCACTGTAAGATCTCTCCCTACCAGCTCTTTCCCCTAACTGTGTCCAAACTGGTCATCTTAGCTCCGCCCAGGGACACACTGCAAGCCACAATCAATAGGTCACACTTTGAAAAGGCTTTCCCTGTTTCTCTGCTGTCCTCTTAATGCTGGCAGATTGACTCAAAACGGACAAATAGGCCAGTTCTGAGAAGTTTCTCACCCCTCCTTTATAGTAGAATATATGTCTTGATCTTCTCTCCTCTCTTGCACATGTCCCAGTTTCCATTTTTTCCACTTTACTCTTTTTTTTTTTTTTCCACCCATTCTTCTTTTCTTGAGTTATTTCAAAGTGATGAAGCAAAACAGAAAGGAGCTTACAAGCATTATCCTGAAGCTGTTCTTTGTTTGGACTTTTGATCTGTGTTGAAATAACTTTTCAAAAGTAAACAAGAGGCAGTAATTGAAAGACAACGCTCTAAAAATCAATGTTAAGCCAAAGGAAAGAAGCCACAAAGCCAGACAACTGCCATGATAGTGATTATTGATTGGAAAGATTACTTTGCTGCAGCACTCTTGCAATATTTTCCCAACTATTTTACCTTAATTTAAAAAAACTGTTGGCTTTATTTAAATTTTATTTAAATTAAGTCAGCAACTTAAAACTAAAGCTAAAAAGTCATATCAATCTAAACAAAAGTTCAGATTTTTTTAAAAATTGGGTTCTACAGAATATGGGATTGGTGGCCCGTTGTTACGGGCTGTTCAGTCCCTATACACACAGTGCAAGAGTTTGGTTCACATTGCTGGTAGTAAGTCAGACCCCTTCGGAGTGGGAGTTGGACTCTGCCAGGGCTGCCTGTTGTCACCGATTCTGTTCATAACTTTTATGGACAGAATTTCTCTGTCCAGCCAGTGGACGTAGGGTTTCCGGTTCAGTAGCCTCAGGATTCCATCTTTGCTCTTTGCAGATGATGTGGTCCTGTTGGCGTCATCTTACCATGATCTTCAGCTCTCACTGGAGCGGTTTGCAGACGAGTGTGAAGCGGCTGGGATGAGGATCATCACTTCCAAATCTGAGGCCATGGTCTTCAACCGGTAAAGTATGGATTGCACTCTTTGATTTGAGGGTGAGGTTCTGATTAAGTGGAGGAGATAAAGTATCTCGGATTTTGTTTACGAGTGAGGGAAGATTGAAGCTTGAGAGTGACAGACGGATTGGTGCAGCATCTGCAGTGTTGCAATCGCTATACTGGTTCATTGTGGTGAAGAGAGAGCTGAACTGTAAGGCAAAACTCTCTGTTCACCAGTTGGTTTACGTTCCTACCCTCGCCTATGGTCATGAGCTCTGGGTAGTGACTGAAAGAATGAGATCGTGGATACAGGCAGCTGAAATGAGTTTCCTCTACAGGGTAGCTGGACTCTCTCTTAGAGATAGTGTGAGAAGTTCTTTTATTGGAGAGACTCAGAGTAGAACCGCTATTCCTCCACATCGAGAGGAGCCAGTTGAGGTGGTTCGGACATCTGGTAAGGATGATCCCTGGGCGCACCCTAGGGAGGTGCTTTGGGCATGTCCAACTGGGAGGAGACCCCAGGGAAGACCCAGGACACGCTGGAGAAACTATGGCCCTATTTACACGGATATTGGGGGGGGGGTAGGTTTTTTGGTATGTTAAATTGAGGAAAAGATCCATGTTGACACAGACAGATTTTGTGTTTACATGCATCCGAAGGAATCCCCCCTCACCCTCCCGAATCCGCTGTAGTTACCATGCCGGGTCATTAGTCGGTGCTGTGAATTTTGTACCTTCACCTAATGCGCATGCGTGCTGCCTCGGCACGCTCCTTTCCTCTGGGATAAAAGCTCAGCTAACAACATCTTAATAACAAGTTAAAGCTGGATTTTGGATAAGAGTTGACAGATTTGACACCAAGCGGGACCGCTTCATCTAACAGCTCCACACCGGTCGCTGAGTGGACCAGAACTGAGTTGATGATGATGATGTCGGACTTTACTCCGTGATTATCAGTAACTGATTTACTGCAGGTAAATCAACATTCTTAATAATGTTTGCTTGTGTTTATTTTGGTTACAAAACAACCAATTGAGTTTTTATTTTTATTTTTCCTGAAAGAAGAAGAAGCTGTCCTCCCACCAGGCAGACCGGTTCTGAACGAGGCTCGGCCCAGGTGCAGTGCAGGAAGACATTAAGTCAGAGTCAGAGATTCTTTATTGTCATTTGCACCTCATGTGGTACATGTGGTGGAGCGAAATTATGTACACAGGGTCCCAGTTACATCCAACAATAAAATGTATAAGAAAAACAGTAATAACATCTAAGATATAAACTAAGAAAAACATCAACTAAATATACACTAAGCACTCATAACATTAAAACATTGAACATCAGCACAAACATGAACATGAGTCTGTGAGCAGATGTGCACGCATGAACACATCAACATTGAAACAGATCAGCAGCAACATGATACAGATCAGCAGCAACATGATGTGGTTTTTCACAGTGATTATTCTAGTTAGAGATTCATGAGTCTAACAGCCTCAGGGTAGAAGCTGTTCCTCAGTCTAGTGGTTCTACACTTAGTGCTCCTCAACCTCCTTCCTGAGGGGAGTGGGGCAAAAAGTGTGTGTGCTGGGTGAGTGGGGTCCTTCATGATGCAAGTGGCCCTCTTCCTGCATCTGGGGGTGTAGATGTCTGTGATGGTGGGGAGGCTGATTCCAACAGATTTCTGTGCAGCCTTCACCACTCTCTGCAAAGCTTTTCTTTCTGCAGCTGTGCAGCCTCCATGCCACACGTTGATGCTGGAGCACAGAATGCTCTCCACTGCACACCTGTAGAAGGAGGTGAGGACTGAGCTTCCCAGACCAGCTCGCCTCAGCTGCCTGAGGAAGTAGAGTCTCTGATGAGCTTTCTTGATCAGGGTGGTGGTGTTGTTGCTCCAGCTGAGGTTGTCATTCATGTGTACACCCAAGTACTTGTAGCTGGAGACCACTTCCACCGCAGATCCTCTTATGTTCAGTGGGGTGTAGATGTTTTTGTTCCTTCTGAATTCCACAATCATCTCCTTTGTCTTCTTCACATTGATGTGAAGGTTATTCTCTTTGCACCAGCTCTCCAGGTGTTCCACCTCTTGCCTTAAGGAGCGAGATGTTGGATGAACTATTTATTTAAAATTCCCCTCAGTTCATTTATTCAATTCATTCAATGTTTTAAGCTGCATTAATCAAAGGAGTGACAGCCTGAACGAGCCAGATGAACAACGTGGGTCCAGTATATCCAGGAGGAAAACGGAGCAGAGTCCAGTTCATTAATGTAGTTTACAGTTAAGGTGTTTTTAATAGTGTGTTCAGTTTAATTATCAGTGTTTGTGTGACATACAGTTTGTGGTGTTGAATAAATAAATAAACAAAAATTAAACCTGTCTTCATTTTCAACTTTAATAGCATGCAATATGTTTCGCATAATTGTAATCACATAATTTGAATTACATAATATCCAGATAGCTTATTTCAGCTCAGAGAGCTTCATTATATATCAGAGTGAGAGTCAGAGTTTCTTTATTGTCATTCGCACCTCATGTGGTACATGTGGTGGAGCGAAATTATGTACACAAGGTCCCAGAGGATATCTCACAATAACATAAATACTTTTTATTATTATTAAACTTATTATTTAGCACATTTTGTATGTTATAGTACAGTGCGATGTGTGCACATGCCTCGACAGTCTCGTTCTATAAACAGTGATATTAGAACTGGATCAGACTGTGTCTCTTCCAACACAGATGTCAGTCACAGCATCTAGATTCTGACGTAGATTACCTACGAGATTAAAATATATTCCATCAGTCGTAGTTCAGAAAGCACTGTGTTCGCTGCCGTGTTGATAGAAATGCCGTTTGCCTGCGCGTGTGCATGTGGTTTCACACAAAGCTTAGCGGGAGATGTTTACGTTATCAACGGGGGGTCAGCGAAAAACCTCCACTCTAGAAGGTGGGTTCAGAAACCTCCGGATTCAAAGAGGAGGGCCACTGGTGTCGTGTAAATGATCAGCAGAACCGCAGAGAGAAAGCTGCGGATGCACTCAAAATTCGTGCCGTGTAAACGGCCCCCATGTCTCTCAGTTGGTCTGGGAATCTGTTCTTCTCATCCTAAGCATTTCATTATACTGTTAACTTTGTATTAACCTTGCATATGGCAAATAAACACAACTTGAACTTG
Source organism: Nematolebias whitei (assembly GCF_014905685.2). NCBI lineage: Eukaryota > Metazoa > Chordata > Actinopteri > Cyprinodontiformes > Rivulidae > Nematolebias > Nematolebias whitei. Next base: position 26,785,931 of record NC_056513.1, read on the forward strand.
AACACTTTGGAATCCTCCCAGAAGAGCTGGAAGAGGAAGCTGTGGAAAGAGATGTCTGGGCCTCCCTGCTCAAGCTGCTGCCTCCGCGACCTGACTTCAGAATACATGGAAGATAATGGATGGATGGTTCTACAGAAAGGTTATGAACAATTAATCTTACTTGTTTTTGATAGCTCTTTGAATGACCTTGTTTTGGAGAAACAGTTTTATTTGACTTGACTGATTAGCTAATGTTTGATTGCTTCAATCACATTGAATTTCAGTCACAAATTTTAACATTTTAAGTAAAAATAACTTTATATTACCATACATATATATATTTTTTTCATTTTCATTTAGCCTTTATTTATCCAGGTTAGTCTCATTGAGCCCCGAGAACTCATTTTCAAGAGAGACCTGTTTAGGGAGCACATGGTGGGGGTTAAGGGCCTTGCTCATGGGCCCAGAGTGGGGCGAATGAGGGTGGGGGCAAGTGTGGGTGTTTCACCTACCCCACCCACAATTTTGATGTTGTCGGGGCGTGAACCGGCGATCTTCGAATGACAGGCCCACCTCTCTAACCTCTGCGCCACCACCCCCCC
>NC_056513.1:26786611-26794947 GCF_014905685.2 Nematolebias whitei
CTGCGTCCCCCATATATATATATATATATATATATATATATATATAATATTTAAATAGATATATACGGTTATTAGTAAGCACAAATAATTGTAGTATGAGCTAGCTGTGTTTCAAGTGTAATCTGGTGCACTTCCAGCAGGTATATTATCTTATTTCAGCCATTCCTGTCTGAAGCATTTGTATTGTGAGTGAGACACATTTGTGGGGTGTGTGGGATTCTGGAGGTCCTCCTACAGAAAATTTTTAATATCAATTCTTTTTCATTCAACCTTTATTTAGACAAGCTAATCCCATTGAGCCTCGGGGACTCATTTACAAGAGAGACCTGAATTTCCTGCATTCTGGTGTATTTTAACGGGTTGTTAAACATTTACTACTCATTAAACTTTTTTTTATGCAGGTTAATCCCATAAAACTATGTGTAACTACAGTATATAAGAAAACACTTGATTCAACTATTTTTGAGAGCATGGTACAACAAGAAGTCTGATCAACAGCTCTCCTTGTGTGAATAGAGTATGCTCCACTTCTCACATGCATCCCCCCCCCCCCCCACACACACACACACACACACACTCCAAGTCCGATAACTGCCGGCACTAACATAACACTAAGCTAGTGCATAACTCAAAGGTGCCTCCCCCTTCTCCCCCCACCCCGTCAACATCTGAGGACAAAATTTGTTTACCAACAACTCCTAACTCTCTTTCAATGATCAATAATAGTTTCATCTGTGTGCTCCCAATTAACTGGTCCTGGCAGAGGAGTGCTGGCCAACAAGCATGTTGTGACCAATCCCAGTGGCCCGCGCATTATTGGACCATAGCACACTTAAAAAAAAAAAAAAATCCATGCTGTTATTCCTGGCTGTGTCTGCTGTATTCATGTTCAGACTGTAGTCACTGCCCATCAACCAAAGAAAAATATATATTTTTAAGTTATGGGACTGTTCACAGCAGACAAAACAACTTTAGTAAAATATAATAATAATAAAAAATATATAAAAAGGTATTCTATGTTTGGTAGCAGTTTGTAAAAACCATTTTAACAGTTTGATAAATTGTGACCAGGATTTATCAGAGGTGGAAAATGAAAACATCATGAAAAATGAACATATCACCTGTTGAAACCATCTGCACAACATGGATAGTTTAATTCTCACTAGTGTAACAAGCTGACAGTCCAAGCAGGGTAATAATTAAAAAGGGTTTCTGCTGACTTAAAACAACTTCAATTCCATCCAAACACAAAGTGATAATTCATTTTACTGTTGCTATGACTTGTATCACATGTTTTTTCTGGCAAAAAGAATAAGAAATTCCACAAAAGATGTACCGAACATGCTACAGCTAATCGCTACTAGCAGTTTGTGCTTTCAAAACACCATAAAAGTCTATGTGAATAACGTCTTGCTAAATGTATGTTAATAAAATGTTTATAGAAGTTACTATGTGCTGATGTAAAATACATTTTTTATCCAGTGTTTACAATGGTCTATTTAAGATATGCTGAGCTATCATGTTAATATTGTGGAAAAGAATAAGAAATGTTGCTAACCTGAGCTTGAGGAGTGCAAACATCGATGTGGAAGAAATGGGCAAGCTCAATGTTTTTTTTTTTTAATAGTAAAATGTATAAAAAGAAACTTAAAGTTAGATTATACAGTGTTGTTTAAAAAACCACAAAAAACACATTCACCTCACATGTAAAAATCCCACATTTCTATTTGTGAAACCTGTGAAATATGCTCTGCTCATGCTTTCTGTGAGGTTTTGGAATATTTTCAACAAGTTAATTCGATCTTATGTAATCATGTGTTTTTTTATAAGTCTAAATCTAGTCACAATCTGTTTATTAATCAAGGTGATGTTTTCAAGAAATAATTTGTTTTGGCCCTCATGTTTGGTATTGCAAACCCCCACAAAGCAAGGGCATTCTGTTGTTTGTGTTTGTTTCATGTGGCCCCTGATGTTGCTGGATTTACCACTGATTTCTATACAGTATATCTTTTTTTATACCTTTTAATTTGCTCTGTTGTAGATAACTTTTAAGTTTTATGTCTTTCCAAACCTTAAGTTTTGGATCATGGACAAAATATTTTACTTGTCAAAATTGGCTGATGCTGGTGAACCCAGTGGTGCAGGCAAGCAGGTGAGGACTCAGAAATATGTAAAATAAGAATTTATTAACAGAATTAAAGAGCTGCCATGAAAGCAAAACAAAACAGAATGAACAGGGGGTACTCACAATACAGACGGGTCATGAAAGAGAAACAGAGGATCAGGGGAAACACAGACATAAACACGACATCAGGGACAAAACCACAACTCCTACAGTACTCCACTCGAAGACGCTGCATGCCTGTACAGCCATCCACTCTTTGTATGTGTCATGCTCATGAAATGGAAATGGAGGCATAGTAGGGTAATTGTTAGGGAAATTATTTCATGCTGTTGTATTCATTCGTACTCATCTACCCACACAGACTCATGTTCGTGCTGCTGTTGTTCGGCATATTGTTTTGCACTATTAGTGTTTAGCGTATTTCTTAGTTTAGCATATTTCTTAATTCATATCTTAGATCTAATTACTGTTTACTGTCAACAAGGAAGAGGGCCGGCAATGGAGGAGGGGCGTACCAAAGAGACCATCTTATCACAAGCAGAACTGGTTTGTTCCACTTTGGAGTAAGCTGTTGGGGGAAGAATCAGTTTTGTTGTGTGTTTCCTTGACTGATGAAGTCTTCCGGATCGAAGGCGAAACGTTTCAGCACAAAAAAAGAAACTGTCCAGATGACCTGACTGAAAAATGTTGGATTTTATACAAAGTACCTGGATTATTGAGCACGAACTTTGTTATTACTGTTTAGTTTTACAATTGATACTTTTGCTATTGTTGGATGTAACTGCGGGACCCTGTGTTAGGCCTGTCACGATAACAAATTTTGCTGGGCAAATAATTGTCTCAGAAATTACTGAGATAAATGATAATATTGTTTGAACTGTAACAATAATTATACGTCAAATTTTAGAAGTGATTTGTTTGGGGTGTAGTGCCATTTTTGACCACCTGATGGCAGTATAAGACTGTTTGCACCAAAGGATGGGTAGTTGAGCAGCGTGTCTCTTTAAGAAAAATGGGAGTGAGGGTCCTTGACGTGACATGAGCTGACATGATGAAAGCTCCGTGATTTGAGCTCTTTAGCATAGCATTTTTCACACAAAGCTTTTAATTAAAAAAAAAAATCAGTAAACAAGTTCTCAGCTTCTTTTGCAGAGAAAAACAACTTTTTACATGAAGGCATGGGTTTCAACCGTGAATTTTGGATCTTAACAAGACAAAGGTTTATTCCCGAGATCAGCTTTTAGCTTAGCTCGTAGCTTAGCTTCTCAGCTTAGCTGATCCAAAAACACCATTTTGGATGGTTAAAACAGATTTTAAAGAGAAAAGAGTAAGGGAGGGTCAGTGAATGGTAAATGGACTGTATTTATATAGCGCCTTTCTATCTTATTTCAAGATACTCAAAGCGCTTTACACTACAATCTGTATCCTCATTTACCCATTCATACAGCACTCTACTAGATCTCTACAAAGTTAATTGAACAAATTATTCTAATGAGACTAATCAGCGCTTTAGACCACATTCATACACTGATGGGACACACATCAGAGGCAACAAAGGGTTCAGTGTCTTACTCAGGAACACTTCGACATGTGACTGCTGGTGGATTCGAACCCCCAACTCTCACATTGGAGGACGACTGCTCTAACCACTCAGCCACAGCAGTGAAGTCACCGAAGTTGAGCCATGTCTTCAGTAGAAAGAGAGAGACACGAAGAAACGATAAAGCTGGTAAATTAAATTGAGGTAGATCATTTTCATTCATCATGTGATTAATTGATTTATTTTTTATCGCCAAAGGCCTACCTTGTCTACACAATTTAGTTCCACCTCAAGTTCCATATACTGTATGATGAGAATGACAATAAAGAACCTTGAACCTTGTAAGTGGCATCATGGTTTGTTTTTTCGAAGACGCAACAAGGCTTTTACGAAAAATCCTTTGAGTCTTTACTGCATGTTTTGATTTTCTTTCATCCAACTCTTTTTGACATTCTCAAAGCAGAAGTACAAAAATGCAAATAAATAAATAACAACAAAAGAAAAAAAGGAACCACTGTTTAATACACAATGACAGATTTTTAAAGCTGAGTTAAAAAGAAAAAGTAAGTGAGCTGCCAATTTCTTTTTTACAAAGAATATACGTTAAAACATTCATAGTTGAACTAAAACTGTGTTGCCCTTTTTTTGATGCACAGATTAAATAAAACAGTTTGGTAATTCTACCCTCCTGCTGCCCTTGGGTCAAAATGACCCATAAGTCCTAAATCCAAAATTTTTGCCTGTTTTTCTTGTATTAAAAAAAAAAAAGACTTAAAATTACTCAGCTCTCTCTAATGGATATTTGCATCATTCCATCTATGTTCTGGCCATGAATTGTTTTCAATCTACCAAACGAACCTTAAACAGTGTTCACATTCCCAGGTTTAAGCTGCAGTTTATTTCAACTGAGACAAACCACAACCAGCTATAGATATTTTTAAATGAAGTGCAACCGTTGAGGAGTTATTCATTTAAATACAAAGTAAAAGTGCAATACATATTTATGTCACCTCAGATCTCAAAAATCTGCAAGAAAAACATTCACTTGCGATGCGACTTGTCTCAAGTGTAGCTCAGTTGCAGCTGATTGATGTTTAAAAGTGTTTCCTGTTTCTCCGGCTCTTGAGACGTCAGTCTGGGCTAATGATGGTCAATAATAAATTCAATGACAGAGGTAAAAAAGCCATGCGGACACTGGCACAGCCAGAAGAATATTCTAGGTCAGACAGCTGAGGATTAATTTACAATGCAGTGTGACTGAATATAAGAACAGCCTTCTGGGTACAGACGTGAAAGAGTTAGGGAGACAGAATGGTGCAAAGCTGCAGGCTTGTGTGTGATTGGATGAGTGTTAAAAAACATTGGCGGTGACAGAGATGTCATCAGCTCAGACTCATTCAGACAGGTAATCACAAAGGAAACTTCCAAACATGTCTATCAAAGGAATAGTTTGGATTTTTATATGTTCTGTGGAGTGTCACGATCTTCCTAATCTACCATTAAATCAAAGGTTTCTAACAAGTATGCGTTTAAAAAAAAATTCAATATTGAAAAATTTCTCATTGTAATTTGTTTTGGTCACATATCGCCTGCAGATGATATTGCTCAGAACATTAGAAGTTTGAAATTTCTGGCAGAAGTTTTCTTGGAGAAGAAAAGCTGGCTTGTTGGAGCTGGGGAAGAGGAAGAGGGAAGAGGAAGTATAAATAAATCATACACTGTTCCTAACAGGACACAGCATGAGGCAGCAAAAATCCCCAGCACAAAAAAGTAACATACTGATGACATAAAGACATATGCATGTGGAGTGGGTGAGGGTGGGGGTCGCAGCACAGGACACCCAAGTGAGTAGTACAGCCACTAGTGCTTTCGCATCTACCTAGGTTGCTGCACTTGGGGTGGGGGGTGGGGGGTGGTGGGGGTGTTTGAATAAGGGAGTCCAGCGAGGGTGGTGAATTTGAGGGGAAGTAGTCCATGAGCACTGTCCAGATACCCCCCCCCCCCCCCCCCGCCCCAGTCCTGATAAGAGATGGTGCAGTGTTTGTCAGCCGACTCAGTAGAGCTCTGAATCAGGTCCATGTCTTTGGGGAAGGAAGTGGGTAGGGGAGGGGGGAGCAGAGCATCTTGTTCACATAACATCCAGGAAAATTTGAGATATTCATCCTTCCAAGGCTGATGCCGGGAAAGCCAGATTCAGATAGCAACATTTGTTTTGGGTCAGGCCAAGCTCTATTAATTTCCATCTCCCTTTTATAGTCTCGCTAGTACGTCTCAATGGCGACTCCAAACAGCCAAATTGTGGTCACATACGCCGAGTTGAGGTCTTACAACTTCGCTGAGATCTATTCCTTCCCATCAGCAAGATTCAGGAGCCGCAAGCCTGCAATTCTTCTCAGCAAGAACTGTGTCCAGTTTACGGCTCAGCTCACACAACGTTCCAATCTGAGTGTTGACAGCAATGCACATTCCTTCACACATGCTGTGCAGCCTTACAATTGCCAGAACAGATGCTGACGTTTTCCAAATGTCTCTCTATGCCAGGTAACCACCAATTCCAAAAAGCAGAAATCCTGTTATAATAAATCCAATTATGTAAACATCTTCAGCGTCCTCAACTGACAAGATGGAAAGACAGACACTCTTCCACTTCCCCCAATACTCCATCTGGCTGCCAGTGTCCCACTGGGGCAGGAGGGCTCTCATTCACCCTGTCTTCACGCTGAGAAAATTTGATAAATTGTGTTGAGAGACCAGCTGACCAGATCCATAATTTACAATTCAGAAGATCCAAAAAAGTTCAATCTGGTCCTCTGGACATTCAAAATAAACAAAAAACAAAACAAAGTGGTGTCTGATTGTAATCTTAAACTGACCACCTCTATTGCATCATCAACAGGAATGCACGTAAAGAGTGATGTGACATCAAAAGAGACCATTGTTTCATCAGTCTCCATGATGACATCCCTCACCTTATCCACAAAGTCCATGGTGTTCTGTATGTGGTGTTCTGAGCTGCCAACTAAAGGGATGAGTACAGACGCCAGATATTTGGAAACATTGTAAGTGACTGAGTTAATCATGCTAACGATTGGTCTTAAAGGTACACCTTGTTTGTGTATTTTAGGTAAACCATACAGACTAGGTGTGGCCTCCCCTGGGTACAGTGTGTGGTACAGAAAACGGTCAATAGCCTTGTCCTGCTCCAAATTTTTCAGGCAATCTATCAACGTCTTCTTGTAATTGCTTCCTGGATCTCTCTTCAGAGGTTCATAAGTGGTTAAGTCACTAAGGAGTGTCATAACTTTCTCATGATAGTCTTTCTGGTTCAAAATCACTGTGCACCTTCCTTTGTCTGCTGGGAGAATGATGATGTTTTTGTCCTTGCTAAGAGTGGCGAGTGCATCCCTCTCCTCTCTACATCAGCAGAGCAGGGAAGGAGCAGGAGGGAAAAGCGTCCGCCTCCGCTGAGAGCAAGAAGGAAAAAACAACAACATAAAAGTCTGATTATATGCACTGAATGCCAAATTGACTGTGGTCCACTGCAATTAATGGTCAAAATGAAATATTTGTTGCGAAACACTCTTTGAGAAATGGTGATGAAAATTCTGCACCCCATCCACACTACAATGGACGTTTTTAAAAACTGAGGTTTTCTGCTGCACTTGCCCTCCCAGTCACACACAAACAGCTTTCCATAGCCTAGATTGGTTTCACTTAGACCTGTGTGAAGAGGAGATTTACTCATTACTTTGTGGTTCAACTTTTGTGGACTCACTCTTTCATGGTTTTTCAAAGAGTGAACATGAGGGAAACAAAATTGTACTGGACACAACATGATTGTCAGCTTTATTATTACTCGTGATTGGGACAGTACGAGATACTGTACAGTAAAAAGTTAACAAAAAAAATTAAATATTTTGGACAGGTGTCACCATTTTGTAGTTTTCTCTTAGTAAGCCTACACTGTATTGCTGCTCATAAGAGCTACATTTCCCAGAAGCCAACAGTGCTCTGCCCAGAAGCCTCGTTGCCTTTTGCTGAAATAAGTAGAGGGAAAGTTTTAATTTCATCTGAGAAAGTTCGGTCATTTACAGTGACTTTGGCACCCAGTGGATTCAGAGAGCCACACAGAACCAGACCAGAACTGAAGCAGAACCAGACTCCTAATCACATAGGTGAGCCTGAGAGCTGGAAGCTGGCCAACGAGGATTTCCAAGCAGGGACGCACAGCCATAGGTCTGGCGTTCTCTCTGGAGAACACCGGTACTTTCGTTATGCACATTTGGACTTGCTTTAGTTCCATGCTGCCCATCCGAAGGTCTGTCCCCTCCCCAAAAAAGTGCTTTGGCACTCAAGGGCTGCACAGAACCAGAGCAGAACTGGACCTCCAGACCCATCAGGGAACCCGAGAGCTCGTAGCTGGCGCACGAGGACTTCCGTTCAGGGACACGCAGCCGTAGGTCTGGTGTTCTCTCTGGAGCCCACTGCCACTACCCTGAGCCAGAGAGCCAACCAGAACTGGCAGGGTAGGTCTGCCAAAACGGAACCAAGTCAGAGCGGAACCGAGTCACTGCTGTTCTGCCAGCTGGTGAGTAAAGTTATATACATATGTTGTTAAAATGCTGTAGGTTTAAGAGTTTTGAACATTGCAAAAGTGTGGGAAGGTTTTCC
>NC_056513.1:26795047-26800173 GCF_014905685.2 Nematolebias whitei
GTCTCTCGGATGAGAGACGAAACGTTTCTACATTTTTTTGCTTTGTTTTTTTTTTTTTTTTTTTTTTTTTTAATGTCCAGAGGACCAGATTGAACTTTTTTGGATTCTTATTATTTATACGCCACAACAAAAGGTGATGGTGACTGTTATCAAAATTTCTCATGAACCAGCTGATAAATTTCTATGAAACATGCAGAAAGTATTCATTGGATGAGCATCTGCAATTGATCAACCTTTGGAGTCAATTTGATACAAGATGGCCACCACAGCTAATGAACCTTAAAAAGTACAAAATTAGCTGTAACTGAGTTAATTGTACTTTTATTGAGGTAAATTTTAGTGTGTTAGTAGCTGAGACTTCTCCCTAAATCACATTTTGAGAGCTAACAAATAGAAAACATGAGAATGAACTGTCAGTTTTACAGTTTAATGTGGTAGTAGTTGAAGTATGATTGCTCATTTTATTTTATTTCATTCAGGTTTGACCAAAACAGGAACAAGTGCATCATCTCTCAACAGTACGATCTTATTCTAAAACATTGGCATAAAAAGCTGCTGGACATACAGTACATTCCTGCAAAGTTTTTTTCTTGCAGTAAATTATTATTTACTTGTTATTTTACTCATAAATGTTTTTATACAGCTGTTTTGTGTTAACTTCTCTGCATGATGCACCTTCTCTTTCTCCGTCTTGGTGTTGACTCTTTTTTACTTAGTGACATCATTTTTTGACACCATTTTGGCAACAAGTCACTGGACTGCAGCGTCATTTTATTTACTTTGATAAATGTTAATGTTGCTCTCCACCTGCGCGCCGTCTGCCTGCGAGTTCTTATAGTTGGCTCACCCCCCAGACTGTGCTAAAACATCTGTAATTAAAGAGCAAGCATTCCTCCACCTGCTGCCTTCCATGATGGAGTTTTAACTAAAACTGTCTGTTCTTCAAAGATTACAAAGTTTTAGTCATTTTGGTCAAAAGCTGAAAATAACTTGTGTGATTTCACGTGAATTTATCGGCACTTGGATCACAAGCTTAGCTACCACATCCAATTCATTTAGATAAACATTTTTGTGTTAGCTAATATGGATTGACTGTGAGGGCCATCTTGGACCGGTTTGATTCCAGAAGTCAATCAGTTGAACATGTATCTGTAATGATGTTTCTGGAAATTGAATTAAAATTCATCCAAATGCTTCATGAGATGTTTTGCTAACAAACAAACAGGTTGACTCCAGTCAATGCTGAAGATTTTCAAACAAGATTTCATGCAATGAGTGGCACTTGAAGTACGTGTTATAAATGAATATCAGATGCATCAACAGACTAGCTCAAGCTGCAAAACTGACTGGATTATATCCATTTGGTTGGCTGTGGTGGCCATCTTGACTGGCGTTAGCACCAAAGTTTAATCAGTTATATTGCTATATCCAATAATTACTTCCTAAAAGTTTAGTTAAAATCCATCCATTGGTTCATGAGATATTTTGCTAACAGGCACAGACAAAAGCATCTTCAGCGGGCGGTATGACAATGTAACTGTTGCTCTTGGTCTTCTAGCTGATCAGTAATCTGCCTTTTCTTTGCTTTAAGGGAAATTAAACTTCTAAATTGAAAATACATTCATAAAGAATGCAACAAATATTTGATAGTATTTTTTAATCATTATTTGTGTTTCATGGCCTTTTCTTCCTCCAAACAACAAAAAATAAAATAAAATAAAATAACTGGAGATAAATGAAGCACATTTTGCCCCCCAAAACAAATAAAGATGAAATGCAGGACCGAGTGTGTAAGCTGTGTTTTTTTTTTTTTTAAGTTCAGTAAAATAACAGAGAAATGAGAAACTGAGCCACTACATGTGCTGAGATGAGTTCCATCCATCTGATGGAAGCCACCCAGCATCCTCCGGATCTCCATCAGCACCGGTTGAGCGTCACGAGGCTCCTACCTTACAAGATTCATTTAGTGCAAATCAGCAACAGTTGACGGCGGACAGTTCGGGTAAAAAGCTGCTTCCCCTCCTGAGCGTGGAGCGAATGAACCGCTGAGGTTTAACGTAACGCAGCCGGTGACCTCTTCCTCTTTATCAGCTGAAGCGGCGCCGGGCGACGGGAGGCGGATTCATCTCGACCCGCAGCTGCCGACTGTTTCTGAGAGGCTCCGGTCCGGAAGTGTGGGCGTCTGGAAACGGTCGGTGCTGCTGCTGGTGACTCTGGATGTGAGCCTACAACGACCAGTTCACCTCCTCCTCATCATCACGACTCAGTGAGGAAGAAGGCTGTTCTCATCACTCATCTTTTTTTTTTTTTTTTTAATTCATAGCTGAGGGAATTCGTGATGCTCTGCGTGAAGTTCCACCGCCGGCCGCTGGGTGGCGGTGCAGGCGCACAGCTGGAGTGACACGACCATAAACAGTTTTTGTTTTGACCTTCCAGAAACTGTAATACATCTTCTTTTTTTTCACAGTTTAGCAGGTTTATTAAAAACCATATTTGAAGGAATTTTTCCTTACGTTGGGAAAATGTTTTGTTTTTTTAGATTCCCCAGAAAGGATGCTAAATGTTTTGCTTTTTATATAATAAACTTGCTAATTATTTTGGCCAAATTTTACATTCATAAATGTAAATTTACTAACAAAACGCCATGCTTTCTTCATTTTATTAAGGATGTGGTACTATATGTGAAATTAATAACATACTCTACCAACAAAAAGGCCCTTAGGACAATTTCTATCTGTAAATCTTTGCAAACATTTGTTTAATTAACATCCCTGGTTGTTCATATAAGTGTTGTGTTCTTTTGTATACTCCATTCATTGTTTGTTTTACTTGTCATTTGCTTGAATAAAGATTTATTTAAAAAAAAACCACTGAACGATGTTTTTGTATCACCAAAATGTCTCATTGGACACATTTTTATTAAACTTTAAAAAGGAATCTCTGGATATACCTGATTACACCATGGAGTCAACCCAATTCAAGATGGCTGCCTCAGCCAACTAACCTTAATAAAAAGCATAAATGGTTTCAATTTAGTTCATTTTACAGATATTGACATAACATTTGGTGTGACAGTAGCTAAGACTAATCCGCAACACATATTCTGAGCACTAAAACTGCGTAAAATCTTTGTTTTAAATTGTCAAAGTATTTAGGTACTCTGTTAGCAAAATAACTCATAAATCACTGGCAGGATTTTAATGAAACGTTCAGGAAATAATTGATCTTTTACAAATACTAAAGAGGATAATCAACGTCATTATTTTGCAGTGCATTGTGCTCTAGATCATAGGTGTCCAAATTGCTGCCCGAGGGCCATTTGCGGCCCTTGGAGTGATTTTGTGCGGCCCACAACTGCAGTTTTAGAATGGCATCATTTTGGCCAGCAGGCTTAAAAGGTCAATGCAGACTTTCTGCAAATTCTTTGATAATCCTTTTATATGTAATATTTGGGTTTAACAGCAAAATGGATGAAAAACAATCTTTTCAAAATGAGTAATATTAAACAAAATACAAACCTTCGGCTGTGATCTTTTTATTTTCAGTTCATGGTACAAATCATCGCAAACCTTTGCTAATTTATACCAGAAAGGAGACTTTTGGACAATGATTCATAAAACTTGGCTAAATATCAGTTGATAAAATAATCAAAAAGGAAATTGGTCCTTTTTAAATGAATACAATGTGGTGTCATCGACATACGAGTTGATCAACTTGATCAAATCTTCTATGAATCTGTCGTAGCAACTGACAGCTGGACATTTTTTCAGGACTTAGATCAGCCTTTTGGGCCGTCCATGGTCCAAAAGGCTGATCGACCCCCTTTTTAAAGGACAATTACTCAAATTACGGTTTTGTTGCTGAGAACAGACTAAAATGAACTTTACAAACACAAGAAAACAGACATAGACCCAACAAATCAAATAAATCAAATATATATATATATAAGCTTAGTGTTTATGAGGCCTTTAATGTTTTGGATCTAGAACAATTTAAATAAAACGTTCTCCACCAAAATTAGTAAACTTTTGTCTTTTATCCAAAATATTGTGCATGTTGAGAGTTAAATTCACAATTTTTATGGCCCACGAGTCTTTTCACCTTGATAGTTTTGGCCCACATATGAAAAAGTTTGAAAACCCCTGGTCTAGATATTCATGCCTTCTTCTGTAATTTTTTTTTTTTTTTTTTGCTATCACTGACCTTTTAAGTTTGATGTTTCATCTTTGCATTTGTATCCTTTATTTAACCAGGAAAAATAACTCATTGAGATTAAAAACCTCTTTTCCAAGAGTGACCTGGCCAAGACAGCAGCATAAAACACACAACAAATCCAAAATACTAAACCAAATACACAAAATACATATCCAGGAGAAATCACAATAATTACACACGAGAGCAGTTACAGGAGCAAAGTGATCTGATCTCTCGTTCCTTTAAAATTGATTTAAATTGTCCCAACGTAACAAGAGATGATAACTTTAAATCCTTCTGCAGAATATTCCAAGTGGCAGGGGCGAAATATTTAAAAGCCTTTTTACCCAGTTCAGTTTTGACCTTTGGGACCTGCTTCAAAATGATGTCCTGAGAGTGCAGACTATAATGGTTAAAAGCTCTAGATAAAAGTGAACATAAATATGTAGTAAGATGCCCAAGGATGCATTTATAGACAAAAACCAACAAGTGAGAAAGTCTGCGGTCAGTCAAAGAGGGACATTTTGCTGTATCATACAAAGTGCAGTGATGTGTTCGATAGCCACAGTCAGTCATAAAATGGAGGGCACAATGATATACAGCATCCATTTTTCTCAAAATCAGGGCTGAAGAGTTCATAAGTAACAGATCTCCATAATCCACCAGGGGCAGAATAGTTGAAACAATCAGGTTCCTTCTGACTTGGTGTGAGAAACACTTTTTATTTCTAAAAAAGAAACCCAATTTAACCTGATGCATGCTCAATAATCCAGGTAGAAAAATCTAAAAAAGTTAAATCTGGTCCTCTGGACATTCAAAAAAAACAAAAAAACAAAGCAAATCAACAAAAAATATAGAAACGTTTCGTCTCTCATCCGAGAGACTTCCTCAGTCTGAGGTGCTGTTTTCAGCTCAGTCTCTTAAATAGCACC
>NC_056513.1:26800273-26801548 GCF_014905685.2 Nematolebias whitei
TGTGCAGTATGAATTTTAAGTGCTGGCTGACTGCTGAAGTATTTAAAGTTAAACTGAGCAGAAAAACAGCTAAAATCAGCTAAATTATTGCTAAAATATAAAACAAGCAACACAATGGCTAAAAGTCCAAATTAGCACATTTGCTGCTAAAAGCTAAAACTGGCAAAATGGTGGCTATAAGCAAAAAAAAAAAGCAAACAGTAGCTAAAACTGCAGCTAAAGCTTAAAATTAGCAAGACTATAGTAAAAAAAAAAACTTTATTGGCAAAGTGTAACTAAAAGCTAAATCACAGGTAAGGGATAAAATTAGCAAAAGTTTAGATTAAAAAATTTATCAGGACAGAAAAAACTTCAAATGTTAAAAACAGATTAACATTTTTCCTAGACCTAAATGATAAATCAAACCATTATTACATCCCCCCGTGACCCAAAATGGAAGAAACGGGTAAAAGATAATGGATGTATGTATTATTACATCCTTCTATTTGCTTTTCCTTTTATTGTATATGTTATATCTTATTATGTTAAAATAAAGAGAAGATTTCTTTGTGTTTTTCAGTGGTATCATGAAACCAGGGATGAATGCCATCATGGGGGCAACCGGAAGTGGAAAAACATCGTAACTCCTTTCTTTTTCCTCAGAATACACATGTGTACTTCTACCATCTCCACAGATACATAAAGACAATTTTTACTATCTCTTCACAGACTCCTGGATGTAATCGCAGGCAGAAAAGATCCAGCTGGACTTCGTCAGGGACAGGTCCTGGTGAATGGCAGAGCTGTCACCTCTGAGCTCAGGCTCAGCTCTGCCTACGTGGTGCAGGTAAACAAACGTGGAGTCAGACAGACAGCCTCCTTTAGTATAGCAGGAGCTTTTACATCCTGTTTGTGTTTTCAGGATGATATCCTCATGGGAACTCTAACAGTGAGAGAAAACCTCCGGTTTAGTGCCAACCTGCGCCTCAACCCCAAGTTGTACTCCTCTACTAATAAAAACAATCGTGTGAACACCATCATCAAAGAGCTGGGCCTCACAGACTGTGCTGACACCAAGGTACACTGTTCATATTAACACATGCAACTTGATCTGCACATGAGAAGAAGGTCTAGAAAAATGCTCAGATCTCTAGACAGACAGACAGACAGACAGACAGACAGACAGGCAGGCAGGCAGGCAGATAGATAGATAGATAGATAGATAGATAGATAGATAGATAGATAGATAGATAGATAGATAGATAGATAGATAGATAGATAGATAGATAGATAGAT
>NC_056513.1:26801648-26812949 GCF_014905685.2 Nematolebias whitei
GATGGATGGATGGATGGATGGATGGGTGGATAGATGGGCGATTGATGAATAGATGAATGATGGATGGAAGAATAGATTGATGGATGGATGGATGGATGGATGGATGGATGGATGGATGGATGGATGGATGGAATTTTTGACTTTTGGAAGCTATGATGTTTGAAATTTGGGAAGTTTGGAAGGAAGGTCAGAGTTTCCAAATTATTGAATTTGGAATTTCTGAAGTTCGGAACTTTGGAATTTTGGAATTTTGGAACTTCGGGAGTTTGGACTTTGGATTTCAGAATATTGGAATTTGGGAATTTTTTTTAAATTCGAAAGTTCAAAACTTTGGAATTTCAGAATTTTTGAATTTCAGAATATAGGAGTTTTGGAATTTATGAAGTTTGTCATTTTGGAAGTCCAGATTTTGAAATATCGGAATTTAAGAATTTCTTATGTTTGGACATTCAGAACTTTGGAATTTTGGAAGCTAAGACATTTGGAATTTGGAAGTTCGGAAATTTGGAAGTTTGGAAGGAAGTTCAAAGTTTCCAAATTTTTGAATTTCGGAATACAATAAGTTTGGAAAACTATTCAATTTTAGCAAATCATTTAAGGAAATGAGGTCAATTTGTCCTCCAGTAGTCTAATCCTATAGCAGCATAACAAGCCAACCCTAACTATATGATTTACCAAAAAGGAAAGTCTTGATCCCAGTCTTAAAACTGGACAATGTGTCAGCCTCATGGACAGAAACTGGAAGTTGGTTCCATAAGAGAGGAGCCTGATAACTGAAAGATCTTCCGCCCATTCTGCTTTTGGAAACTCTACAAAAATACATATGAAATAATCAAAAAGAAGCAGAATACTCAAATTTGGGCAAGACAAATATGCATATGATGTGTTTTCATGTGTTCGATGGTCAATTTAATCTTGCTGAAAGTTCTAACGTACTTCATTAGCATATGTAACAATACAACAAACAATGAAATGAAGGCATAATTGTTTTGGTGAAAGCTTGAATATAAAATTATTTTCAATCTCATACAGTTTTGTAAGGTATCTTGCTGTTGTGGCTGACTCTCAGCTACCACCACATCAAATTTTAAAGTTTTATCCATGCTTCTTCTTCTTTCGGCTTTTCCCTCTTCAGGGGTCTACACAGAGAGTCATCCTCCTCCACCTCACTCTGTCCTCTGCATCCTCTGTCCTCACTCCAACTACTTCCATGTCCTCTCTAACTGCATCCATGTATCTCCTCTTTGTATTTTTCCTGGCAGCTGCATTTCTAACATCCTTCTACCAGTATACCCACTGTCCCTCCTCTGGACATGTCCAAACCATCTCAGTCTGGCCTCTCTAACTTTATCTCCCAGTTATATGTTTGTGTTTGTTAATGTTGATTAACTGTGATTAACCTGAAAGGTTATACAGTTTATGTCAATCTAATAGCTTTACGACAAGTGTACTTTATTTCAAATCTTCAAAGCTTATTTAATATTGTTAAACCTGGAAGCTGCAAATGTTGCCACTGATGTTTGCTACAAACCTGTGACAGATATAGTAATTGAGTTGCGTCGTTGCACAGTAACCTCTGTCTGGACTCCTCTGAACAGGTGCAAAAGAAGATTTTACAAATAAAAATAGATTTGTGAATATTTCTTGCTTCCTCTCTGATTCTCTGCTGCTTCACCACACTGCTCTCTGTTCATCTATTGACAAGCTCCTTTCTCCCCTGCAGTGTGTATCAGTTATGAATTGCTCTTTTACTGCTTGATAAAATGAAAAGTGTCAACTGTGTCACACTTGATACATGTCAGACTCAGCTCTTCCTCATGCTTACATGTCAGTGCTTCTTTCTGCCCAGAAGTGCAGTGAAATTGACCCCTTTCCCTCTCTGGACCATACAAGTGAGCGCTACAGCAACTGTGCAGAACAGGCAGTGTGAGAAAGGTTGGACCTGCAGCGATAATAGGCTCTGAGGGGGGAAAAGCTGCTTTAAAATAATTTACAAGTGCAAAAAGCCAAAAGGAAGAAATTTGTAGCTGTATTTCTTTACCTGTGCAGCTCAAGTCCATTTCAGTGCTGTTTCGCTCTTCCTGGCCGCTGCATAACCAGTTATGTGTGTGGATTCAGATCGGCACAGAGTTTCTGCGCGGTGTGTCAGGAGGAGAGAGAAAAAGGTGCAGCATCGGGATGGAGCTCATCACGTCTCCTTCATTGTTGTTTCTGGATGAGCCAACCACAGGCCTGGACTCCAACACGGCCAACTGCATCGTCGGTCTACTGCACAGGTACGGCTCAGTTTTTGATGGTTTGCCCAACAACACATAAAATACAAAATGAGAACTTGGAGCTCATCACACAGCCAATGCAGCTGAAGCTTCTGGGTAAAAAGCGAGCTGTGCATTGTGTGAATGTTTGTGAAACATTCACATTATTGTGATCCATTTTTCTTCTGTACATTTTTCAGCATCTTTCTCGTTCCACAGTTTTTGTGCTATTTCAACAAATTATAAATCAAAACGTTCAGGAGAAGGGTGCTATGACTTTTGGTATTGGTGCAACTTTGGCTTTTTGAAATATTTAGCCTTTTCTGTCATTTTTTTCCTCATAAGAAATGAATTGAGCTTATTTTACATTCTTTGACTCTTTACCTTTTACTGCTCATTCAGCTTCAAACATTCAGCTTCTTTCAGCTTCCTTGTGCAAATTAAATAAAAATGCAGCTACTTTCAGCTAATTTCAGCTGGGGTTTTTTAGCTGTTTTGTGCTCCTTTCAGATTCTTTCTTCTAACTACAACATTTTTGTGCTTCTTCTGACTTCTTTCTGCTCCTTTCAGCTAATTTCTGCACGTTTCAGCTTTTTCTACTATTTTAGCTACTATTTAGCTGTTTTATGCTAATTTTAGCCTTTTCAGCTAATTCCACGTTTTGCAGTCATTTCAACATTTTCAGCCTAATTTAGCAAAATTGTGCTCTCTCCTCTTCATTCTGTTAATTTAAGCTTCATTCTTTTTTTGAGCTACTTTTCATCTGTTTTCGTTTAGCTAATTTCAGCTTTTTCTAAGTAAATTCCACTTTTTTCTTCTCGTTTCTGCTTCTGTCAGCCAAATTGTGCAAACGTTCTGCTAATTTAAGCTTGTTCTATCTTTTCAGCTAGCTTTTTAGCATTTTTTTAGTTAATTTGAGCTGTTTTTAGATTAATTCACATTTTTCTGGTAATCTCTGCTACTTTCAGCCTAATTAACTTATTTATAATTTAAGCTTCTTATACTCCTTTAAGCTTTTTTCTGCTAGTTTCAGCTTTTTGCTATTTCAGGTAGTATTTAACTGGTTTTATGTTAATTTTAACTTTTTCAGCTAATTCCACATGTTTTCAGCTCATTTCAGCTCTTTTTACTTCTTTCTGGTAATTTAACCTTCTTCCTGCCTTTTCAGCTACTTTTCAGCTATTTTCTGCCAATTGCAGCTTTTTACAGCTAATTTATATCCTAATTATCATAATTTATATGCTCATTTCTGCTTATTTAAAGCTAATTCAGCAAACATGTTTTTTCTGCTTTCTTCTGCTCATGGTTTTGTTCTTACATTTCAGCCACATTTCAGCATGTTTTAGCTGTTTTTCCAGCAAGTTCTTCTGTAATAAGCATTCACACTGCATTTTCACAGGAAATGCAATTACTCTATAGTTATTGTTAGCTTTGAGCAAATTTTTTCACTGCTGTCAAGCAAATAATCTCATGACCGTCTCTTGCTTTAAAATATATAACTTAATGTAAATATTCAAATATGTGCTCAGGCTCTCCAGAAAAGGAAAGACGGTGATCTTCTCCATTCACCAGCCACGATACTCTATCTTCAAGCAGTTTGACCACCTGACCCTGATGCACAAAGGAGAGATAGTGTACGCAGGAGCAGCAGAGCGTGCTCTGGACTACTTTACAGGCCTCGGTATGAACTTTGTGTCCATGCCATGAAAGTCAGATTTAAAGAAAAATGAAATGTGGTGCTTAAAAATCACAAGTCACACTTTTTTCATTCTAATACTTACGCGTATCATCCCAGTATAAAAGGAGATCTTTATAACCTGGAGGGTGGCTTTTATTTTTCATCAATTCTCATGCTATATCTCATTTAAACATGTCTTTATGTAGACTGTTTTTTCCTATACATAGAGCACTCATTAGAAAGTTGCATGAGGATGTGCTGAATCTGTGTGTCCATGTTTGGACAGGATATCAGATCGAAGCTTTCAACAACCCTGCTGACTTCTTCATGGATATCACAAACGGAGAAGCAACGTCAACAGTAGAAGCGCTAACTACAGGTAATTTATACAAAACGAAAAGGGGTTCACAAAAACACTCATGCCTAATAGTTACATGTTTTAACACTTGAGAGTAGAAAACGTCTAGACTATATGTGTCAAACTCAAGGCCCGGGGGCCAAATGTGGCCCTTGCTGACATCTTATCTGGCCCTCAAGATGATAAGTGAAATGTAAAATACTTCTGTCTTTTAAATTTTTTCAGTAATCTTTGATTATGATGTCAAAAGCACAACAGAGAACATCAAATGAGACCAATCAAACTCTTGTTGAAGAACCTGTGACCAAGAAAAGATGTCGGGTATCTGATTTGATTTAATGTAGATTCTGAAATTGGCATTTAGTTTGAAAAAGGTTTTAATTTTGGCCCCCTTTTGTCAGTGAGTTTGACTCCCCTGGTCTAGACACTTGAGTCAGACTGAGTTCAAATGAAAGAAACGTTCCTGCGTGTCAAAGTTTTAAACAAAGTTCTTGCATGGGTCTGGAGGTCCTCCCCCAGAAAAGTTTGAATAAAGTGAATGTGATTTCCTGCATTTTAATGTATTTTAATGGGTCAATAAACATCTACGTGCTTGTAAAAAAATACAATAATAAATTATATATATATATATATACTTTATATTTGTCTCTGGTATAGACAACTTATGAACTCTGCTTTGAACGACTCATTGAGTTGGCAGAACACAGTCTTCCAAAGAATAAACATTTTACATCACTTTTGTTTTGATCTTTAACAAACTGAAGCCTGGTTTTAGACGTCATGTGCAGAGAACAGTTCCCTCGTCGCTCTTCATAAAGTATTTAACGTTGAATCCATCCCTTATCTGTGGCTCTGTCGTGTGTGGTGTTTTACTCCTAGTGGACGACGATAAAAACTCGTTGGCAGCACATTACCGCCAGTCCCAGCTGCATCAGAACGTGATGGAGGAGCTGGAGGACGTGACCCAGAGCATCGCTGGGGTGGCCCCCAGTGAAGAACGAGCACCAGCTTATGTCACCTCCTTCCTCTATCAGGTCAACAAGCCTATATTTGAACATTTCGTGGACAGACGTGTACATTTCTTTTGTTTACAGCAGTGAAGGAAATCAGAATCTCAGCTGAGATAATGATTAACAGAAACAGATGAGTTTATGAGAACCGTTCACCTGTTATATCACTGAACTTGGCTGACCGCAGGTTGAACTCGTGCACAGTGCTTAAAACACACAGATTGTTATTTAATGTGTGTGAAACAGATGCGGGTGGTGTGTGGCCGGACGGTGCTGAACATTTTGAGGAACCCTCAGACCTCTTACGCCCAGCTGGCTCTCAACATCTTTTTTGGGATTCTGGTAGGACTCATTTACTACCAGATGCCCCTGACTCTGCCCGAGGCTTTACAGAACAGGTAGCAACACTACCTGCAGCTCCAAGTATGAATGCTCCATTTTAACCCAAATTACATCGCTTAGAAATACTGACATGAAATGGAAATGCTATAAACTATCAATATCTAACTTGTTGTAGATAACTTCTTGAACAGCCTCAGTTTGGAGAAAACCTGTTTGGCTCTGACCAGACTGACAAGCTAACAACAGATTCAAGTGGGGCTAAGATTAAAGTGGATTACTTCAATCTAGAAAATAATTCATACCGGTTCATGTGAACACTCATACATACAATGCACAACTATTCCAGCCGAAATATCATGATATTCCCATTGGAAGTGCCCCAGACTGCACTGGAAAAGCTACAGCTAGCTGCTGCTGTTAGTTGTGCTTGCAAAATATATTTTTTTTAAATGTCAATGAGCATATGATGAGAAAACAACAAAAATGTAAAGATTCACCACATTCATGATTTTTAGCATTTACACAAAAAGCTGTGAAGAAGATTTGTGTGGAAAAGTTGTAAGAATTGTTCTTTTACTCACATCTGAGGTAATTCAAAAGCTATCTACAACAGGTAAGATATTTATTGTTCATTTTTCCAAAGAATCTCACTTTAAAGGAATTGAAATATACTCAATGAAATGGAAATTGCAATTAGCAATTATAGTTTTTTTTCTCAGCTTTATTTTAATTTCATATGTAAGCAAGGTGGTGACCGAACATAAATGAGTAAAGAAAATCCAAATCAATAAAAGAATAAAGGCAGAATCACAAAAATATAATAAATAAAAGTCAAGTGCTGGTACATATGGTAATAATACTTTAATATCAGCTTCAAATAAGTCAAAAATGAGAAGATGTTTCACGACGACAGAATAATTTTTATCTTGTTTAATTGTTCGTACGTTTTTGGAAGTAAAATTCAGTCCGATATGATGAAGTGATGGCCCAACCTTCATCTTCCTCCATCTGTGGCAGGAGTGGAGCGTTCTTCTTCCTTATTATCAACATGGTGTTTGGGAATCTTTCCGCTGTTGAACTCTTTATCAACGAAAGAGTGATCTTCATGTAAGTGACACTTTAAACTTATAAGTGCATTCATATCATTATATAATATTCTTGTTGCTTTCCTCATGTCAAAAATATCAACAAAATCTTTCAGTTTTCGTTTTGTATTTAAAAAATAAAAACCTCTCTGGCTTCCAGTTTAATACAGCACTCAGCCTTAAACCAATTTGTTCATATTATGGTTTAAAAACTTTTTTCCCCCTTTGGATTTCATAATAATTTCCTAAAACGATGATTGGAAAACTTGAAGAAATAGAAGTTTGGTTTTCTATGTACTGATACTATTGTTTGGTTTCTCTGTGATGAAGAAAAGTACTGTCAATTTTCTAGCAAAATTATACTTTTGATAAAATTCACGAGGCTAAAGTTGCACAGTTTGAACTTGTAGAAATAAACTGAGGGGTGTTGCTTTTTGTTTTGTTGTCTTTTAATATATCCCCAAATGACACAAGTAAATTCATTAGATTATTCAAAGTGTCATACACAGCAGACATCACTCTTAAACTACACACACTGATACACTCATACAGCAGCAATAGACGCATTGATAATGTTGTTGTTTGTATATTTATGTAATTTGTGCGCGTTGTTGTTTATTGTTATTGCAGTCACGAGAACTCCAGCGGTTATTACCGTACATCTGTTTACTTCCTGTCAAAGATCTTTGCTGATCTCATCCCGAACCGCATGATCCCGATATTTGTGTTTTCAGCCATCGCCTACTATATGATGGGTAACATCATCTGAGCACACACAGAAAAAAATCCACATGATGTGTCTGAAAATTACAAAATAACTGGAAACAGAAGCAGCTTTTGACTATTTTTGTGTTGTTTGCGTGTTTGTTTTTACATTTTTGAATGGTTATTACTTAATGCAGAAATACCAACAGCTAGAATGTGCTTTTGTACGTTTTTCAGCTGGTTTAGGAAACTGTTCATGCTGTTTTATCTCAAAAGTCTTTCTGTTTAGAGATTTTTTCATTCAAGCTTTATACAGGTTAGACTCATTGAAACTCAAAGACTCATTTACAAGAGAGACCTGTCTTAAACAAAGAACGCAGATGAGGTACAGACAACAATAGACAATCCTGTAAAATGCATATAAAGTGAAAAAGAAAATGGGAGAAATTACATTAAAAAAAAACCAGCTACATTATAAAGTGATGTAAAATATTAAAAACAAGAACATGTCATTGGTTTTTGTCATGAACAGTTGTTTAAAATCTCTTAGAGAGGTCATGGTCAAGAATAGCTTCAGATATTTTTGTAGGATGCTCAGGAAACAGGAGCGGAGTAGGAGAAGACCCTTTTGCCTAGTTCGGTCCTCACTGAGGGGACACTGCAGGTAATAATGTCCTGAGAGCGCACGCTGTAGCTACACACAAGAAGTTACATGTAGGAGGAGATGTATGAAGGTAACAAACCAAGAAGTGATTTAAAGATGAAAATGTACCAGTGTGGGATTCTGCATGAAGTTAATGATGTCCAGTTAACAAGTGAATACAGGGTGCAGTGGTGGGTACAATAGTTACAGCTAGTTGTGAATTTTAGCGCACCGTGATAGACAGTGTCCAGCATCAGGGTGCTTGTGGGGCACTCATGTGAATAATGTCACTGTAGTCAATGGAGGGAAGGAAAGTAACAGTTACAAGGTGTTAGATAGGATCTGTTTCTAAAAAGAAACCCAGTTTCACTTTCAGTTTCTTTACCAAGTTTTCGACGTGAGGCTTAAAAGAGATGTGAATCGACCAAATTACCCAAGTATTTGTAAGAATCGAAAAACTCAAATGGGACATCATTCATAGATAAAATAGAAGGAAGGACTGCTGGAACCAACTTCCTATTTGAAAACATCCTTTGGTTTTATCAGCATTTCACACAAGTTTGAGACAGAACAAATCTGATGATATCAAATGCAGACTGTAAACGCTGGAAAACCTTAGCAACTGTTCTAGCTCGACAATAAACAAATGTGTCGTCCGCATAGCAATGAAAGGATGCATCAGGAATGATCTGAACTACGTTGGGGCGGCTGTGGCTGAGTGGTTAGAGCAGTCGTCCTCCTATGCGAGAGTTGGGGGTTTGAGTCTACCAGCAGTCACATGTCGAAGTGTCCCTGGGCAAGACACTGAACCCCTCATAGCCTTTGATGTGTGTCCCATCAGTGTACGAATGTGATAAAGCACTGTTTAGTCTCATTAGAATGATTTGTTCGATTAGCTTTGTAGAGATGTAGAGTGCTGTATGAATGGGTAAATGAGGGCACAGATTGTAGTGTAAAGTGCTTTGAGTATCTTGAAATAAGATGGAAAGGTGCTATGTAAGTACAGTTCATTTACCATTTACCATATACTTATGCAGATTGTAAAGAGGGTGGGTCCTAAGATGGAACCTTGTGGTACACCATTGTTAACAGTTAAGCCCCTTATCCACGGGTCTTTTTGGTACTCCTATGTAACTAGTTGTGGCCGATTGCAGGATTTATCAACAATGCCTTTAACGGTGGAACCCACCCCATTTTTGGGACCTAAATCACTGAGGTCCCAGGTCTGGTTCTTTTAGGGTCTAGTTGTGACATCAGCGCACTGTAGGTCACTGATTGGTCAGGGGGCGTATTCATTGGTGGAGGGCGGAGATTCAGTCTTCCACCGGAAATCACAATCCACCATTTTCTTTTTCACCCGCATAACAGACAACAAGAAATCGGAGGAGCTTATTTTGGAATATTTTATAAGGTAAAACAAATAATCATGGCACAACCGTGGTCGAATGCTGAAGTTCAGGCATTTCTCTGTTTGCTGGCCGATGAACAAGTGCAGCGCGAGCTAGATGGAACGAAACGAAATAAAAAGATTTTTCAAGAGATGTCTGCGCAGATGGCGGTGCAGGGCTTCCATCGCACACCAAAGCAAAGAGGAAAGCTTAAAAAACTAATAGTTGATGGTGAGTGTATTTTATTTACTTTAAGCATATTTCCTTTTCCTCATGCAACCGTTTCTTTGCGTTTTCTGAAAGTACTCTGAACAAACGAGGCAGACGCGGTTACGTCGTCATTAGTTAGCATCATTGCTAACTGTACTCTGTTGCTGTTTTTCCACTCTTATTTTGATGCAGAAAGTCCCACTGAACATGAAGGTTCGCCAGATTCTGCTTTTGACTGTCCAATCCTCCCCGCTTCTGACCCTTCCCGACCACACCAGCTCCAAGTACATCTACACCACCAAGTACATCTACACCACAGAGTACATCTATGCCACCAGGCACATCCACGCCACCGGGCACAGCCACACCATCGGGCAACACGCAGCAGAGCGGCACCGAACAGCACCCGTTACTAGGTAAGAAGCAACAATCGTGTTTAACATCACATTGATCGTGTCGATATGAATGTTGTTTTGTTTTTGTTGTAAAACACCTTGCATGTATTCAAACTACTTGTTTATTCAGTTGTAATGGATAAATGCTAAATTTAGTTATTCATTTATTACTTAAACTTTCATTTATGAAGTTTATTATTGAAATTATACAGGGTGTAGTGATTTTTGTTCAGATTAACGATGCTCTGTTCTTTTTCTAAATTAGCACAAACCGTTGTAAATGACTACATGTAGTTTATTTATGCCCACCTGCTTACTATCATTAAAGTACTAGACTGCTTTATGAACAGAATCATTTCTGATCTTGTGAACAAACACCTTTTGAAATTAGCAGGAACTTTAATGTAAATAATTTATTCAAAAACTCTACCTGTACTTCATCATCTAACAGCCATTTTCTTGTGTGTTATTCCTAGGCAATAGGAAGCGCAGATCAACAAGTGCAGCAGAGAGCTTTGTTTCTGCGCACACAGAACAAGAGGAGATGAACCAGAAGCAGAGAGAGAAACACTTCCATTTTATTTGTGAGGATGCCAAAAAAGCAAGGCAAGAAGAAGCTGCAGCAGCGAGGAAGCAGGAGAAGGCAATTAGGAGGGAGGAGATGGCCTTGAGGAGAGAGGAAGCAGATGTTCGCAGAGAGGAAGCAGCACAGCGAAGGCAGGAGGCTGAACAGAGTGCTGCTTTCAGTCAGGCACTCCTTGGGGTGCTGGAATCCATTGCCCGTTCCATGGCAAACAGACATGTTTAAAAATATTTAGAGTAGATCATAGTTGATCTATAGAAATGTAGATCCTGCAAGGTAAGCCCACAAATAGCCAAACGTAGCTTGTTAAGTTTGCATATATAATTAGTGTATAATTGGTTTTTTTTGTACAGGTCTTTATTTCTAATAAAAGAAACATTTTCAAGTCTTGAGCTTCCATCTGATCATCAAAAGTGAAGTGCTTACAGTGTTTTTTTACGTCAATAGTGTAGGATAAGTGAAGTAATTGTTTTTTACCTGTAACAATGCTGGTGAAGATTCTCAGTTATCCTTGACACGGCAAATCCCCCCCCCAAAACAGATAAAAACAAAACCACAGGACTTTTTTTAAAACTGAAGACGTTTCGCTAATCATCCGAGGAGCACACACAATTCAATGAAAAAAGGAATCTGGGATTAAAGTTATAAA
>NC_056513.1:26813049-26820309 GCF_014905685.2 Nematolebias whitei
CACACCTCTGGAGTCAACCTGATTCAAGATGGCCGCCACATAAATCTGCCAGTGTTTTCCAGATATTGAGCTACAAGTTGGTGTGGTTGTGGCTAACAGCTCACATGGGATCTTGACATTAACTGCTGGAGTCAACTCTGTCTTTCTGTTAGCAAAATATCTCATAAACCACAAGGTTGATTTGAATAAAACTAAAAATCACAGTCCACCCTTTTCTGAGCCCACTCCTTGTTTTGCTCATGGGTGAGGGAAGAATGGAGCGCAAGATTGACAAGTGGGTTGATGCAGCATCTGCAGTACTGCAGACTCTGTGCCGGTCCGTTGTGGTGAAGAGGGAGCTGAGCTGTAAGGCAAAGCTCTCTGTTTACAGGTCAGTCTACGTTCCTACCTTCACCTATGGTCACGAGCTCTGGGTAGTGACCAAAAGAATGAGATCGTGGATACAGGCGGGTGAAATGTGTTTCCTCTGCAGGGTAGCTGGACTCTCCCTTACAGACAGGGTGAGAAGTTCAGTTATCCAGGACAGACTCAGAGTAGAACCTCTGCTCCTCCACATCGAGAGGAGCCAGCTGAGGTGGTTCGGACATCTGGTAAGGATGTTTCCTGGGTGCCTCCCTAGGGAGGTGCTTTGGGCATGTCCGACTGGGAGGAGACCCCGGGGAAGACCCAGGACATGGTAGAGAGACTATGTCTCTTGGTTGGCCTGGGAACACCTTGGGGTGGTTCCCTGCTCATGACCCCAGACCCAACTGTGGATGAAGCGGAAGATAACGGATGGATGATTGGATGGATGGATGATTGGATGGAAAAAACAAAGTCATACTACGTGCATCTACAACTGATGACCTTTTGAAATCAGCTCAATTTAATTTAGCTGCCATACCCAATTTACTCTGAAAACATAAAACAACTTTTTTCTTCTTCTTCTTTCGGCTGCTCCCTTCTTCAGGGGTCGCCACAGCGAACTTACTCGCATGAAGACTTGGCAATTATTTTTATGCCGGATGTCCTTCCTGACACAACCACAGACACCGAGCTACCACAGCCCTCTGTGTGGAGCAGAGAGCTGCTGTCTAGGGCGCCCGGGGGAGCAGATGGTGGGGGTTAAGGGCCTTGCTCAAGGGTCCAGAGTGGGGCAAATGAGGGTGGAGGCAGGTGTACCAATCCCATCCACATTGTCGGTATCGGGAGTTGAACCAGCAATCTTCCAATCACAAGCACACGTCTCAAAAATACAAACATAAAATAACTATGATTTAGTGAATTTTACCAATGTTGAGCTAAACTTTGACGTGGTACGAGCGGAGTTATTCACAACACATCCTCTGAGCGCTAATATCTCTGTTTAAAACTTCAGCTCTTAAGGCAGCAGGCATTCATTCAAAAAGATTTAGGTTTTTATTATTAAAAAAAAACACATTTTCAATAGGGTTGTGTTGAAATTTGTGTGCCATTTAATGACATTTTAAACGTTTTTATGTTTTGTGATCAGTAATTTGACGATGAACATTTTAAACCATACCTTTAAAATATTTAAACTTCTGGTAAAAGTACAAGGATGAATCATAAAACATGACTATATGTTATTAACAGCGTTTTATTAGAAGAAGGCAGGTCATCTTTACAGTCGTCGCTCACACAGAGCTTCTGAAATCCTGCCCGAACAAAATGAAACTCTTCTACTTGAAGAACTTTGAACCGTGACACATTCACTTTTTCAAATATGGATTCCCCAAAGACATATGTATGCAGATTTGCACATCTTTTGACAAAATATTGCACATTATTTCTCAAAACTACAAGAAAATCCCCTGAATAGTTACAGTGCAGCTTCCACAGTAAGAGTGATGTGTTAACTGTACCATTAACATTTGGGATGTTGTGCAAGAGCATTAAGATATATATATATATTTTTTAATATTTTTTCTTTTTTTATTAGATTTAGGTAAAAATAATAATGTGAACTCACACAGGAAACAAAACTTTTTTTTTATTGATAGTTCAGGTTTTAGAAAAGCTTCCTCTTTGTTCTGAGTCAATTGATACAAAGAGGGGCATAACTGTGCTGCCTGAATAAGAACCTGGCATTTTGTTTTTATACATGATAGATACGTGAACGTCATAAACAAGAACTATTGAGTTTGTTGTCTGTTTCTTTGTTCAGCAGGATTTTTCAGAGCGTGGCACCAGCTTCAGTTTGATGGGCCGTTTTGGCTGAAGTAGACCCTGGATGTCCAGCTCAAAGGGAATCTGGCAGGAAATTACATGAGTAGAGAACAAACAAAAAAAGTCAACAGTGAAGAAAGCAAAAATGACTTCTCCCTTGTATATTTTTCATATTTGAAACTACTGGAAAAACCTTATAAACCTGACACTTGGCCTTTTATCTACTTTACATTTCATAGAAATTAAGTATTAGCACATCAAGATCATATTACACTTTTGTTCAAAGTCCAACATCAGATAAAGGGTTTGGACCTTTGGACTGGCAGAGATAAATTTCACGACGTTATGTAACGTTCTAAATCACCATCCATGACTCGTGTTTGAATACTCGCTCTAAAGTAGGAGCACCAGTCTGTATAAAGATCCACATCTGTGCTCTCACCTCGGTCTCTTTACACACAGAGAAGCTGTACTGCTGCAGGATCTCCACCATTGCAAGTTTGATCATCACCAGAGCAAAGCGCATCCCAATGCAGTTTCTCGGCCCCGCTCCAAAAGGCATGTAGTAGTAGGGATCGATTTTGTCCTTGTTTTCCTTGCTGAACCTGATGGTACAAACGCAAAAATACGCATACGCAGTTGTGTTTGCGTTAAGCACAGATGTGCAAAAAAAAAAACAACTTGTGCAGTGGATTGCATTTATTTTCTTAAATTTGTTCTTTTTGTACCTCTCAGGTTTGAATTTCTCTGGTTCGGGCCACACTTCGGGGTCCCGGTGCATAGGCCATGTGGGCATCAGGACAACCATATTTTTTGGAATCACAAGGCCATTAATCTCCACAGTTGCCTTGGCAACACGTTCAAGGCGTGCAGCGATGGGGAAGAGTCGAAGGGACTCGTTGATGACGCTGTCCAGATACTCCATTTCCATCAAGGCCTGGTATTGAATCGGAGCCTACACAAACACAAGCACACCTGCATTCACGGCAGTGATGTATACATGTGCCTCACGAGTCCCCAAGTTCACAAAAACACATTTAGCTTTCTCCTTTCAAATGCTGTGTCTTCTCACTTTAACCATACCTTGTTTGGGAAGGTGGCATCAATCTCCTCCTGAAGTTTCTTCATGACCTCTGGGTTTGTTGCCAAATTGAAAGCCAAGAAAGTGAGAGTGCTGCTGGTTGTTTCATAACCAGCGAAAAGGAAAATCATGGACTGGGAAAGGATCTCATGATCGTTCAAACCTGTGACGATTGAAAGCATACAATATGGTTTGTAAGGCTTGAAGTTGTGTGCGTGTGTGTGTAGCTGGGTGTGTGCATCACCTTTGTCCTGCTGCACCTCACCGTGGTCGTTGTTTTTCTGAGAATCAATCATCAGCTGGAGGAAATCCACTCGACCCTACGAGATGAAATCTGATCATTTTTCTGAACCTACCGAGGCAAAGAAGTGAAAAGACTCAACAAAGACTCGCCTGCGGTTTTACCTGCTGCTTGCTTTTCTCACGATTGGACTTGATCTTTCGCAGAGAAGCATAAAAGAAGTCTGTCACAGATGTAGGGAAGAAGGAAAACTCGAGCTTTTCAAATAAGGGACCAACGATCGGGAAGAGGGCTGAAAATAAATAACACATGTATGACTACCAAAGACAAAACTGCAAACATATTCATATTCAGATAAGGTGTACTGTATTTTTGAGCTGCAGAAATGTATTGTTTATGGGTTTAACAATATTATGGTTAATGGTATAAGACACACATTTCAAAACAGTACATTTATTTAACCAGATTTTTGTCATTCGGTAGATTCTAGGGTTCCGCAGGGCTCAGTCTTAGGCCCACTCCTCTTCACGCTGTACCCGCTCCCTCTTGGGTCTAATTTTTAGAAATTTGGGGATCTTCTTTCATTGTTACATGGATGACACACAGATATACAGTATGTCCTGCTAAAGAAAAAGGACTCTAACTCTCTGGGCCCTCTGTTTTCATGTCTGGAGGACATAAAAGCCTGGATGGCTGTGAACTTCTTAAAGTTCAATAAGGGAAAGACTGAGGTGAGGGCCTTTGGAAGCTCCACCGAGACTCCCAATGTAGATGTTGGTTTCTTGGCCCAGTATATCAGGCCAACTATCTTGAGAACCGCTGTATAAATAAAGTTTTACTTACTTACTTACTATTACAAACCTAGGGGTCAAAGTTGATGCTAGTAGATTAGAAAATCACATGAGAGCAGTTGTTAAAACTATTTTTTTCTATTTGAGGCAGCTGGCTAAAGTAAAGCCGATTCTTTCTCAGCGGCATTTTGAAACAGTAGTTCACGCCTTTGTGACCACTCGGCTGAATGCACTGTATACAGGAATCAGTGATTCATGTATCTCTCAGCTTCAGAGGGTCCAGAATGCTGCTGCACGGCTTTTAACTGGCACACGAAAGTTTGACTACATTTCTCCAGTTTTAGCCTCCCTGCACTGGCTGCCCGCACATTTTATGATTCATTTCAAAATTATTTTATTTGCTTTTAAAGCTCTTAATGGATTTGCTCCACCCTATCTGTCCAAGTTACTACATCCATACACGCTCTCGATCCCTCAAGTCATGTGATCAGCTGCTCCTGAGCGTGCCGAGCTTTTGCTGTGTCAGCTCCTAAACTGTGGAACAACCTTCCCTTGGACATCAGACAGATCTCTTCCCGGTCTGTTTTTAAATCCCTTCTCAAAACCATCTCTTCCCCTTGGCCTTTGACACCATCTGTAATGTTGACTTTTAATTATTTTAATTGCTCTTTGCTATCTGACTGTATGATTGTTTTAGTATGTGTTCAGCACTTTGGTCTTGTGGGTGTTTAAAGTGCTCTATAAATAAAGCTGGTATTATATGGTATTCTTGTACATAGGTTTACAGTACTATGAGATTCTTGGGTCATCTCACAGGAAATCTGAGGACTGGGAGAACTCAGCTGTAAACCTATGAGCCTGTTGTGGTTTGATTTGCATCATGAGCCTGTTTCAGACGTTTTAACTTGAACGTTTTAGATCTTAAGCCACTTTTCATCTCCAGCTTTTTTAGGGATTTCACAATTTGTTGGTATGTACTCGAGGCCATTCAAAAAACAGAGTCCAGCTTTATGAGTATCAAATATTCAACATCTGAATATGCAAAAAAAAAAAAAGCTGCTTTGAAAGATACTTAAAAAAAATCCAATTGTTAGGGCAAACGTTTATAAGTCAGAATATTTATAAAGTTTAGAGATGTGCAACATTAGGCCTTTTAAAACATATTTTACCAACTGCAAGGAAGAGAGGGCTCAACAGGTCAAACTTCAGCATCTTCTTGATGTTTGTGACAAAAGGATCTGACGGGTTGTTGAGTGAGTCAATGTCCACACTGAAGGCTGTGCTGGTCACTATATCCATACTGTACGGGCCAAAGAAGCTGTAGATGCACACAGATTTGTTTAAAACACCATAAAGTGGTACATTTATACATTTGTCATCATTTGTAAGCGCTCTTACTCCTTCATCTCCAGTGGTTCATCCTCGTCTACCTTCTTTTTCATGCTGCCGACCAGGTTAGCGGAATGGCGCTTCATTATGTCAAACATCTGAAGCATAGACAACAAACACCATAAAAAGACACATCACCGGAGGAAATAAAAAGAGAACTTTTAGGGGGAGAGGTGGGCACACCTCTTTCAGTCTCCCTGAAGTGAAAGAAGGAGAAAGGACACTGCGGATCCTCCTCCACTGATCGTCCTCTGCTATAGACACGGCATCATACAGAGGTCCGTTCAGACGGAAGTTCTGCAACAATAAAACGCAGATGAACTCAAATGGAAGCCATAAGCCAGAGAGAATGAATGAGCTTTGCACTGCGGTGACTGCATACTCTGCGGTTGGTGAACAGAGAGTAGCACTCCTTAATTAGAATAGTTTTTATTATGGCGGGATCAGCAATACACATCACAGGCTGCCTGCCATCGTATATTCTGAGAAACACAAGAACATCAACAACAGAGGCAACGAGAATTAATGAGTCAGTGAAAATCCTTATAAAGTAAGCAATCAGCTCTTCTAGCTACGGCTGTTGTGGAAAGTGAAAAGAAGAAATAATATAAATCTGCAGAGTAGGAAAAAAAAGCCAACTTACCCCCAAACCTTCCCATATTTTTTAAAGCATTCTTCATCAAAGGCAAAGAATCCCTGGGTAGAAAAATAAAAATGTGCACATAAAAACACAAGTTCTTAAAATAAACATTAAAATATATATTTTAATAAACTGATTGTCCCGAACATTTTCAAATTTAACATCGTTTTCAGCATCCATACTATTATATTACGACATTTTTTTAATATTTCCTTTTTTTTTTATTTCAAGCTAACTGCCTCTGCCTACTTTGTGCTTTTACTATTTGTGCTATGACTTGTGGATTTTGTAATTTTAATACTTAAAAAAAAAAAATCCAACTTTATTTACAATAAAAATGTATTTATGCACATAAGCATCCTTTAATTCATGTAATAATGAAAAAAGCCCAACAGATAACAGCTATGGAAATGTGAACAAGATTTAAATAAGTTGTATTACACAAGTTAAAATTAACATGTTACTAAACATGTTAGATAAGACGTTCCAAAATAAAACCCTAATTATAACGTCAGGAAACCTGCACATTGTGTCATAGCTTTATGATTTCTTTTAGGGAGTTTTCAAGCAGTTTAGTTCTTAACAAATGCCAAACTTGTATTAAAGCTTCAGTTTACGCAGGTTAATTCCCTCATCAACCCCACTTCAACAATTTGTGTCAACTTTAAGTCAAAATGTTCTTGTTTTCAGCGCTTAAATATGTCATATAGCTCAGCATGTTCCCTTACCTTTTGATAGATGTATCAAAAAACACAGTTTTTGTATCGTTTATGGAAAAAAATGGAACTAATTCATGTATTAAAAAAGTTATATACACTTACCTTTCGATACTGCAGCAAAGTGCCAAATAAGGGAAGAGGTTTGGGGCCAGGAATGCCTAATTTTTTAAATGTCCCATAAGGCCAGTACACTGTAAAAAAAAAACTGTAGTTTTTACAGGAAAACTCTGGCA
>NC_056513.1:26820409-26825667 GCF_014905685.2 Nematolebias whitei
CCACGCATGCACGGAGAGAACATGCAAACTCCACCCAGAAAGTCCTCCCAGCCGGGATTCGACCCGATGACCTTCTCGCTGAGAGGCAGCAGCTCTACGAACTGAGCCACCGTGCCGCCCATATTTAACCATATTCAGTGATAATTTTGCCAGACGTAGTTTATGTGATGCACTGATTGAATTATTTATAAACATTCATATTTTAACTTGTATTTTATAAAGTTAAATGGACTGTACTTGTAAAGCGCTTTACAACACAATCTGTGCCCTCGTGTATTCGTTCATTCATCACTCTGCTGTATCAATACAAATAATCGTCAGAGCTTTAGCTCATCCATACACCGATGGATGATGAAAGGTTTGAGATAAACATATAAAATAAAATAAACAGTGAAATATGTGTAAAAAGACACAGTTTTCCTGGCGGGCAGAACTGTAGTGAAAGTTTGTTGGTTGTGAATCTCGTCTGAGGTATTCACTGGGAGCTTTTGACAACCCAGTTCTGGTTAACCACCCGCCAGATTCCAACCGTCTCGCTGAGTCTTTCTCTCCTCCGGTTTTCAGATGATGAATTTATTGGTTTCTTCTCCTGCGGGGAAGCGTCGCATTGACAGCTTCTGTATTGTTTACAAATTTCTCTTTAACACCGAGCCGCCTTCCTCCGCCGTTTCCTTTTCTTTCCTCGTTCCCACACAGAGGAAGAGCTCTCCTGCTAATTAGAGACTTGCCAGAGGAATCTCAGCGGGACAAAAGAAGCCATTCAGACCAGTGGGCTGGTGAAAAGGCTGCGCTGGCAGCAGCGATCGCGACGCTCGGCGAAATGACGAGGCTTCGCTTTGAAACCCGTCCTCTTGAAAAAGACACCCGACTCTTGACTTCGAGCAGCGCCGATCGGAGCTTGCAGCTTTTCTCCCTTAGCTTGTCGATCACATTGAGCTGTGGGAGTTCAGCTCAGACCTGGCTCACTGTCTGCACAGTGGTGCAGTGGTTCACCAAGCTAATTCTGTCTGTTAGCAAAACATCTCATGAATCACTGATCAGATTTGAATGAAACTTTGAGGAAGAAATCATTGGGCTGACGTCTGCACCCGATTTAATTTTTGGACCAATTCAAGATGGCCGCCACTGCTAATCAAAGCAAACAGAAAAAAATTGCTTTTTCTCACTTGATTTTACAGACATTGAGCCAAATTCTGGTCTGCTAGCTAAGAATCATCAGCAACTTGTACTCTTGAGTGCTAATTGATTGCACAAGATTTGTGTTTAAAACAGTGTCATTAATTATTAGAGTCAAACCTGTCTGTTAGCAAAATACCTCATAAACCACTAGATTTTAATGAAACTGTCATAAATTGGATTTTCATCTGCAAGTGATTAACTTTTGGAGTTAAAGTAGTCCCTCACTTATCACAGGGGTTACGTTCCAGACACCCCCGCGATACATGAAAATCCACGGAGCAGGTTCATTGTATTTATTTTAATAATTATATATATTTAAGGCTTTATAATCCCTTCCCACACTCTTGCAATGTTCTTAACAATGTTCTAAACTCTTAAACCTACGTAATTTTGACAACATTTGTATGTATGTATGTATGTATGTATGTATGTATGTATGAGACTAACCTGGATAAATAAAGGCTACACACACATGTATTGTACAGTACTGCAAAATTTTATATGGGTACTCACTAGGGAAGCTACTATAACTTGAAGGATGAGTTCAGCTTCAGGATTGTTTGAACTTTCCTGCCAGTTCTGTGAGCTTAATAGATAGATTGTTACTTTTGACTTTGTGTTGCAAAACTATTTTTACCACATCAGTTTCTCCGCTATGTTTGCTCCCTCCATTGCTCCAAGCAGTGGCTGGAAGCACTGTTGGCTTCTGGGGCTTGTAGTTCTTTTGACTTGCATTACAGTTTAGGCTTATTGAAAGAAAACTACAGAATGGCGGCACCTGTCTGATATAAATATATGTTTTGTTTTTTGTCCTATTGGTTGGTTCCTGCTCCCGTCCGCTCCCATTAACTTTTTATCCCGTACCGTCCCAAATCACTTGAGTAATATTAAAGTTGACAATCATGTGTCATGTACAAGCTTACATTGAAAACCCGCAAAAGAGCGAGTCCGCGTAAGTCGAACCGCAAAGTATTGAGGGACTACTGTAGTCAGTTTAAACTGCCATCTTTGAATGTGTGAACAATGTACACTAAATTAAATATTTAAAAAATGAGCAGTAAACATAAGTACAAGATTGGTCCAAAGGTCAAGCTCAAAAGAAACACGTTTTCTGTGGCGATGCTAAACATAGAAATGCTGGAGGACCGAACATCAGCAGCCTCTCACATATTTGCCGAGACATTTCACCTGGTCACCTCTTAGACATCAAAGTGTGTCTGGAATGGAAATGGGACTACCATGATGTCATTGCACGACAATGTCCACCCACACATTCAGCACCAATGTGCTACTTTAACACTGACCAGACGAGTGGGCCTTGGTATCACCTGTTCCAAATGGGGTTCTCTTTGGAAAGCAACTGTGGAAAGATGTGTGAGTGTGCCATTGCTAAGATAAATGAGTTATTTTCTCACAAGCTTCATGTGCTACGCCTTAGTACTTTATTGGGGGTGGGGGATATTTTAGGGAGTGTTCTTTGATAGGACGTTCTTGGACATTAGATAATTGCAGGCATGAAGTGGATGTGACCGCAGAAGGTGGACACACAGTTTGGAATAAGGCTTAAGATACTGATACTCTGTGTGAACTGTGATGTTGCACTGTCACAACATGGATCACATTCAACATATCTTGTACACAAGGTCAACTTTCAGACTGCATTCATGTGAACATGATGACTCTAAAATGACAGACGATGTCAGCCATATGCACAGTAAATGCTTTCGAGGGATAGTTCAGTTTTTTTAATAGAATTCTGTGAAAAAGTTATAAACATTTGTTAAAAGCTTAGCATTCCTTGAAAGACTGTCACTCTGTCTTTCATGCCAGAGTATTAAACTTTGATCTTTCTACGTTAAGAAGTGACAGTTTCAATTGCTTTGGGCAAACCTTAAAAATAACATTATGAACAATCTCATGCAATGTCATGGAGGCCGAGATGTTGTGTGGGGCAGAGGAGCCGACTCGGGACCCCAATGTCCTGGGCTCGATCCCCGGTCATTGCACATCTCGTGGTGTCTCTGAGCTGGACACATTATCCCCATTTGTTCCGGGACGCCTTCCACAGCTGCCCACTGCTCCACCTGGTGGTGGATGAATTAAATGCATATAGCCCATTTTGCCATTGTATGGCAACATACAATGATGACAATACATAACATATTATTATTATTATTATTATTATTATGATGTGATGTCACACTCACGGAATGTGTTTGAGATGACTCTCATCTACTACATTATCCTAGCTAAAAATCTGTAAGATTGACTGATAGCCATTTTTGTGATAGCTAATGTTGATTAGCTGTGGTCATCATCTTAAATTAGACTGACTCCAAAAGTTAATTGGTTGTAGATTTTTATCCAATGATTACTTTCTCAGTTTCATTAAACTCCAATCAGTGGACAGTAGATATTTTGCTAAGAGACAAAAAAGGTTGACACCAAAATGTAATGCTAAAGTTTTAAGCAAAGATTTTGGACAATGTGTGGTAATTGGAGTATGTGGTGCAAATGACTCTCAGCATGCTAAATTTTATAGCAATAGATGCAAAAAGGAGCAAACTGTACAGATTTCTTTATCTTCATAAGATTACTAACAGACGGACAAAGTTGACTCCAAACATTTAATGTTATAGTTTTAAACAAATGTCTTGTGTAAGCTTTTTTGCACTCAGAATATGTAAATGGACTGTACTTATATAGCACCTTTCGATCTAATCAAGATTCTCAAAGCACTTTACAACCCAATCTGTGCCCTCATTTACCTCCACACACACGTTCACACAGCACTCAAACACATCTCTACAAAGCTAATCTGAATTTGTAGAGACTAATCAGTGCTTTAGTTCACATTCATAAACTGATGGGACACATATCTGAGGCAATGAGGTAGGGATGCACAATACTGGATTTTTGGCCGATACGTTAAAAATTATTTGGCCGATAACCAATAACCGATACTAATACCAATATTTTTTTCCCTAGACCTACTTACAGAGACTACATAGCTTTCTCTGCTGTGGAATTCAAATACTACATTATTCTGCATGGTCTTTGTTAATTTAGCCTGCTACCAAATGCAGATGCAAAAAAGGGGGCTGAAAATGATGTAACACTATATATATAACAGAGTCAGAGATTCTTTATTGTTGTTTGCACCACCTGTGGTACATGTAGTGGAGTGAAATTATGTACACAGGGTCCCAGTTACATCCAACAATAAAAATGTAA
This sequence comes from Nematolebias whitei, assembly GCF_014905685.2. Classification (NCBI taxonomy): domain Eukaryota; kingdom Metazoa; phylum Chordata; class Actinopteri; order Cyprinodontiformes; family Rivulidae; genus Nematolebias; species Nematolebias whitei. The sequence continues at coordinate 26,824,823 of NC_056513.1, forward strand.
AAGAAAAACAATGATAATATCTAAGATATGAACTAAGAAAAACATCAACTAAATATACACTAAGCACTAATAGCATAAAACATTACGTCGAACATCAGCACAAACATGAACATGAGTCTGTGTGAGCAGATGAGCACGCATGAACACATCAACATTGAAACAGATCAGCAGCAACATTGAAACAGATCAGCAGCAACATGAAACAGATCAGCAGCAACATGATGTGATTTTTTTCACAGTGATTATTCTAGTTAGAGATTCATAAGTCTAACAGCCTCAGGGTAGAAGCTGTTCCTTAGTGGTTCTACACTTAATGCTCCTCAACCTCCTTCCTGAGGGGAGCGGGACAAAAAGTGTGTGCGCTGGGTGAGTGGGGTCCTTCATGATGCAGGTGATTTTCTTCCTGCATCTAAAGGTGTAAATGTCTGTGATGGTGGGGAGACTGACTCCAACAGACTTCTGTGCAGCCTTCACCACTTTCTGCAAAGCTTTTCTTTCTGCATCTGTGCAGCCTCCATGACACACGTTGATGCTGGAGCACAGGATGCTCTCCACTGCACACCTGTAGAAGGAGGTGAAGACTGAGCTTCCCAGACCAGCTCATCTCAGCCACCTGAGGAAGTAGAGTCTCTGATGAGCTTTCTTGATCAGGCTGGTGGTGTTGTTGCTCCAGCTGAGGTTGTCATTCAGGTGCACACCCAAGTACTTGAAGCTGGAAACCACTTCCACCGCAGATCCTCTTATGTTCAGGGGGGTGTAGGTGTGTTTGTTCCTTCTGAAGTCCACAATCATCTCCTTTGTCTTCTTCACATTGATGTGAAGGTTATTCTCTTTACACCAGCTCT
>NC_056513.1:26825767-26828797 GCF_014905685.2 Nematolebias whitei
CTTTTATATCGGTGAGTTATTTTGATGGACTGGCCGATGTCCGATATTTAACTTTATTACTAATATCGGTTGATACCGATCCCATGCCGATAATATTGTGCATCCCTACAATGAGGGCTTCCATGTATTGCCCAGGGACACTTTCAACAGTCGACTGCATAGTGGTGAAATCGAACCCCCAACTCTCCCATTGGAGGACGACTGCTCTAACCACTCAGCCACAACTGCCTCATATGTTGCAAATCAGTGTCAGCTACTACCACTCAAAACGTTAGGTCAAGATCTTTATAATTGGTTGAGTTATAGCCATTTTATATAATAGTCTAAGGTTATTTGGCTGTTGTTTAGCAGCCATCTTGAATTGTGTTGACTCCAAACGTTAATTAGTTGTAGATACACATCCAATGATTACTTTCTGTAAATTTCATTAAATATTGTCCAGCTAATGAAATATTGGGTAACAAATAGATACATAAACATTCAATTCATTTCAACTCATTTTATTTATATAGCGCCAATTAAAAAAAATGTCTTAGGGCACTGTACAAAACATTCACCTACATTAAAAAAATGACAATTCGGGAAAGTTATCTATCACCCCACCCACCGCCACCACCACCACCACACACCCAGGCAGAAACATTATTGTCTGCCTTCACCCAATGGCTTATCCAAACCGTCAGAACTGTCTACTTACTTTGTATTTCTTGACTGTAAAAAGAGACTGGCCTTATAAGCGTGGTTGTTTTTCAGTAATGTACGAGCTCATGTCCTCTGTTCTTTGTATTTCTACACCTACTGTATATCACCCATGGATTCCTGCATGCCAGACATAATGTGTCATCATCATATACCCTGGCCCTTGAAATGCAATGCAGATAGTATGCCTGTGGATAACACAACGCCTATAAAAAGGCACACTTTTGACAGCATTCAATAACGGCTCTCTTTTCTGCATGATAGAGTTGGTGTTGAAAGACCAAACACTCACAGGCACCAGCAAAAACATGTGCGAGCACAAACACACGCACAGATGTGGTCCTGCTGACACTTCAAAAAGGTCAGCTATCAATAAAGTTCTAAATCTGTACACCTTCAAAGTTGACATAGAAAAGAGCTCTCTGGAACTGCAAGCTGAGAAGAAGAAGAAGAAAAACGTCACTGCAGCTTTTACATCTGACTGCAGTTCAATCGCAAAATTATAATGTCGCTTAACATATACGGTTTTAGGAGAAACTGCTTTTTCTTTTGTGGGAATGTAGTGTGAACGACAATGAGTGTTCATGAACTTTCTTTAAATTAGGTGGGAAATAAATTATCAGCTGAAGTGTTACAGAAGCAGAAGCGAAAATCAGTAAAAAGAAAAAAGTTGAACGCTAAATTAAACTCTGCTGTAACTAAGAGCTACATTAAGCAAAACCATAGCTAAATGGTGATTTTAGTTGTGTAAATGCTGTCTCGGCGTTTGCACAATTTACCAAAGTAATATGTTTTATCATCTTGTAGGATTAAATAATTAATAAATAAAAACACTGGTGTAAAGATGTAAACATCCTAACGAGCTATTTTAGAGATGCCACAGTGTGATTTTGTATCGACTAAACATTCCACTTTTTTACATTTAGCTCCTATTTATGTTAATAAGCTCCTTGGTTTTATGTTGAAGGAGACTACACATACTTCATAGCTCTATGTCTCTGATGTCGTACTGAGGCGTTGTTGTGAAATAAGACGTTACATCCCGATAAATACAGAGACATGTCACGTTTCAGAAGCGCGACATGTAAAGATATGACGTTTTCAACAAGCCAAAATGGAGTTTTCTGCGTGGCTGCTGAACAGCACTGACTAGGAGCGTCTATCCAGTCTTTCAATAATTCACCAGCTTGGTGGGTGTGAGGATGCAGGATATAGGCAGATGCAAAGTGGGAGAATCCCACCATTAAACCATCAAAAAACAGAATATGTCTTAACTGTTTGCTTAAAAAGATTGGAGAGCTACAACTCCATGAATGCATATTTCACCTTCTGCCTTTCATACCAGAGTTTCGGACTAAGATCTTCATAATTAGAAATGCAATCTTATATAATAAATCACACTATCATACTTAGAGTATGTTATGGTAATAACTCTCAGCTATACAAAATCAATTTTAGTTTATGATCTGTGTGATCGGCAATTTTTGTGTTTTCCTAAGGTCAAGTTGGCTGTGCCTATCGTGAAAGTGGTTTACTGTGAAAGGTAACCAAGTGTATATGTACATCCAATGATTAATTTCTGCAAGTTTAATTAAAATGTATCCAGTATTTCATGAGGTATTTTGATAACAAATAGAAACACATGCACATCCGTACAGGCAGAAACATTATTACCTGCCTTTACATTTTAGTTAAAGGAAACTTTTGTTGTTTCATGGTTGCACTTAAAGTGAAACATTATCCGTGATAAACTAGCTGCTAAAGAATGTAAGTTTTAATTTAAAACCTTACCAGCCTAATCTGAATAATTCCAAATCATTGTTAACACTGAAGCACTGTTCTTTAGATACATTAACACCTCTTCTCATTTAAACTGTTGATGTAAAGCTACTCATTGCAAAGTCATGAAGACCACCCATCCATTTATTTACATGCTTTTTCCTTTACAGATCATGGAGGAGCTAGTGCCAATAACTAGCGGTCATTTTGCGAGAGGCAGGGTACACCCTGAACAAGTCACATAGTCCACACAGGGACACATATGCCCCTTTTCCATTAGTACCTGTAGTACCGGTACAGCACGGCTCTACTCTACTCGGTACGGTACAGGTTGTGTTTCCATTATGCTTTCAGTACCGGTTCCAGTGGGCGGGGTTCAAATTGACGTCACCACCTCTCACCAGCTGGTGGCGCTGAGACGCAGAAACTGTTTTCAGTACAGGTTGAGAATTTATGTTATTTTGAAGTTGTGTGTATGCATGTATGTGTGTATGTACATGTGTATAAATATATATATATATATATATATATATATATATATATATATATATA
>NC_056513.1:26828897-26832959 GCF_014905685.2 Nematolebias whitei
ATATATATATATATATTTATTCTTTTTCTTTTTTTTGGTGGACCCCCAAGCACTGGCTCACGGACCCCCAGGGGTCCAGGAACCAGAGTTTGAGAACCGCTGATTTAAAGGATATAAAGCTAACCCGTGTTGTTGTTTTGTTTGTTTGTTTGTGTGTTGTTTTTGTTGTTTTTTCAGGTGATGGGTTTTGTTAAAAGTGTTTAAATCAACAAATAATTTAAGCTTTTTTAATTCTGGGGTGAAAGTAAAGACATAAAATGAATCTTATTGCACATTCTGAGACGTTTGAAAGTTAGTGCATTTTTTTTCATGTTGCATGCCATCCTGAACATGAACACTCTGCCGTGGCTAATATACAGTAGATGTTATTTTTACAGTCTTATCAAAAATGATCATTTTAAATTATAAAAAATTCAAAATGTTCTCCTGAAATTGCAGTCTGAAAGCTGAGTTGCTAAATGATTTGGCTGAAGTTTGTCCAAATGCTAAAGATGTTCAAATTAAAACAATCAGCAGAAGTCAAACCTGTTAATATTCTACACGCTTAGAGAAAAACATGACTGTCCAGATGTTCAGAGTTCTTATTTCTTTAACCTGTGGCACCTCTGGACTTGCACTGGGTCTGGCAGTCTTTTTAGCTCCGTGCTGCCGTGTCCACATTCATCAAGGGGACAGACAAACACAACTATGAACCAGTTCAGCTCTCCTCCTTCTCAAAGTGCAAACAACAAACAAAACAAATCATCACAACTTTGGACTAAACTTGTTCAACCTCCTTCAGAGTCAGAACATCGCTCAACCCTAACGTGTTTCTGACCGGTCTGAAAAACAGCTGCTGAACATGGCACCACATTGTGCAACAAGGACAACACATTTACTGATGTTTTCAGATTTCTCGTGCAACGTAACGTGCACGGAGCGCCTCCCTGCTGGATGAAAGTCCCACCTGACCTTTACTCAGCTCTGGAAACAAAACCCTGAGAAAAAGCACGTTGGTCAACAGTCAGCGGACCTTGACCTCGCTTTCCCAGCCTTTCCAGTAAAAGGAGACTATTCCAGGGCCAAGTTGCGCCACACTTCCATGCACGCCTGTCGTAATCGCAAGCAGCTGTTTTGAGAGTTGGAGCTTTCAGACGGTGTCATGCGTGATGACGAAAGTGTCCACAGTTCATCAGTGGGAGCTGCACTGGAACCAGCTGGTGCATGACAACAAACAGAAGCTGCTGCAGCTCACGCCCCACACCAGCTATTAATCCAGGTTAGCTTGACTGTGCAAGAGAGCACAATAAAGTTCACGCTCCCTTAATACTTGCAACATCTGTGGCACTGTGCTGTGATAAAACTGCACATTTTAGAGTGGCCTTTTATTGTGGTCAGCCTAAAGCACACACATCCTGCTGTCTAATCAGCACCTTGTTATGCCACGCCTGTGAGGTGAAGGGATTATCTTGGCAAAGGAGAAGTGCTCACTAGCATAGATTTACACAAATTTGGGAAAAATGTTTGATAAAAAAAGCCTGTTGTGTACGAAGAAACAGTTTCAGATCTTTGGGTTCAGCTCGTGAAAAATGGGAGCGAAAACAAAAGTGTTGCCTTGATGTTTTTGTTCAGCAGTGAACAGACGCTCAAACATGCAGCAGCATGTCGAAAAAACTTTTTTTAAGGATGATTTAAGTGTTGGGTGGCGCAGATGGTAGAGCTGCCACCTCGCAGCGAGCAGGTCGCTGGTTCAAATCCCAGCCGGGAACCTTTCTGGGTGGAGTTTGCTTGTTCTCTCCGTGCATGCGTGGGTTTTCTCCAGTTTCCTCCCACAGACCAAAAACGTGCATGTTAGACTGGTTGGTAACTCTAAATTGTCCCTAGATGTGAGTGAGAGAGTGAATGGTTGTTTGTCTCGTTTGACTCTATGTGTCCCTGTGATGGACTGAAGACCTGTCCAGGGTGTCCCCCGCCCCTCGCACATGGCTGGGCATGGGCACCAGTGACCCCTGTGACCCAAAATGGAAGAAATGGGTAAAAAATAATGGATGATTTGTGTTCTCAGCCCACTAATTTATAATTTAATGCTTTACAGTGATGATTCAGAACGTACAGAACTGTCGTTTTGTGGAAAGGTTACAAATAATGAATGTCTTACCTGCTGGAGATAACGCGGTACAACCTTAAACTAGAGCAGGACCAAGAATTGCTGCCATCTCTGAACAACTCCAGTCTCAATAGTCTCATAGTAGTTGAAGCAAACTCAGTTTTATAAACACTGTTGTCACATTTAAAGGTTAATTTACACAGAATTTCATTGCTATTTGCAAATGGCAGCAGCTAGCTGTAACACTTCCTGTGCAGCCAGGGGCACAAGGAGTGGGAATGTTGTAATATTCTGCCAGGATGATCGTGTGGAGCCAGGTCAACGGCAGTGTGGATAAAACAGCATTTACACAACCTGATAACTGTTTTGAGTCTGGAGTTGTTTTAAGGTTGTGTCTCAGTGATCGGCCACTGTTGGCAGCTAGATGAACATTTGTGAGTCTTCGAAATGCCTTGAAACATTTGCAGGCAAACAAATAACAGGCTCATAAATGTGATTTTTCAAACGTCGGCTGCTCAACACTCAAATTTTAATGGAAATTTGTCCATTTTGTTGGAACTTTGAGTCATAAACTGTTTGCCAACTAGGCCCAAACAGCAGCAGACTGGAGAGATACTCTCTTTAGTTTTGTCACTTTTGATTAAATTTTAATTTTTTTTTAATTTTTTGCTGTAAATTTCAGCTGTTTAGTCAAAATCAACTTAGCTCACTTGATCATATTTTAAATATGCATTAGTATCATTTATCACTGTTTAAAATAACCTTTTACATCAGGTGATATATTTACTGTTCGTTCCATAGAACCCCGCTTCAGACATGTGACCTATTATTATCATATTCATCTGTTTTATAGGTAAAGAACGGGGATCATTTTAAATGTTAGAATCTATGCAATAATAAGTAAACGTAGGTAAAATATAGTTAGATTAAAAGCTAATCTGTTTATACTGACAGTTTTAATCTCCACACCGTTTGGTTGTGTATAAACAACGCTCACTGAAACAACAGCAAAATAAAGAAACTACAGAGATGAGGTTATTTAGATATTGTCTAAACTTTAGAGTCTAAAGAAACTTTAGACTTTAATGTCCTTAATGCTAGATCATGACATAAATTTGAACATGAATTGAGACGTCAGATGCTGGAGATTTGTCATGTGATCAGTTTTTACTGAGCAACAGCGCCCTCTGCTGGAATATACTGATAATGCACAATCAAAAAGGTGAAAATGGGTCAAAAAGGGTCCAGAAAATGTTACTTTTATCTTTAATTTATATAAAAAATCAAAAATAAAATTATGACCTGTCCTGATTAAATATGAATAATTACAGATTTATCTGATAGGAATCTAAACGAATTCAACCACGAAGCTCAAGGCTTTTGGATAAACATGTAAACAACATGTATATTTGTGTGAACATGTGTATAAGCTTCCAAACAAAAACTTCTAATTGTCTTTTAACAACAACCTGCTTCTTCAGGAACTTGTCTCCAGAAACCTACAGTCTTTCTGCATCCATTGGTCCAGCTCGTCCATTTCCAGCTCCAGCACAGAGGGGACGTCTTCCTCAAACATGGGCCTGAATGAAACACGCAACACTTTGTAAAGATCCGCACAGCAAGAGCTGCTACATTTATTTTACATGACGAGTGTCAGTGAAGAATGAGAAAACTGGCTTTAAACTTACATGGGTACTTTCTCTGTGCTAGAGCCATCCAGATATGGATCTTCTTTATTCATCTCTACAAGATAAATAAAGTCACATTTTACGGCACTAACAATGAAATGGGTGTCTTTAAACAACGAAAGAAAGAAAAACAAGAATACTGTCAACAGTGCATAAAACGCACGTCATGCTCAAAATCCAAAGCATGAATTTCCACACACAACAATCCTGTTCATAAAGTGGTGATCAAGAGTCTGTGAACCCTTTAGAATTTTGTATTTTATATTATATATATATATATATATATAT
>NC_056513.1:26833059-26838628 GCF_014905685.2 Nematolebias whitei
GCTGCACAACGAGAAGAGGTGACCGGACCCTGAGGAGGATTGTGGAGAAGGGCCGATTCCAGACCTTGGGGGACCTGCGGAAGCAGTGGACTGAGTCTGGAGTAGAAACATCCAGAGCCACCGTGCACAGGCGTGTGCAGGAAATGGGCTACAGGTGCCACATTCCCCAGGTCAAGCCACTTTTGAACAAGAGACTGCGTCAGAAGCATCTCGCCTGGGACTGCTGCTGACTGGTCCAAAGTTATGTTCTCTGATTACAGTAAATTTTGCATTTCCTTTGGAAATCACGATCCCAGAGTCTGGAGGAAGAGAGGAGACACAGAATTCACATTGCTTGAGGTCCAGGGTCAAGTTTCCACAGTCACTGGGGTTTCATGTCAGATGCTGGTGTTGGTCCACTGTGTTTTATCAAGCACAGGGTCAATGCAGCTAGCTATCAGGAGTTTTTGGAGCACTTCATGCTTCCATCTGCTGAAAAGCTTTATGGAGATGAAGATTTCATTTTTCAGCACGACCTGGCACCTGCTCACAGTGCCAAAACCACTGGTAAATGGTTTACTGACCATGGTATTACAATAGGCCTGCCAACTCTCCTGACCTGAACCCCATAGAGAAACTGTGGGATATTGTGAAGAGAAAGTTGAGAGACGCAAGACCCAACACTCTGGATGAGCTTAAGGCCGCTATCGAAGCATCCTGGGCCTCCATAACACCTCAGCAGTGCCACAGGCTGATTGCCTCCATGCCACGCCGCATTGAAGCAGTCATTCATGCAAAAGGATTCCCGACTAAGTATTGAGTGCATAACTGAACATGATAATTTGAAGGTTGGCGTTTTTTGTATTAAAAACACTTGTCTTTCATTGGTGGGATGAAATATGCTAATTTTTTGGGACAGGCATTTTGGGTTTTCATGAGCTGTATGCCATAATCAAATTAATTAAAACAATTAAAGACCTGAAATGTTTCAGTTGGTGTGCAATGAATCTGAAATATATGAAAGTTTCATTTTTATCATTACATTATGGAAAATAATGACCTTTATCACAATATGCTAATTTTTTGAGAAGGACCTGTAGAGGCTAAATTTTTAAAAGGCTAACTTAAAGCTAAATAAAAAGCACAAGGCAAAAATGTAAAGTACAGTAACAAAAATCCAAATAGAAACTAAAGAATCCAAAGTTAGCTATAAGCTGAAGGTAGTAAAGGCTAACTAAAAGTAAAAAGGCTAACTAGAAGAAAAAGTATTGATAAGCTAGCTAAAAGCTAAAAGTAGCAAAAAGCTAGCTATTAATTAAAGTAACAAAAGTTTAGCTAAAAGAAGTAAAAAGCTAACAAGAAAAAAATTCTAACTAAATGCCTAAAGTAGCTTAAGAAGACAAAAATAGAGCATGTATGCTGAATCAAATTTTGATGAGAACAATGTTCTGGATGGAATTGGAGAGATCTAAATTATACAGTATTCAACAAATGTTTATATATAAAGTTAAATATTTTTGACAAGTATAAAATTATCAAAACTAAAGCCAAAGCACTCATCTCATGAAAGAACTCCCATGAATGTTTTGATATGGATAAAATAGCACAAAGTATGCAGAAGTATTTAAATGTCAAACAATAATAATAATAATAAACATATGGGAAAATCCAACAATGTTCAGTCAGGTCATCTGGACGGTTTCTTTTTTTACTGAGACGTTTTGTCCTTCATCCAAAGGACTTCATCAATCTGAGGAGCCACAAACAAACTGAGTTTGTTGTGGTTTTTTCCACTATGGGAGTGTGCAGCTTGTGGGACTCGTTTGTTTTTGGCTCGTCAGACTGATGAAGTCCTTTGGATGAAGGACGAAATGTCTCAACAAGAAAATAAACCGTCCAGAGGACCTGATTTAACTTTGTTGGATTTTTACCTGGATGATTGAGCATGAACTTTGATATATGGAAAAATAAAAAATAGTAAAACACAAGTGTGAATTATCATTCCCACAAAAAAAAAAAAAAAAAAAAAAGATTTGCAGCCTCTGCTCAATAAATTAAATCATTCAATCTTTCTTTTTGTTGTCAGCCGCGAGGTGCTCTGGAGAACGCTCTGAAAGGACACGCCAGCAGCATCAGATTCATCCACAGAGAACACGTGGTGCCCCTGGAGCAAGCAATGGTAACTAATACAACATGAACAGCCACAAAATAAAGTCATAAAGTGATTATTGTCCACAAACATGCAGGAATTAATAGAAACAAATCAACTCCAAAATCATCAAACAAAAAAGCAAAACACTGTTTCATGATGGACTGAAGCTGACGTGAAGCAAAACGCTGAATTTTATTTATTCAGCCAATTCTCATCTTTTCCCCTCGTTTCTTTCCTCAAACGTGACAGAAATACGTGCGAGCGCGGGTAAGCTGCTGCCGACGCACGGCTCTGACGGTGTCTTGTGTGTGTTTGGTCCGGTGTTCATGTGGCTGCAGTGATGTGTTTGATGGAGTATCTGTGAATGGACATAGACCCTCCTCACTCAGGTGTATTTTTAAAGCTCGGGTGAACAGTTTATGGTTTTGTCTTCTTGCACAGAGCACTCTAAGCCAGAGCATCAAACTGCTGCAGAAGGCGTCCAGTGACCTGCCAGTGAGTAAAAACTTCAGACAGTGACCTATCATGGTTACTTTTGACTTGACGGCGGTTATTCTAAATGAAAATATTGTTTGTTTTTCAGGTCAAAGTTGCAAACATCCTGAGCGCCATCGATGCAGCAGAGTATCTCATCACTAATAATGCCTCTTTTGTAGTGAAACAGGTAAAAACTGCTGGAATAAATCAATCTTACCAGTCTGATTACAGTCTGTGGAGTGTTTTTTAGGTAAACTAGATGTTTTACTTTGCTATTTTCTGTCTTTTGTAGACTTTTAACTCATCTTCATTTTATTAACGTTAGTATTTTGCTTACGTTTAGGATTACTGGTGATAGTTTAGTCTTTCGGAATTGGTTTAATTTTCCCCTTTGTTGTTTTGGGTTGCCCTTTGGACTGCATTTTCATTTGCAAAATGCATTTTTTTATGTATTTAACCTCAGTTGTGCACAAACTGCACAAGAATGTCTCCTAAATGAAGAGGCTGTGTATTTTGTAAGAGGCAAAATACTGCATGCCAAATGTTTTTGTTACTTTTTTATAGTTTTTATTATAACCTGATGCAGTTAGAGAGGACATGGAGGTAGTTGGAGTGAGGACAGAGGATGCAGAGGACAGAGTGAGATGGAGGAGGATGACTCGCTGGGGTCAGAATAATAATAAGAAGAACAACAAGAAGTAGAACAATAACAAGAAGAAGAAGAAGAAGAAGAGCAACAGGAAGAACAAGAACAGTAAGAACAAAAAGAAGAGGAAGAACAACAAGAAGAAGAACACAAACAACAAGAACAAAAAGAAAAAGAAGAAGAGGAAGAACAAAAAGAACAAAAAGAAGAGTATGAACAACAAGAAGAAGAACACAAACAACAAGAACCAAAAGAAAAGGAAGAACAAGAAGAAGAGGAACAAGAAGAATGGTAAAAGGACTGTACTTATATAGCGCCTTTCTATCTTTTTGAGATACTCAAAGCGCTTTACACCACAATCTGTGTCCTCATTTATCCATTCATACAGCACTCTACTCAATCTCTACAAAGCTGAATTGAACAAATCATTCTAAAGAGACTAATCAATGTTTTATCACATTCATACACTGATGGGACACACATCGGAGGCAATGAGGGGTTCAGTGTCTTGCCCAGGGACACTTCAGCATGTGACTGCTGTGGGGTTCAAACCCCCAACTCTTGCATTGGAGGACGACTGCTCTAACCACTCAGCCACAGTCGCCCAGAAGAAGACAAAGAACAACAAGAACAACAAGAAAAGGAAGAATAAAAAGAAGAATATTGTTAAATTTTTGTTTATTTGAGGTGTATTTTTGATGTGTAGAAGTTTTAAAAGAATTATTCTCACTGATCTTTTCTTTCTTGGTTCGTAGGAGACGAAGGGCTTCGTGCAGAGTTTGGTAGGATACTTCAAACAGTACACAGAATGGGTTAAAACCTCTGTAAGTATTTTTCTCTCTTTCAAAGATCAAGGGTCACCTTTCAGTTGATTCAGAACTGATCTGCACAAAGAAGCACTGTTGACTCTGACCTGGCTGTACTGTACAGTGAGGCTGGGTCACATGAGTGTAACAAACTGTTTTCATTCAAAGTAGAGATGTTGAGGTCATGAAGCAACATTTTAGCTATAGTTTTATAGTGAAGTAAGTACTGTGATATTTACTGTGATGCCAGCTTTAAAATGATCTTTATATATCCATGGTTTTTTTTTCAGCTCTCAGTGGAGGTAGCTCAGTGTAAACCAATCAGCAACCTCGTGGACAGCATGGAGATCATAGCCTGCAGCTTTATAATCGACTCAGTGGTAAGACGTCGCTCTGTGTGTGTTTGTGCTCTGAGTTTATTTTTGTTTCTCAGCTGTGTACCTGCAGGGGCCCTTCGTGCATGTATATGGAAACTGAATGTGTATAGCAAAGCTACTACCCGTCATATGAATTTATGAGAGTTTATTGTAAATTAAAGCATGTTAAGAATGTAAAGTGTCAGTTTTATGCATGAATGTTTTGTGTTTATGTACCATTAGATAGTAAAAACACATTTTATGTATATGCTGTAAACTTTACCAGAAACTGCAGGTGCATCTAACATTTTTTTTAAAGTTCAATATTTTTGGGAATCACTTCAGAAAGTTAAACTCATGTATAGATTCATTACACACAGAGTGAGATATTTCAAGCCTTTATTTCTTGTAATTTTGGTGATTATGGCTTACAAGTAATGGAAACCCAAAACTCACTGCTCAGAAAATTAGAATACTGTAATAAAGTTCCATATTAAAACTTATGCACACAGTGCACTATGCATAGAGACAGATCCTAGAGATGGGTTACAGATGTTGCATTCCTCAAGTCAAGCCACTTCTGAACCAGAGACATCAGAAGCATCTTACCTGCCTGAGGACTTCAGAAAGCACAGAGGACCACCACCAGCAGAGGACACGGCCCCAAACCATCACTGACTGTGGAAACTTCACTCTGGACTTCAAGCAACATGGACTCTGTGCCTCTCAACTCTTCCTCCAGACTCTGGGGCCTTGATTTACAAATAACATGCAAATGTACTTTCTTCTGAAAAGAGGACATTGGACCACTGAGCAACAGTCCAGTTCTTTGTCTCCTCAGCAGGTAAGACACTTCTGATGTCTCTGGTTCAGGAGTGGCTGGACTTGATGAATGAGACATTTGTAGCTCATGTCTAGGAGTTAATCAGCTGATCAGGGTGTGACACCAGGAGTTTACAATATTGAACCTCTTCACAATATTCTCATTTTCTGAGACACTGAAATTTAGTTTTTCATTATTTTTAAACCATAATCATCAAAATTACAAGAATTGAAGGCTTGAAATATCAATCAACCTTTATTTAGACAGGTAAATCCCATTGAACCTCGAGGACTCATTTACAAGAGAGACCTGATAATATAATATATATAT
>NC_056513.1:26838728-26842196 GCF_014905685.2 Nematolebias whitei
ACTCCCCTCAACCCACCGCTTTCGCTGGCCTCCCTCCCCCCCCTCCCCCCGGTGTGGTAACCTAGGTTGGATGAGAGGCACCAGTGGCTGTGGCGCTCTCTTGGGCGGACTGTGCTGGCAGCCCCACCCCTCTTCCCACTTGACCTTCACCCACTCCCCATATGTGTTTTTATGTCATCTGTATGTTGCTTTTTTTTTGTGCTGAGGTTTATTGCAACTTTGTGTGAGTTTTTTTTTTTTTTTTACCTCTTTCCTCGTGCTCCCTTTTCCTTATCTATCAAAAAGAGGCAGCGCCTCTCATGAGGCTGCAGCCTCAGGCACACCGTCTACCCATGTCTAGGGGTTGAACGACTACATAATTTTTAAACTTGACATTAACATAATAAAACTCGAGTAGTTGATGACATCATAGGATCTCAAGATGAAAAAATAAATAAAAAATAAAACCGCAAAAAACGTCATTATTTACAAAAAAAAGACCAACAAAACATTGGGAGCATATATTATGCTATATATTATATATATTATTTATCATACTGCAAATAAGTCACAGGAAAACTAAAACTTTTATTATTATTAAGCTGTAAAAGTAAAAGAAACATGCAGCACTTCAAAAACAAAACTAAAAACAGTGGGGGCGGACGACCACCCCGCACCACCGCCAGCTGTGGTGCACATTACGTTTAGTTTTAGACATTAATATGTTTATAGGTTTAGAGATTAATATTTTTTTGCTTTTTTGTGAAACGAGGTCAGAGGAAGCTGGTTCTGGTTCGGTCATTGGACCCGGTGTTACACCATATTCTGTGACCTGCAACAGTGCATGCAACACCGCCCCCTACGGTCACAATATACGGTGGTCACAAAATATGGTGTAACACCGGTTCGCAACGAGCTCCAAACAGTCAGGAAGTTGTTTCATTTTCTGTTTCCTTATGGTAGCTGAACGGTAAGATTCATCTTTAGTGAAATATTTCCAGACTATTGATGCATTTCTACCTGTTTGCCAAGACTGGACCTGCTCCGCTCCATCCGTCTGCTTGGAGGGATCCATTTTGTAACCCGCGCCCGGTGCGGAACACGTGACGCAATGACGCAACGGCGACGTAATGACGTCACCACGAATACTCGACGTGAAATTAACAAACTCGATAGATGTCCTAGGAACCGATGTGTCTATTACTCGAGTGGTCTGTTAAAGCCCTACCCATGTCTATGTTGTTTAGCTGTTTGTGTTTCTTTGGACGGGCTGTACTGAAATTAAATTTCATTGTGCTTCTGTGCAGTGACATTAAATTCTGATTCTTAAGTGATCATATACCTTTAATTTAACTGTGTAGGTCCTTAAACATGCCTGGAATTCATAATGCATGCATTTTAAGAATCACCTTATATTAATTTCTTTATTTGTTTATTTATTAGCCTTTTTTTAACCAGGCCAATCTCCCTGTGGTCACAGATCTCTTTTGCAGGGGAGGCCTGAGCCTGAAGGCAGCCTCAACATGCATGTTTTGAACTCTTTTATACGAGTTTAAAGATGTAATCCAAACGATACGTACTAATAATGATGTTCATTAAAAAAGAAGAAACAGCTGCAGTAATGTATTCCAATTCAAGCTGAGGTAGAAACCATTCATACATATAAATTAAAGTGTTCAATATGAGTCTGAAACTTTAGTACTGTTATAATTGCTGATGGTGGTTAAATTATATCGTATACCTTATGTAGTTAAATCTAGCCTGGCCTGCAGCTACGACATGAAACACAAGTTTTACAGAGAAATTCATCAACAAAAGCAGAAAGAAAGATATTTATATTTAGAATGCTTTTCCCTATTTAGACTTATACACTGTTTCCTAATATATTTATTGTATCCTGCACTTCATAAATGTACATAGATGAGTCTGTTATATTTATGGACAATGTGAGGTTTAGTGTCTTGTCTAAAAACACTTTAACATGAGGAATGTTATTGCTATTATTACTTAAACGCAGTTTCTAGAACTTTATCATTTGTTTTGAGCAGCTATAATGAGCTTTAGGTGTTTTTATTTTTTTTAACTGTGTTGGCTGTGTGGCTTTACAAATGTTTTTTTTTTCTGATGAACCTGTTTTCCAGAACACATTCTGGTTTGGTTTGGGAGGTTGCTGCATCCTTCTCATCCCTAGCATCATCTTCTCCATCAAACTGGCAAAGTACTACAGGCGAATGGACACAGAGGACGTCTTTGAAGAGTGAGTCCAAGCAAAAATATATATATTTAAATCATTTTAACTGCAGACTGAAATATTACTTTTTGCTCCTAATAATTCAAGATCTTTGAGCTCAAAGTGGAACTGATGGCTCGTTTCTTTCCCTCTCTCCGTTGTTCCTGTTTTGTCTTGATGCTGGTTCTCCTCACGTTCTTTCCTCGTCTTCTTTCTTCTTTAGCTGCTCCTACCCGTGGCTTGTCACGCTGTGATGCTTTTCTTTTCTCCATGCACATTTCTCCATGTTCTCCCTGTTTTTCTTTATGGGACGCTTTGGATCTCTTTGCATCTCTACTGAGCTATTGTCATCTTTGCATGGACTTTCCTTTTACCTCTTCAATGCTGAATTTGTTTGGGTTCTGAGCAATGCTCTCTGGGATCGCCTCGCTCTTCTTACTCTCAGAGAAGTCTTATTACAATATAAATGGGAATGTGCCTTTGGTCAGGCTGAAATGTGCCCACCTGTATCTGCTCGCCTGCATGCTGCACTGGTAACTGTTGGAGGGAGATTTTGTCAGCTGACAAGAGATTTTACCACAAATGTGTAAAGAATTCTCCTTATCTGTGTGTGTTCAGTTCTCCTTATAATGACACTCTGAATTGGTTCCCTCGGGCCTCTGCTCCCCCAAGTGACTGGTGACCTTCAGGATCCCTCCTCCTCGTAGAGGTACTGATGATCAGCGATAACCATCCACCAACCACCTTATTTCAAAACCAACTTTTCACCAGCCATCTTTGTTTTGTTTAAATTACCCCTGCTGCTAAGACGGACGTTTCATTTCCGTTCACCTTCCTCTTACCATCATTTATTCTTCTCTTGTCCTTCATTCATCATCAGTCTTTCCTTTTAACATAAAAAAAAAATGTGAAAACATATTTTTGGCATTCTCATCCATCACGTTCTTTAACCGTTCTCAGATTTCTCTGTCAGTCTGTATTTCCTTTATATAACATGTATAAATGTAAGAGTGTTGGGCAGGACACACTGCATGCCTCTAACAGTCTGATGAATCGCTACGCTAAAATCCAAAGGACAGATAATAAGAAACATACCAGATATTTCTATCCTTTCAAAAATAAACATATATATATATATATACAGTGTATGTATATATATATATATACAAAGAAAGATAAATATAAACATGTATATACACTGTATATATATATATATATGTTTTTTTTTTAAAGGATAGAAATATCTGTTATGTTTTTTT
>NC_056513.1:26842296-26849767 GCF_014905685.2 Nematolebias whitei
AAAAAAGCTCAAGCCCGTCTTTTACCTTTTTGTTTCGTTGAAAGCTTAAACAGAAACTGTGGAACGAAAGAACACGGAGATTTTCCTAAACGGTCTGCAAAGCTAATGTTAAGATTTACTTTTTGTGGTGACTGGTGTTTTTTCTAACTGTTTTATTACCCCTACACTTTCGTTTATTTGATTTTTGAAGAGGATACGTGAAAGGAAAATCTCCGACAGAGTGTATCTTGGATGCGAGGGATTGAACGAGAGACTCCCATGGTGCTAAAATAAAAACTGAATGAAGGATTTTCAATAGCGATCCAGCCTAAGTGTGTGTGTGTGTGTGAACAGCACACCACCGCATCAGCAGCTTCAGATCTGTGGAACTACAACATTGCCTTATGCTCCCACAGCTCACTCTTATGCTCTTGCAGTGGTGTCGTCTTGAGTCCGGGTTGTGTTCACTGTTTTGGCTGAAAAATTAATTTGAAAACGCTAAAGAGTTTTATTGTTTAAAAAAAATAAAAGGAAAGTGTCATTTTTGTGTGAGACGATGGCTTTGATTCATTGTTGTTGCTGCTCTTGGCCATACCTTGCATAATTTAAAAACTTCCTCGTGTGTTTGAGCATTTTAAATACTCCGTCCCAACATTTAATCTGTATATTTGGAGCAAGAAGTTGAGGGAGTGTCAACTGTTTTTTTTTTTTTCTTCCTGTGTTAAATTCCAATTTGTACGTTTTTGTCACATGATTATAAAAAAAATACAGTGTGTGAGTGTGAGTTGTGTTTAAAATTAATATTTTATTGCTGTATATGTGCCAAGCTCCAGAGGACCCTAAACCACTTTAGTTTTATATTTTTTATTTCCATCTCAACATCTGTGTCTGTAGCTCAGAGACACTGAAATCCCGTCCTCTGCATCTGTCATTAAAGTACACACAGGTTCAAATCACTCGTGCGCGTCATTTCTTTCTTCTGCATTTCAAATTCATTGTGAGTGTAACTTCCACCCTTCCATCCATCTTCTTTTGTGCATCTGTGGTTGGGTCGCAGGATCAACAGGTCCAGAATGGAGAAGTAATACGCTCCACCTCCTCCTGGGGGATTACAAGGCATTTTCAAGTCAGAGTGAATACATATTCCAAAGCATAAGACAGGGTGCCAAGTGAGGAGGTGTGGTATTGGATGAGGAAATCTGGAGTGGCAGAGAAGTTTGTTACACTGGTACAGGACATGCATGAGGACAGCAGGACAGTGGTGAGATGTTCTGTAGGAGTGACAGATAGCTTCAAGGTGGAGGTGGGATTGCATGAAGGATCGGTTCTGAGCCCCTTCTTGTTTGCTCTGGTGATGGACCGACTAACAGATGAGGTCAGACAGAAATCCCCGTGGACTATGATGTTTGCAGATGACATTGTGATCTGTGGTGAGAACAGGGAACAGGTGGAAGATAACTTGGAGCGGTGGAGGTATGCACTTGAAAGAAGAGGAATGAAAGTCAGCCTTAGTTAGACAGAGTACATGTGTGTGAATGAGAGGGAGGCCGGTGGAACAGTGAGGCTACAAGGAGCAGAGGTCACAAAGGTGCAGGACTTCAAGTACTTGGGGTCCATTGTCAAGGAAAATTGGGAGTGTGGTAAAGAAGTGAAAAAGAGAGTCCAGGCAGGATGGAGTGGATGGAGAAAAGTTTCAGGAGTGATTTGTGACACAAGAGTAGCAGCTAAAGTCAAAGGAAAAGTTTACAAGACAGTGGTGAGACCAGCTCTGTTGTATGGTCTGGAGACAGTGGCATTGACAAAAGGACAGGAGAAAGAACTGGAAGTGGCAGAAATGAAGATGTTGATGTTCTCCTTAGGAGTGACAAGGATGGATCAGATTAGGAATGAGATCATCAGAGGTACAGCACAGGTTGAATAACTGGGAAATAAAGTTAGAGGCCAGACTGAGATGGTTTGGACATGTCCAGAGGAGGGACAGTGGATATAATGGTAGAAGGATGTTAGAAATGCAGCTGCCAGGATAAAGACAAAGAGAAGATATATGGATGCAGTTAGAGAGGACATGGAGGTAGTTGGAGTGAGGACAGAGGATGCAGAGGACAGAGTGAAATGAAGGAGGATGACTCGCTGTGGAGAAAGAAAAGCCGAAAGAAAAAGAAGAAGTGGATACATATTCCCTCCAGCAAGTTCTGGGTCTGACATGGGGTCTCCTCCTAGTGGGCTGTGTCTAGAAAACCCCGGTCATTTAGTCGAACCACCTCTGCTAACTTTTTTCAATGTGGAGGGGCATGGTCTCTACTTGGAACTCCCCCTGATTAGTGGAGCTCCTCACCCTGTCTCTAAAGCTAAGCCTGGACACCCTACAAAGAAAGCTCATTTCAGCAGCTTTCATCTTGTTTTTCAGTCATGATTCATACTTCATGACAACAGGTGAGTGCTGGAGCAAAGATAGACCAGTAAATGGTAAACGGACTTTACTTCAGACGGAACCAACACACCTAACCCTGAATATAGGAGGATCAGCAATGGAAGTGGTCTCCAGCTACAAGTACTTGGGTGGGCACCTGAACGACAACCTCAAATGAGGCAACAACACCACCAGCCTGATCAAGAAAGCTCATCAGACTCTACTTCCTCAGACGGCTGAGGCGAGCTGGTCTGGGAAGCTCAGTCCTCACCTCCTTCTACAGGTGTGCAGTGGAGAGCATCCTGTGCTCCAGCATCAACGTGTGGAATGGAGGCTGCACAGCTGCAGAAAGAAAAGCTTTGCAGAGAGTAGTGAAGGCTGCACAGAAGTCTGTTGGAGTCAGTCTACCCACCATCACAGACATCTATACCTCTAGATGCAGGAAGAGAGCCACCTGCATCACGAAGGACCCCGCTCACCCAGCACACACACTTTTTGCCCCACTCTCCTCAGGCAGGAGGTTAAGGAGGATTAAGTGTAGAACCACTAGACTGAGGAACAGCTTCTACCCTAAGACTGTTAGACTCATGAATCTCTAATCAGGATTATCACTGTGGGAAAAAAAATCAATGTAATGCCACTTTGATTGGTGATATGTGCTGCTGATTATCCATGCTGCTGATCTCATGTTGCTGAGTATTTCATGCTGCTGTGTTTGTTTGTCCTCATCTGCTCGCATAGACTCATGTTCGTGCTGCTGTTCGGCGTATTGTTTTTGCACTATTAAGTGTTTAATGTATTTCTAATTTAGTGTATTTCTTAGTTCATATTAGATCTTATTACTGTTTTCTTTACAATGTATACTTTTGTTGGATGTAACTGGGACCCTGTTTACATAATTTCATTCCACTACATGTACCACATGCGATGCGAACGACAATAAAGAAACCTTGACTTTATATAGCTCCTTTCTATCTAATCAAGATACTCAAAGTGCTTTATACTACAATATGTGCCCTCATTTACCCTCTTCTACATCTCTACAAAGCTAATTGAACAAATCATTCTAAAGAGACTAATCAGTGCTTTTTAGGTCACATTCATACACGCATAGGATGCAATGAGGGGTTCAGTGTCTTTCAGGGACACTTCAACATGTGACTGCTGGTGGAATCGAACCAACTCTTTCATTGGACGACGACTGCTCTAACCACACAGCCACAGCTGACCAGGAAGTTTCCTCACTACCACAGACTGGAGCAGCATCCTCATTGCTGCAGATCAATTCCTGATCCATCCGTTCATCTCCTGCTCCACCCAACCATCACTCATGAACAAGCATCAGAGATACGTACATTTCTCTGCTTGAGGCAGAGATTCATTCCAAACTTGAAGGGAGCATTCCACCCTGTTGAGAACCATGGCCTCAGACTTTGAGGAGTTCAGTCTCACCCCAGCAGTGTCACACTTGGCTGTGAACCGCTAAAGACGGCAACAAAACCACATCATTCACAAAAAGCAGATATGTGACCCTGAAATTCCTAAACCAGACACCTTTCTCTCCACAACTGTGTCTTTAGATCCTGTCTACAAACACCACAAATGTGATAAGAGACAAGGGACAGTGCTGGGAGAGTCCATCCCACAATGAAAGCAAGCTTGATTTTGTACCAAGGATTTGGACACCACTTTAGTTAAAGACCGGCTGAAATTCAAAGGTGACCCAGACACTCCATACTCCTGCAGAAACCCCACAGAATGTCTTGGGGAACACAGTTGTAAACCTACTACAGAGCCACAAAACACATGTAGACTGGGGAGTCTAACTCTTCTGACCCCCTTAACAACTCTGCAAGGGTAAACATCTGGTCTACTGGTCTACTGTTGCCCGACCAAGACGAAAACCCACTGCTCCTCCTGAGTCAGAGGTTTGACAATCAATCAGAGCATCTCTTCCAACAGCTTGGAGTTGGAACGCACTCTCTGATAGCTCTTTTCTATAACAAAAAATAAAAAAATGGGGACCATCACACATTCTGCCACTTTGTAGGCATTGTCCCAGTTTTTCTTCCAGCATAGAAGATGTTGTGCCAACCACGACAGCCCCACAAGGTCCAGAACCTTCAGCATCTCAGGCAAATCTCATCTACTCTTGGGTCTCTCATGATGAGGAACTTTAACCTCTGTGACCTCTGTCATGATAATGAACTTCCTCTGAGTTCTCAGACTTTGTCTCCTCCAAGGTGGACATGGTGACAGCTTTGAGGAGCTTCCCAAAGTGCTCCTTCTGCTCAACAGTACAGTCTGGGTTAGCAGTTCCCCACCCAAGCCAAGCAAAGCCAACAGGACCCAATGTCCTTTTTCTAGACACTGAACGGTGCCAGAACCTGCTTGAGGCTATCCAAAAGACCTTCTCCATATCCACGTCTCCTTATTCCTCCCATGTTAGAGTTTTTGCTTCTGCTACTAAAGAAAATGCAGTCCTCCTGTCCATCTGCACTGCCAGAATCACGGGTCTTCAGGAACAGCTGAGCTCTTAAGGCCTCCTTCTTCAGTTTGATGCCCTGGACACCTTGAATATATAACAATCTACAACATACCTGGGTACATAAAATGTTTGTGAGAGTGACACTTGTTCTTTTTTTTCTTCACGGCACTACCATAAAGAGTTTTAAACATGTAAACTATATTATTGGAGTTTAAATTCAAAGGAATTAATAGTTTTGAGCTGTTTAGGAATCACAGATATTTATGAAACAAACTAACACACGTTTTAAACTGAAAAAATATTGTACTATTTATCAACTGAAGTACTGTTTCTTGGAGGAATGCATGTCACACACTGACTTTCATGCCAGTTTTATTGATGTTGTCCCATTTAAAAATAATGTTAAGCTCAATCTCATATCTCACCAGATGTCACAATCAGAGTTAGTGTCATTAATGACTCACCTACCGGTACTACCACATCCCGTAGTGGTATATTAAATCGACTGTTATAGCCTCTTTTTGTACTTTGATCAGCTGTTGCAGCCATCTTTTTCATTCATTCAACCTTTATTTATACCTACATATATTTATAGGTTATATTTATTTAACCTTTATTTATACCATTATCTTATATTAGAGTTGTTTCTAAAAGTTAATCATTTGTAAATTTACATCCAATGATTCCTTTAGGAAACTTTCATTAAAGGCCAGCTGCAGCCACACCAAACGTCAGCACAGTTTCTATGAAAGTGAATGAAATATAACCATTTTGTGTCTTCTAAGGTCACTTGGCCATGGCAGCCATCTTGAATCTGGCTACCATAAAAGTTAAGAACATGTTTATTGATTCCCCAAGTGACTGTTGAGGTAGTTTGGTAAAAGACAAACCTATAAACACTCATACAAACAATTTTCCACCTTTGCCTTTTGGCAGTGGTCAATAAAAAGCATATGCATGCACTCAAAAACCTTCTCAAATGTCTTTGAACACAGTTTATCAAACCTATAATTTTCTAAACCTCTACCATTAAAATGATGCAGAAACATTGATGTTTTCTCTGTTTACGTATAACCAGTTTGTTAGTTCTCTTGTATAGACAGGTTGCTGTTATACCTAGAATGACCACCAGAGGGAGCCACAATTATTATTTTTTAAAGGGTTAGTGCTTTCTAATGCAGGTTTGTTTCTATAAGTGTATATTCACTATAAAAAGATGTCAGGAGCCAATTCTAATTGAAAATAAACACGTACAGAATTTATAAATATGTGTTTAAATGTAAAATTATGCGTCTCATTGAAGATTTTAAACTTAAGCCAAAGCGAGGCACTGGTGTGGTGTGACATGTTTTACACCGAGCTCTCTCTAGAGAAACCAGAAACATAAACTGAGACCGGGTCTGCTGCTTGAGGTGGTTTCTCGATGTTGCAGTGTTATTGCAGCAGCTTGGTAACCTTTCTGCAGTTGTTTCCCCCTGAAGTTCATACAGGGAACTGCAGGCAGGCTGCTGTGTTTCCACAGCCTGTTAGAGACAGACCAGTTCAAGCATCCATCCATCATCTTTACCCACTTCTTTCTTTTCGGGTCACGGGGGGTCACTGGTGCCCATATCCAGCAGTCACTGTGTGAGAGGCGAGGGACACCCTGGACAGGTCTCCAGTCCATCACAGGGACACAAAGACAAACAACCATTCACTCTCTCACTCACACCTAGAGACAATTTAGAGTTACCAATCAGCCTAACATGCATGTTTTTGGTCTGTGGGAGGAAACCGGAGTACCTGGAGAAAACCCACGCATGCACGGAGAGAACATGCAAACCCCATCCAGAAAGGCCCCCAGCTGGGATTCGAACTGGCATCTTGCTGTGAGGCAGCAGTTCTTCCAACTGCGCCACCGTGCCGCCCCCAATTCAACTATAAGAACCTAATCATGAAAACCATTAAAGTATACAGTAGCTTCATTAGAGTACAAAGACTGATATTTGCTAACTCTACTTGTAAAGGTTAAATATAAAACAATATCACTTTCAACGCATGCATGAGCAAAACAACAGAACTTAGTCAAGCGTGTGCTTTACTGTAAGACAGAATTAATATTTGGTTGTTGTTCTTAACCACCATGAGGAGTGGCAGATTGTCATTTCCAGTGTGTGCGTTTGTCTGTTAGCAAAATAGCTGAAAAACCACTGAACTAATTTTAGTGAAACCCTCAAAATATATTAATTAGATATACATCTACAACTCTGACATTTGGAGTAAACCCAACTCAAGATGGCCACCACATCTAATTGACCTTCGCAAACACAAAAGTGGCTCTAACTCTCAATTTTGCAGATCCGAAGCTAAAATTTGATGTGGTAGTAGCTGAGCGGAAGCTGCCTCCATCACATAATTAGAGATAACAGATTGCATGAGGTGTTTTTAAAACTTTGACAAGAAGTAATGTTCAGGTGTTCATTTCAGGAAAACTTGTTTGATTATTGGAGTGATCAATAGTGTTCATGACTGATAAAATAATGTTCTCCTACATCTGTTAATGCTTAATGTTTGCTGCTGCGTTTCATACATATGTATGAAACGCAGCAGCAAAC
>NC_056513.1:26849867-26853387 GCF_014905685.2 Nematolebias whitei
CTTAAATTTGTCTGAATCATTAGTGAATGTCTGTTGTTGTTGTTGTTATCACTGTCTTATTATCTTGTGCTCTGGTCCTGTGTCTTCGTGGACGATGTGTGTGAGGGTGGACATGTTTGGAGGTTGCTGTGTTGAAGCTCCATGGATCAGCCTCTCTGCAGCTCTCAGCACCTTCACTGAGCCTTGAGGGAATCACTGAGCTGCTCTTGTTCTTCACAGTTAGAAGGTGGGAGCTCTCGTCAAATGATGATCTCCAGCATCATCTTGTTCATGCCAGGCTTTTCATCCACTGACCACCACCTGGAAACATCAGGGGGACCAGTAGCTGTTTAACACATCTGGAAGGAAACCAGTGAGATTTTAATATGACCATGACCATTATGATATGATGTTATGTGGGGGAGTGGTGGAGCAGAGGTTAGAAGATGGGCCTGTGATCGGAAAGTTGCAGGTTCAACTCCCGGTACCGTCAACATCAAAATGAGGTGGAAAAGGTGAAACACCCACACCTGCCTCCACCCTCATTGGCCCCACTCTGGGCCCCTGAGCAAGGCACTCAACCCCCACCATCTGCTCCTAAACAGGTCTCTCTTGAAAATGAGTTCTCGTGACTCAATGAGACTACCTGTATAAATAAAGAGTAAATGAAAAATAAAAGTTTAAAATAGAAATACTCACATCATGAGGCCGTGGTTGTGTGTGTGACGTGCACGTTCCTGAGAGGCCACAGACAGAGCAGCTTCAGCTTTTGTTGAGTTCCTGTGGTCCTGCAGTTTTCAAGCTGAAATGAAAAAACATCATGAATATGAACTTTACAGTCTCTAGTTACCTGTTCATATAAACACATGGAGGTGTCTCACCTTGTGACTGACAATAAAATATGTAAATTTATGAACATTAATGAACTTATAATGATGCTCCTACTCTCTGAAGGTGAACCGATGGTACCACACCATCTCTCAGTCGGACAGTCTGATCAGTTTGATCAAAATCCTCCAGTTTAAAATCCTCACTACTCAGATGAATCTTCCTCAAAGATACTTGCTCCTCTTCCTCACATCTTGTTCTTTGAGAAAACTTCAAAATGAAAACAAGAGATTTGTGTCTACACAAAAACATTGTACAGAGGAGGTCAATCTTATTTTCTATTTCCTATATTCTCCCTGGTTTTATTTTTTTAATTTCTTAGAACTTAAACAAAACTCCAATTCTGATGCATATCTCTTGATAATGAACCAAAGCAACTGAAATATTGAATATGCTTGTTAGAAAAATATTCCTGTCATCAGATCTCAGTTAGCTTCATTGCAGCTGAACACCGTGTTACACTGAACATCACATCAGCTGGTGGACATAAATACAGTACAGTAATATTATATTCACAAAATACTAACAATACTATGTTCATCTTCCTTGTAAAAAGTTATCCCCCGAGACCTGACGTCAACAGTCCGTCGATTAGAACAGAAATAAGCTGCGAAGTGCAGAAACATTTTCTGCTTTAACCAAATAAGGACGACCGCTCCAAGATGGCGGCCGAAAATCATGCGCCGCAGCATCCGATGAGGGATCTAGTGATTATATGATATCTATGATTGTATCTATGAAAAAAAAAGCTATTCAGTAAAAAGGTTGCAGTGACTGATACAACCAGACGGGGGCAGTAATACTTAACAATAATGAATGCGCATTGCTATTAAAGCCCAGAGGAAGAAGTTTTCTTACGCTTTGTTTATCAGCCGGGTGCAGCAGTACTGCTAGAAGACTTATCGTCTGTCGAGTTGGCTTTTTTGCTGATTGTCTCACAGGCTTTGTAGTTTCGCTGCTTAGTGCGCTTTTTTTGTCTAAATAAAAACTATGTCGGCAAACGGAGCTGTTCGGGACACTACAGACGCGAAGCAGGAAGAAGGACATCAAATGTGAGTTATTATGTAAAGTGAGCCATATTGTGACTTTTATCCTCAGCAAGTCCTTTTTTCAAGTTCACGCAAGCTGAAGGAGTTGTTAATTGTTGTTTTAATTTAACGTTAAACTCGCCAATTTTACTAGTTGAAAGAGCTTAGCGGCATCCTAGGCCTTCGTGCTTCCTCTTCTCTCATTTCATTAGCCTAAGTGCATCTCTTCCTGTTCTTATCATTCGCGTTATGAGCCATGTTTTGTTCTGTTGTTCTTCAGGTCAGCGGGGTCTTTGCCTGATTCTGCCTCCATGGACGTTGATGCCAAGCCCCCCTCCCACAGCTTCAGATACAGCCTCAGCTTCCCCAGTATAGGCCAGTGCATCATCATCAACAACAAGAACTTTGAGAAAAACACAGGTGATCACTGTGGTTACTTGTTTCCATTTTGGCTAGAGCTGTCAGTCTTGATGTCAAATTAAACCAGCTGAATAGAACATACCACTGCAAACAGAAAAAGAGGTCAAGCAATTTTATTTTATCACACAATACAATCTTAACCATTTCAGAGAAGTAGAAATGTATTTGATTCTTTGTTCATGTTTTTATATTGGAATAATGGTACAGAGCAGGGCTACTCAACTGGAGGCCCGCAGGTGATTTAAGTCTGGCCTGCCATTTAGTTCATCCATCCATCCATTATCTTTACCCACTTCTTCCTTTTCGGGTTGCGGGGCTCACTGGTGCCCATATCTGGCAGTCACTATACGAGAGGCGGGGGACACCCTGAACAGGTCTCAAGTCCATCACATGGCCACAAAAAGACAAACGAGACCAATAACCATTCTCACTCTCACATAGGGAATTTAGAGTTACCAATCAGCCTAACATGTATGTTTTTGGTCTATGGGAGGAAACCGGAGGACCCGGAGAAAACCCACGCATGCACCAAGAGAACATTCAAACTCCACCCAAAAAGGCCCCCGGCCGGGAATCGATCTGGCGATCTTCTCGTTGAGATGCACCGTGCCACCTTCTGATTAGTTCATTAATATTTTTTTTTTTATAAAATAAAAAAACATGAGAGGAAACCTTTAAAAAAAAAAAAAATTGGAATGGCAAATATTTCAGTCCAAGGGGTGATCCTGTTAAATGCCAAAGTTAATTTTCAACATTTTCATGAGTACACAGAGATAAGCTTCATGAAGAGTCCACTCCCCACTCAAAGCATTGACTTCCACAGTGCAGGGCCATGGTAGGGCATGGGTCGTCCTGTGACTTCATTTTTCAGTGAGGGTACTCCACTCAGTTATTTCCCACTTAGATATACTGGAAACAACCTCTGACTCATGGTGCCAGTTTAGAGTCGACAATGACTTTAATATAAATACCAAACCTGAACAGGACATTAACAAGAACAACCCATTTCCACAATCAGAAACATAGTAAACAGTCAGAAACATAGTTAACAGTCAGAAACATAGTTAACAGTCAGAAACATAGTAAACAGTCAGAAACCTAGTAAACGGTCAGAAACATGGTAAACAGTCAGAAACATAGTAAACAGTCAGAAACATAGTAAACGTTCAGAAACCTAGTAAACGGTCAGAAACCTAGTAAACGGT
>NC_056513.1:26853397-26864733 GCF_014905685.2 Nematolebias whitei
AAACGGTCAGAAACATCGTAAACGGTCAGAAACATCGTAAACGGTCAAAAACATCGTAAACGGTCAAAAACATCGTAAACGTTCAGAAACATCGTAAACGACCTTAAACGTCGTAAACGGTCAAAAACGTCGTAAACGGTCAAAAACGTCGTAAACGTTCAGAAACATTGTAAACGTTCAGAAACATTGTAAACGTTCAGAAACATTGTAAACGTTCAGAAACATCGTAAACGTTCAGAAACATCGTAAACGGTCAGAAACATTGCACACTTCCACAAGGCAACCCAGCATGCTTTGCAGCTCACACAGTCTTTGGGACTCTCTCACAGAGACAACTTTGTGAGTTTGGAGTAAATAAAATAAAGTTAAACAGATGCACATCTTTATTTTAATCTGGTATTACAAATATCTGTGTTTTGGTGTTAATAATGTTTAATTATAAGAAGTAAATCGGCCGAAACATGAGTCAAAAGGCTGCGCGCTCTTTCTCCCGCTGTGTGGGGAGTTCTGATAAACTGATATCAGTGTTTGATCACCTGCGAGCCAGATTAAACGACAACAAATTTATTACTGGTGGAATATTGATGATGACGCACAGCAGCTTTGAAGTTGGTTTTAAAAATAGTTAACCACAAATAGGATGGATAAGCGAGTTAATTCATTATAGTAACTGACATGAAGAAGACGTTCGACACACGTCACTCTCGCTTACAACCCAGCTGAGTTCTGCTCCGCCTTTTTTGCTTCTGCTCAAAGTTGACACCTGTCAGGATGTGAACGTTTCACCTGTGATTTATGAACCGTTTGAGGAAGAACTGGTCTGTGCAGCCATTTTTATTTTCAATCAGAACTGGTTCTTAATTGTCCTACCTTGAACAAAAACGTGTCATTCATTCAGGGAACATCAAAAATGCTCAACATTTTTTATTTTATTCTGAAAAGCAGATAGATTTGGCAATTCAGAGATGGCAGAATAATATTTGTGTTAAATAGTTTGTCATTTTTGTTTTAAATATTGTTTCAACATTAGCATATCACTCCTTTTTATTGCAAATATATAAATCTTGAAATGTTATTTCTTTGAATTACACTTTTCAGTGATGCATAGAAAGCACCTAAACTCAGCTGTCGGGTTTTAATTCTGAGACTCGCGCTGCAAAATACCAGCAGGTCAATCATGATTTATGAGATCAGGGCACACTGGAGGACCCAGGTTGCATTTCCTGCTATGGAAACCTTGTAAGTGAATCCCCCGATAGGTAATTTAACACTCGGGTGTTAGCTTTGTGTTGTTCGCCGTGCTTAGAGAAAGAGCAAATATTGTTGTCTTTTTACTTTGACGTGTCAACAACTGCCACAGCACTGCAGTTGATGAGGAAGTTATTACATTCTCATGACTTAACATATGATCCGTAGAACATCGCATGGCCGTCCTGTGTTTTTGTTTGTTCCTCTTGAATGTTTGATGTAAACAGCTTAGCGTTACAGTGGGTGTGTTCAAACTTCTGGCTACTTTATGTGACGTCACTCTGTGCACTGCTTCATGGCTATTATGAGCTTTGAATAATCTAGATAGCTTGTTTTTTTAAAGAAAGACAAAAAGTTGGATAATGAAAGCATTCATAAAACTTTTGCCATGTCTGTTAAGGTATTTATATCTGTGAGGCTTATTATGTCAGGTGCTTGACTTGAGATTATAGGGCTTGGTGGTTGCAGTAATTTGAGCTACTTTATAAATCGATACAAAGCTCTTCTGGCTTTTTCTTTACTGGACAACAAATTTTATTATTGCACAACATTAGTTACTGAACAACTGTTGACAAGTTTCTTCTACCTAAACACAAAATCCTGTATTGGTCTGGGAGGACCTTGAACTGAGCTTCAGGTCTCTCTCACTTATGATGCTTATATTGTGTCGTCAGTGTTTTTAAAGACCTGTCTAGCTGGTTTGAAAAAGCCCACGAATTTCAATAGATGGTCATTATTGAGACCTACTGCATGATGTGAGGGAGGCAAATATTGGCTATCTAATTTAAAACTTCCATTTGTGTTGAAGAAATTTAGAAAAAATTGTTGCTATTGTAACCATATTTGCTACTTGGTGGTGAAGCTCTCAGCAAGAAGGTCGCCTGATTCAAATCCTGATGGGGGGCCTTTCTAGGTGGAGTTTGCATGTTCTCTCCATGCATGTGTGTGTGTTCTCCAGTTACTCCGGTTTCCTCCCACAGACCAAAACCATGCATGTTAGGCTGATTGGTAACTCTAAATTGTCTCTAGGTGTGAGTGAGAGAGTGAATGGTTGTTTGTCTCTGTGTTCCTGTGATGGACTGGAGACCTGTCCAAAGTGTGCCCCCCATCTCTCGCACAGTGACTGCTGGACATGGGCACCAGTGACTCCCGTGACCCGAAAATAAAGGACCGGGTACAGCTAACAAATGGGTGGATGGATTGATGGTTGCTATTTTTTGGTATTTTAAACAATGAACCTGTCTGTGGTATCTTGGGTTTTTTCCCTCGTCTTTTTTTGTTGTTGTTTGTTTTAATAACAAGTTGAGCGTCTTTAACCTCTAAAATTTGGACTTTTTTGAACATAATTGGGGAAATTACAATGTGGTGATTGTGGTTATTCTAATATCAAATGACCAGTACGTTTTAAAAAGTCATGATGATGGTGTGACAACAAACCTGCATGTGATCATATGAAAGCAGCACCATAAGTTATCATGAGGAGTCACAATTGTTCAAGTTGAACTTTTTTTTTTTTTTGCATAATTTGAAGTTTACGGCTTAATTTCTGATGCGTAATCTTTAATTCTCATTTTAGTCATCGTGACTTACAGGTGGAGCTGCTTAAATCGTGTTACTGTAAAATATAATCGCAAAGCCGCAGTTTAATTTCTTGTGAATACTTTTTCTTCGTTTTTGTCACCATACATAACTTGATAAATTTCTGCCACTGTCCTTGTTTTTTTTAGGCATGAATCAGCGAAATGGCACAGATGTCGATGCGGCCAGTGTGTTTAAAGTGTTTTCAAAGCTGGGGTACAAAGCGAAGGTTTACAACGACCAGACGGTTGAACAGATGAAGACGATTTTAAGTGCAGGTGAGTACGATGTAAAACTCTCATCACTCCAGAACTTGGGATGCACCGATCCACATTTTTCCACTTCCGATACAGAAACCGACATCTGAGGTTTAGTATCGGTTTATACCGCTATGATGCCAATCTGACACTAAAAAACTGTGTTGAATTAATTCAAAACATTTGTTTTTTTTAAACACAGACATAAATGTTCTGAATTACAAATTTATTGAAAACTGCACCAGTACAGCACACTTAAACACACCAATAGCTTCACAAGCTTGGTCAAACATGTAAAAACAGCACTTTAATTTGTTCAATCAGTAAAATTATGAGAATAACATCCACTGTTAACTAAATAAAAATAAAGATACAGAAACTGACAAGAAAAATAGGTTGACAATAGACCTGTTGCAATAAACGATAAATCAATTAATCGCTTGATGAATGAAAATTATCAACCTCATTTTCATTTACTGGATTTATCTTTTCTTGACGTCTCTCTTTTTTTCTACTGAAGACACAGCTCAACTCTGGTGCTCTTCACTGACTCCTCCCTTTCTCTTTGCTCGTTAAAATCTGTTTTAACCGTCCAAAATCGTGTTTTTTGGATCGTTAAAAGCAGCTAAGCTGAGAAGCTAAGCCAACAGGCTAACCTTGGGAATAAACCTTGGTCTTGTCAAAGCTCCAAAATTCACGGTTGAAACCTGTGCCTTAGTGTAAAAAGTTGTTTTTCTCTGTAAAAAGAAGCTGAGAACTTGTTTACTGATTTTTTTTATTTTTATTTTTAATTTTAATTTAAAGCTTTGTGTGAAAAATGCTAAAGAGCTCCAATCACCAAGCGTCTGTCAGCCCATGTTACATCAAGGTCCCTCCCTCCCATTTTTCTTAAAGAGACATGCTGCTCAACTATCCATCCTTTGGTTCAAACAGTCTTATACTGCCATCAGGTGGTCAAAAAAGGTACTACATTCCAAACAAATCCACATTTCTTCTGAAATTTAACAATTAATTATTGTTAAATTTCCAACAATATTACCGTTTATCGCAATAATTTCTGAGACAATTAATTGCCCAGCAAAATTTGTTGTTGTGACAGGCCTAGTTGACAACTTTGGTCAAACATGAAAAAATAAACATCAACAAACCTTTCAAATGGTTCAGGAATTCTAAATATAATTTAAAATAAATGATAAAGGAGCTGAAATAAGAGGAAAAAACAATGGCTTCACTAGAAAATAAACAGCAATCAGCTCCTATCTTAATGAATCGGTCACATTGTCACGATACCCGATCAAGAATTTTTTGATATCGGGACTGATATGCCATTGATATAGCCACTCCTTGTCTTTATGGACTTCCAAAAATACACAAAGAAGGAACACCACTCAGACCCATTGTCCGCAGCATGAACTCTGTGACATACAATATTGCTAAACATCTGGCTGGTATTTTAGCTCCTCTTGTTGGAAACACACCTCATCACATAAAGAACTCCATTGATTTTGCCAACAAAGTTCAACATTTTAAACTAACTCCAGGAGAAACCCTTGTATTGTGTGATGTGACTTCTCTTTTCACTTGCATACCCATCTCTGAAGCAGTAGAAACCGTCAGAAAACAACTTTTACAAGACAAGGTCTTAATCAACAGGACCAACTTCACCCCAGATCAGATCGGCACCCTGTTGGATCTCTGCCTCTCCACCACTTATTTCAAGTTCAATGACAGTTTTTACAGACAGAAGCACAGCTGTGCCATGGGATCTCCAGTGTCACCTATTGTTGCCAATCTCTACATGGAGGAAGTGGAACAGAGAGCCCTAAACTCCTTTGAGGGAACAACGCCAAGCCATTGGTTCTGATATGTAGATGACACCTGGGTCAAAATCCAAGCTAAGGAAATGGAAACGTTCACCAGACACATTAACTCAACATCAAGTTCACCAGAGAGGATGCAAACGACAACAAGCTGCCTTTTTTGGACTGTTTGGTTCAGATGGAGAGAGAGGACAGCCTCAACATTGACGTTTACAGAAAACCAACCCACACAGACCAGTATCTTCTGTTTGACTCCCACCATCCACTGGAACACAAACTCTCTGTCATCAGAACTTTACAACATCGGGCCGAACGTGTCCCCACAAAGACAGAAGGGAAGGAAAAGGAACAGAAACACATTCAAGAAGCTCTTCAAACATGTGGATATCTTAACTGGGCTTTTGTCAAGTCAGCGAGGAAATCTACAAAACGCACTAATAAACAGAAAAAGGAGAACAACAGACATAAAAACATTGTTATCCCTTATGTTGCTGGAGTATCAGAGAAATTCAGTAGGATTTTCAACAAACACAACATCCCAGTACATTTCAAACCCAGCAGGACTCTCAGACAGAGACTGGTCCACCCTAAGGACAAGACACCCATACACAAACAGAGTGGTGTAGTGTATGCGGTCCAGTGCAGCGAGGACTGTCCAGACCTCTACATTGGAGAAACTAAACAGCCTCTTCACAGACGCATGGCTCAACACAGGAGAGCTACTTCCTCAGGACAAGATTCAGCTGTTCACCTTCACCTCATAGAGAAGGGACACTCTTTTGAGGAACAAAATGTGCACATTTTGGACCAAGAACACAGATGTTTTGAGAGGGGGGTGAAGGAAGCAATTTTTGTAAAAAGAGAAAAACCATCTCGAGGAGGAGGCCTCAGATTTCCACTTTCAAAAACCTATAATGAAACTTTAAGACAGATTCCCAGCCAGTTTTCACACCTGATGGGAACAGAGGGGCCTCGTCTGTGAATTGGAGTAAAAGGCCTTAAGAAACCCCCACTGTTAAGGTGTTTAGGGTTGAATTGCCAATCTACATATGTGTGTGTATCTTATCTCACACAGCGTTATAACCTGAACCCCTCACTCTCTGCTCTTTGAATTGAGAAAGCTCCTCAGATGAGGAGCGAAACGTCTTCTGTTACAAATAAAGTCCAGTTGTTTTTATATTGAAAGGTTTTTTTTTTGTATTGAACGTTTTTTGAATCAGTACTGATACTAATATCGAATCAGTGCATCTCTACCCAGAACGTATTTGCATGTTCTGTAAATACAGAAAATTTATTGCAGACTGCTTTTGGAAACTCTCCATCAAAAGCAGCACAACGTTTTTGTATGTTCTGATGGATTTTTGTTTTTGTTTTTTAAGCATCTCGGGAAAATCACGGCAGCTCTGCCTCGTTTGTCTGTGTTCTGTTGAGTCACGGAGACGAAGGTGTGTTTTACGGCACCGATGGCTCAATCGAGCTCAACCAACTAACGTCTCTTTTCCGAGGCGATCGCTGTAAATCACTGGTGGGAAAGCCTAAATTATTCTTTATCCAGGTATGGAGTTTTATTTTAATTCTTCACTCGCTGTAGCTTGCTGTGTTAAAGTATCTAACCTCTTAAAATATACTTGGTCTATTTGTGTGCACAAGGCTTGCAGAGGCACTGAACTGGATGGAGGTGTGGAAGCAGATGGCTCAGTGGAGACCACTAGGATTCCTGTGGAGGCAGACTTTCTGTATGCCTACTCCACCGCCCCAGGTGACTATATATATATATATATATATATATATATATATATATATATATATATATATACACATACATATACAGGTGGTCATAAAATTAGAATATCATGAAAAAGTTGACTCATTTCAGTAATTCCATTCAAAAAGTGAAACTTGTATATTATATTCATTCATTACACACAGACTGATATATTTCAAATGTTTATTTATTTTAATGTTGGTGGTTATAACTAGGGATGCACCGATCCACATTTTTTAAATTTCCGATCCCGATACCTAAATCTGGATATCTGCCGATCCCGTTCCGATATCATCATAATCATTTATTTCATATAAGGCTGTAATAATCTCTCAAGTACAGTTTGTACAAATATATGCATGCATGTCCAAAAAGGCAACTTGAGGTAAGTTTTTATTAATGTTGGATAAGTTTCAAAGTTATAATTAAATTCTGCTAACACAAAACATGTTGTTTTTTTTCTTATTCCTAGCTTTAAAAGTGGACATTAAAGTGATTAATTGATTGTTTAAAGTTATTTTATATGTATATTTTTTTAATAAAGGGGAGATATAATAATTTTTTTTCTTCTTTCTGCACTCTTTTCATTCAATATTTTGTTTTTGAGGGCAGCACGGTGGCGCAACTGGTAGAGCTGCTGCCTCTCAGCGAGCAGGTCCTTGGTTCAAACCCCGGTCCAGGGGCCTTTCTGGGTGGAGTTTGCATGTTCTCTCCGTGCATGTGTGGGTTTTCTCCGGGTACTCCAGTTTCCTCCCACAGACCAAAAACATGCATGTTAGGCTGATTGGTAACTCTAACTTGTCCCTAGGTGTGAGTGAGAGCGTGAGTAGTTGTTTGTCTCAATGTGTCCCTGTGATGGACTTGTGACCCGTCCAGGGTGTACCCCGCCCCTCACACAGTGATTGCTGGACATGGGCACTGGCGACCCCCGTGACCAAAAATGGAATAAGCGGGTAAAGATGATGGATGGATGGATTTTGTTTTTGATGAATTTGTTTTGTTTATTTTGTCTCTTTTAAATTAATGAATGAATTAATTAAATAAAATAAAAAATTAAATGGCTTTAAACATATGCCAAGTTCGTGGCATAAACCAACACAGACATGTTTTTTAGTATTTTACTTCGCTTTATAATGTCGCTGTTTTTGTTTCGTTTTTTAATATAATTTTCTTGTATTTTTCAAATCATATGTTTTTGTTATGATCGTTTACTGTTGTACTGATATCTCCTGGAGGGTAAACTATATCTTGGCTGCAAGTATCAAGCTGAGAAATTATACGTTTTCTACAGCTGATAGCGGTTAGTTATTAATTACAATGAAGTTTAGCAACTTCTCGGTAAACATTCGAGCTCTGGGGCTTCAGCGGTTGTTATTCTTGTTCAATCCGCAGCAGGCAGTCTGATTTCAGTCAGAAGTGTTCAGTCTGCCCCTTCACGGAGACGGGCAGACGGAACAGGGTAGATTAGACATGGCTGGCCGGGGTTGGGCTGCCCGCTACAGGTTCAGTGGGAGCAGCAGACCGCTGAAGCCCCGGAGCTCGAATGTCCAACGTAAAACTAACTTTACCACGGTTTAATGTGGCGCTATGGCTCTGCAGACATTGCACGTTGCTGTCTTATTTCTTTTAATGTTTATGATTATAACTGACAACTAATGAAAACTCCAAATTCATTATCTCAGAAAATTAGAATATTACTTGAGACCAATTAAAAAAAAACAGGATTTTTAGAAATGTTGGCCAACTGAAAAGTATGAACATGAAAAGTATGAGCATGTACAGCATCAATACTTAGTTGGGGCTCCTTTTGCCTGGATTACTGCAGCAATGCAGCTTGGCATGGAGTTGATCAGTCTGTGTCTCTGCTCAGGTGTGATGAGAGCCCAGTTTGCTCTGATAGTGGCCTTCAGCTCTTCTGAATTGTTGGGTCTGGTGTATCACATCTTCATCTTCACAATAACTCATATATTTTCTATGGGGTTAAGGTCATTTGAGTTTGCTGGCCAATTAATAACAGGGATACCATGGTCCTTAAACCAGATACTGGTAGCTTTGGCACTGTGTGCAGGTGCCAAGTCCTGTTGGAAAACAAAATCTGCATCTCCATAAAGTTGGTCAGCAGCAGGAAGCATGAAGTGATCTAAAACTTCCTGGTAGATGGCTGCCTTGACTTTGGACCTCATAAAACACAGCTGACCAACACCAGCAGATGACATGGCACCCCAAACCATCACTGACTGTGAAAACTTGACAGTGGACTTCAAACAACGTGGATTCTGTGCCTCCCCTCTCTTCCTCCAGACTCTGGAACCTTGATTTCCAAAGGAAATACAAAATTTACTTTGATCAGAGAACATAACTTTGGACCACTCAGCATAGGCCTTTTTGTGTTTAGCCCAGATGAGATGTTTCTGACACTGTCTCTTGTTCAAGAGTGGCTTGACACAAAGAATGTGACAGCTGAAACCCATGTCTTGCATACATCTGTGCGTGGTGGTTCTTGAAGCACTGGCTCCAGCTGCAGTCCACTCTTTGTGAATCTCCCACAGATTTTGGAATGGGTTTTGTTTCACAATCCTCTCCGGGGTGCGGTTATCCTATTGCTTGTATACTTTTTTTTTTCTACCACATCTTTTCCTTCCCTTCACTTCTCTATTAATGTGCTTGGACACAGAGCTCTGTGAACAGTCACCCTGTTTAGCAATAACCTTTTTGTGGCTTGCTGTCCTTGTGCAAGGTGTCAATGGTTGTTTTTTAGACAACTGTCAAGTCAGCAGTATTCCCTATGATTGTGTAGCCTACAGAACTAGACTGAGACCATCTCCTTCTTCTGTGAGGTTTTAACGGCAGCTTACATCCCTCAAGGTGTATTACTGCCATCTAAAGGTACTAGTACTTATAACTACTTGAATTCTCACATAAACCCGTTGCCCTCAGGAAATGCATAAAGTATTTGTGACCATATTTACTGGATCTCCATTCCAAGATGCTCTTCAAACATATAGGACTTGTTACTTCATTTGTCATTTGGTCCAGTAGACGTTTCCTTTCAGCTGAATATTTAGCTGAGACCATTTAAAGGCCTTTGCAGTTGTTTGGAGTTAATTAGCTGAATAGTGTTGCCCCAGGTGTCTTCAATATTGAACCTTTTTTTACAATATTCAAGTTTTCTGAGATAATGAATTTGGGGTTTTCATTAGTTGTCTGTTTTAATAATCAACATTAAAAGAAAATCATTGCAAATATATCAGTCTGTGTAATGAATTAATATAATATACAAGTTTTACTTCTTGTATGGAATTACTGAAATAAGTCAACCTTTTTTATGATATTCTAATTTTATGACCAGTACCTGTATACTAATCATTTATTTGTCTTAATTCAGTCCTAATTCCGTCACTTATGCATGTGCAGGTTATTACTCTTGGAGGAATACGATGTCGGGCTCCTGGTTTATCCAGTCCTTGTGTGATTCCATCAACAAATATGGGCAACAGTTGGAGCTGCAGCACATCATGACCCGAGTCAACCA
The DNA here is from genome assembly GCF_014905685.2 of Nematolebias whitei. NCBI lineage: Eukaryota > Metazoa > Chordata > Actinopteri > Cyprinodontiformes > Rivulidae > Nematolebias > Nematolebias whitei. Next base: position 26,863,598 of record NC_056513.1, read on the forward strand.
CAAGGTGGCAGTGGAGTTCGAGTCCGTCTCCTATTCACCAGGCTTTCACGCAAAGAAGCAGATTCCTTGCATTGTGTCCATGTTGACCAAAGAGATGTATTTTTTCCCTTGATGTCATCTGAGCTTGTCTAAGCAAAGGTTTGTGTGGGGAGCTGTGGTGTACTTCAAGTCTTTCTACCTGAAGCTCTGTTGGAAGAAAAAAAAAAGTGTTTCTTGGGAGCAATTGTGATGCAATGTTTGTAGTTTAGTTTCTCTGGCTTGGAGTTATTAGTGTCTCACTATATGGAGTTTGTTTTTACAAGGGTTTGTATTCATCTTTTTATCACAGCGGCACAATCCTCTGCACATATAACCTTATAAAGGTTATTTGAAAGCAAAAAAAAAAAGGTCTAAATTTACAGGATAGTCGGATGTACTTTTGCTGTTTATACTATAAACATTTCAGGGAATATTCTTGGAGCCACTTGATAGGAAACTAGACTCGTCTATTATATTTATCATGAAGCCATCTTTGGCTTTAACATTCTTTAAATGATTGTTCATTGTAGGTGGAGTGAGTTAATTTATAGTTCATTTTGAAATAATTATGCAGGGCTTTTTGTTTTAATCTATACTTTTATCTCTACACTTCTTCTGATTTAGTGTATTGACACTTGATAAGTTTTGCAACGTAAATATTTATTGATTTCGTGAGAAGCCTGAATAATGAAAACAGAAACTTGATAAATGACGTGCAGTAAAGTCAGGAGCTTCCTGAGAGCTGTGATGGGATCTGTGGGCTATAAAACCCAGAGACTGGTTTGGGAGTCTCTTGTGTATTTTCTGTTGGCTTGAGAGTTTATACTTCAACTAAACTTTACATTTTTTTTTAAGTGCATAAATAGTCAGGTTGACGTCAGAGCAAAAAAAATTCTACCGTAGTTCAGTCACTTTTCTTTATTTGAAGAGAAACCAAAAGTGCTCTAAAGCTGAAATGAGGTGATTCTGTTATTTCAGATGATGTAACTTGAAAAGTTTAATCAGTTTTACAGAATTTATTTTATTTTTGTCTTTTGCCGTTTTCTATTTAACGGGGTAAAGTCAAATTTTTTCACCCCGATTGTTTCTACAGTAACTTTTGCTAAACAAAGTTTTGA
>NC_056513.1:26865133-26893334 GCF_014905685.2 Nematolebias whitei
TATATATATATTGATGTACCTTTTTGAAAACACTTGGATGTATAATTTATTTTCCAGTGAGTAAAATCTGTGAAATTTTGAGTTTAGTTTCTGCATATTTTAATTTGTAAAGAAAAAAAATGGATCACAATATGAGGGAAAATTACCAACTAGTATTTGTATCAGATTCTGTACAATAATTTTTGATAAATCAATTTTTATACATTTCCCATTGATGAAGCATAATATTGTCTTCAACCAGCATCAATTGTTTAAAACCAGTCCTTTTTTTTTTTTTACAGCAAACTTTTCATTCTAATCAATAGTTGTTAATTATTAAAGCAGAGCAACTCAAAGTTCAATAACATGAACCAGTTTGCAGTGGACAATGGCAGCTTTTTTGTAAACCCACAGTTTCATAAGCAGCTATTATGTGAGCTTAGTGGCTTTTTTTCTTCTGAAAAATAAAAATTACTTCTGGACTTTGTTGCTTTTTATGGCTTCAATGAATGGTCAAAAATGCTGCAGCCTGACTTTTTTTTTAAAAGAGAGCACATTTCTCCAGTTCTGGCTTTCCTGCACTGGCTCCCGATTAACTTTCAAATTCATTTAAAAATCCTTTTGTATGTTTTTTTTTTTTTTAAATTCAATTCAAATTCAAAAATACTTTATTAATCCCAGAGGGAAATTAAATTAAATCTCTGAACCGTTCTGCCCTCTCATCTCGCTGATCTGCTGCAGCCATATGCCCCACAGTGCACTGAACTCAGCAGACCAGATGCTTCTATTGGTTCCAGGAACTCGTTTTAAGCTCAGAGGTGACGGGGCTTTTTCTGTTGCAGGTCCAAAACTGTGGAATGAGTTACCACTGCATGTCAGACAGGCTCCCCTTCTCACCGTTTTTAAGTCTCGTTTAAAAACTCACCATTATTCTTACTTTCGAAACGGTATGAGTTGATTTAACTTCACTGTGTTTTTATTATTTTAGTCATTTAGTTCTTATGTTTACGGCTGTGGATTTATGTATTTTGTCGTGTGTTTACTTGTTTGTTTCTGCTGTATAGCACGTTGGTTGGCCTTGTTGCTGTTTTTAAGTGCTTTATAAATAAAGTGGTTTGGTATGTCTTCAATTGGTGTCAGTCTCAGAGGGTTATTGAAGACTTTTGATAAAACAATACCAAATTAAGAACAGTATGTTTTAAAAGTGTCTTCTATAGCAGTGTTTTCCTGACTTTTCGGTCCCTACATACAAACTAATAATGACTTGTGACTATTTTGGCTGACTTTTATGCTATTGGGCCAATCAACAAGACCAAAGTCACAAAAATCAAAATTTTATTTGTTACTTTGTAGCAACTATGGCAAAGATGGTTTGTTAGCACTCATTTTTAAAGTTTATTTCTGGAAATGGGGGAGTGGTGTTGCAGGGGTTAGAGAGGACGAGCCGGTGACAGAAGGTTGCCGTTATGACTCCCCGGACTGACAAAATCAAAAAGTGTGGGAAAGGTGAAACACCTGCCCTGAGCAAGGCCCTTAACCCCCCCCCCCCCCCCCCCATCTGCTGCAGTACCCAGGTGCCCAAGCTCTCTGCTCCACACAGAGGGCTGTGGTAGCTCGGTGGTCTGCAGTTGTGTCAGCAAGGACATCTGACGTAAAAACAATTGCCAAGTCTTCGTGTGAGTTAATTCGCTTTGGTGATCTCTGAAGAAGGGAGCAGCCGAAAGAAGAAGAAGAAAAAAAATAATAAATTCTAGAAATTATCTCAAGACATCAAAATTGGGATTGGGGTCGTTTGCACTTTGTTTTGAGACATGGAGTCCAATAAAACTAGGCCTTTATTTCCTTCATTGTTCTCAAAAATTAAATTTTACCAAAATGAGTCTCAATGTGCTTTTCAATCCAGAACATCTACATCAAACAAGCCATAAAGTTTGATTAAAGAGATGAGTGAAACACAAGTTATCATTGTTTTAATGGTCCTCAGTTATTGGTATAAGCTCATAAACAGTATATTGTACATAAGGACATTTGCTAACAAGCCACTTGGTGAAGATGGTGACTCGCATTGAAGAGGTTTTTCTAAACACTAATCTCTACAAAAGTCATATTCATTGACACGTGGAGTTTATGTTTGGCAGAATTTGCAAAAACCTTTTCCAGAAACAAACTATTAAATGATTTATTCAATACATTTCCAGAGTTGAGTTAATTGATCTGGAGATCTGTATTGATGACCTTTAATACCAAATTATTTTCCCTTTTATTTGATTTTTCCAAGAGAAAAAAAAAATATCTCAACATCCTGAAACATTTGTTAAATAAATGCCTGAGAACTGTAATTCATTCATCCTTTATGCAGGTTAGTCCCATTGAGCATCGAGCACTCATTTACAAGACGGACCAGATTTTAACAAAGAATGATGACAACCGTAGACGATTGTAAAATAAAGCATACAAATTGAGAAGAACAAATGAAATAAAATGGTACTAAAAAACAAAAGAAAAGCAGCTAGGCTGTAAGGTGATGTAGAAAACTAAAAATAAAACAGGAACATGTCTGCATTGGTATTTCCCAGGAACTTAACAGATGTTTAAAGCCACTTAGAGAGGTCAAGGTCAAGAGGTTCAGATCTTTTTGCAAGATATTCCAGGAAACTGGAGCAGAGTAGAAGACCCTTTAGCCGAGTTCAGTCCTCACTGAGGGGACACTGCAGGTAATTATGTCCTGAGAGTGCACGCTGTAGCTGTGATGATAACCAGGATTAGCACTAAAAGTTTCCCAGCACCATGAACATCTTAATCTGTTATATACGATATTTAGACAGTTACTGCATATGTCTTGTTTGAAAAGATCAAACATTAAATTACAAAATCAATTTGTTCATTGTTTGTAAAAACTTTGCAGAACCAAGTAAAGCTGTTGTTTTTTTCTCTTGTTTTCATAATAAAACTTCTTTCAGGTTTTCCCTCAGGGGTCTTCACAGCGAGTCATCCTCCTCCATCTCACTCTGTCCTCTGCATCCTCTGTCCTCACTCCAACTACCTCCATGTCCTCTCTAACTGCATCCATATATCTCCTCTTTGTCTTTTTCCTGGCAGCTGCATTTCTAACATCCTTCTACCATTTTACCCACTGTCCCTCCTCTGGACATGTCCAAACCATCTCAGTCTGGCCTCTCTAACTTTCTCAGTTGTTCAATCCTGTGCTGTACCTTTGATCTCATTCCTAATCTTATCCATCCTTGTCGCTCCTAAGGAGAACCTCAACATCTGTTTTTTTTAAATTTTTTTATACCTTTATTTTACCAGGAAGAAATCCATTGAGATCATCGATCTCTTTCACAAGGATGTCCTGGAAAAGTCAATTTCAATTTCTGCCTCTTCCAGTTCTTTTGCCTGTCTTTTTGTCCATGTCTCTGTCTCCAGCCCATACAACAGAGCTGGTCTCACAATTGTCTTGTAAACTTTTCCTTTTACCTTTTGCTGCCACTCTTTTGTGGAGAATCACTCCTGAAACTTTTCTCCATCCACTCCATCCTGCCTGGACTCTCTTTTTCACCTCTTTACTACACTCCCCATTTTCCTGGACGGTGGACCCCAAGTACTTGAAGTCCTGCACCTTTGTGACCTCTGCTCCTTGTAGCCTCACTGTTCCACCGGCCTCCCCTTCATTCACACATGTACTCTGTCTTAATATGTCTGACTTTCATTCCTCTTGGTGCATACCTCCCCTCTCCAAGTTCTCTTCCACCTGTTCCCTGTTTTCGCCACAAATCACAACATCAACATCATTTTCATAATAAAACCAATTAAATTAAATGTAATTTTTTTAATGTTATGTGATTTACGTTAACTATTAAAATCTGTTATGGTGATACTTTAAAGGGTTAAGGCCATTTAATGTAATTTGGTTGTGACGAATGTTCAGTTGTTAGCATTCCATCCATCCATTCATTATCTTTAACCGCTTCTTCCTTTTCGGGTCGCGGGACAGGGCTGTCAAACCCACTTACAAAAGGGGGCCAAAATTAAAACCTTTTTCAAACTAAGGGCTGGTTTCAGAATCTACATTAACTCAGATATCCAACATCTTTTCTTGGTTGCAGGTTCCTCAACAAGAGATTGATTGGTTTCATTTGGTCCAATTAAATAACGACAGCAATAGACAATCATAAAAGAGGCATTAAATTTTTTTTGTACACAAATCAAAACAAAATGGCAACCTGAGACAATCAAAAGGAAAAGTAGCAGGAAAAAAAAAACGGCTAGATTATAAGGCAATGTAAAAAACTAAAAACGGGCACGTCTGCATTGGTTTTTGCCAGAAACTTAACAGATGTTTAAAGCTACTTAGAGAGGTCAAGGTCGAGAGCTTCAGATCTTTTTGCAAGGTATTCCAGGAAACAGGAGCGGAGTAGGAGAAGGCCTTTTCGCCTAGTTCAGTCACTGAGGGAACACTGCAGGTAATAATGTCCTGGGAGCGCACGCTGTAGCTGCACTCACACAGAGACATGTAGGAGGAGATGTATGAAGGCAACCGAAGAAGTGATTTAAACATTTAAATTTGACATCCTAATGCATTGCTCAATAATCCAGGTAGAAAAATCTAAAAAAGTTAAATCTGGTCCTCTGGACATTCAAAAAAACAAAACAAAGCAAATCAACAAAAAAATGTGGAAACGTTTCGTCTCTCTTTTTTTGTTGATTTGCTTTGTTTTGTTTTTTTTGAATGTCCAGAGGACCAGATTTAACTTTTTTAGATTTATATTTGACATTCTCTGTTGCACTTTTGACGTCACAATCAAAGATTACTGAAAAAAAATTAAAGCTATAAAAGTATTTTACATTTAAAATAACATCTTGGGGGGGCAGTCAACGGGCCTTGAGTTTGACACGTGTGTGACGAACGTGTAGTTTACGAGTTGTTCTTGAACGCAGCGCAAATCCCTCCTGTTTAGTGGCTAAAATATGTTCAGCTGTGAGTTTACAGGGAGGCTGCAGTCTGCACCGACTTTCTGCTTCACTCACTTTATTTAGGTGGAGCACCGTCTTTAAACCCATACTATACTTTATTTAAAAAATGTCATCCAAGTTCAGAACTACCGCCAGTTGTTTTTTTTTTGTTTTGGGCAGAATTTCTGAAGGGGAGTCGCGGACTCAACTCCGAGTTTTAGTCGCGTGACGGAATCGAGGATGGAGACGTTCGTCCACATAACTCCGCACTCTCTGGCTCTGGTGCTTTCGCGCGTTTCCAAGAAAAACGAGAAGGACTCGTCAGGGAGCAGCAGGAAGGAGAAGTTTCAGCAGAGCCTCACCGGCTACGAGGTGTTCGCGAGCTTCAAAAGCGTGAACATGCAGCAGTTCTGGAACAAGGCGCTGACGGACGCCGTGTCCGAGCTCTTCTTCCTCGGCTGGATCGATGAGCGCGTGCTGCTGGTGCGGGGCGGGGAGCTGCACCTGCAGGTGCTCAGGGACACCTGGACTCGAAGGACCCTGAAGGCACCACAGGGCTTTGGCATCAAATCCATGGGTGGGTAAAGTTTCAGACTTCTCTTCTTAGATCATGTTTTGTTTCTCCAGAAAAAAATGGCTCAGGTTTACAAAAATAAAATGTCAATATTGAATTAAATGATTGAGTTGGGATAAAATCAGTAATTAAAGAATCTAATGATTTTATCCCAACTCATTATTATTATATATGTAGATTTGCTTCATATATTGTTTTAGAGTTTGTCAGAGCTGACTTTTAGACTTTCAAATGTGAGATTTGATCCATCCATCCATTATCTTTTACCCGCTTCGTCTTTTTCGGGTCACGGGGGGTCACTGGTGCCCATGTCCAGCTCTCGCTGTGTGAGGCGGGGGACACCCTGGACAGGTCTCCAGTCCATCACAGGGACACATGGAGACAAACAACCATTCACTCTCTCACTCACACATAGGGACAATTTAAAGTGCATGTTTTTGGTCAGTGGGAGGAAACTGGAGTACCTGGAGAAAAGCCATGCATGCACAGAGAGCAGGGCCGGCCCAAGGCATAAGCAAACTAAACAGCTGCTTAGGGCCCTGGGGCCACTAGGGGCCCCTTAAGAGGAATTGAATTTTTTTTTTTTTTTTGTAATGACTTCTATATGATTCTATTAAATATTTAAAGTTTATCTTTTGCAAATTGTTGCATACATTTACATAGTTTTAAGAACTAATGATTCAACTTCAATTGTTTTTAAACCATTTTACGTGGTTTCATGTAATTGTTAATTTACAGTATTTAAGTATTTCCTTGATATTTTATTTTTTATTTTATTTGATTTTGTCTGTTTGCACAATTTAATTTATTTATTTATTTGCATCCAAGTTATTTTATCTGTTGTTGTTGATCTTGCACTGCAAATTATTTTGAACATTATGTTGCAGTTCTTTAGAACCAAAGATAATAAACCAGATGACACTTTTGCTGTAAAATAAATTGCATACTGGTGGTTTTTTTTTGTTCCTTTTAGTACCATATACATGTTGAATATTGTAAACAGGGGCTGTCAGAGTTGTACCGAGTTTATGTTAAGTGGGTGAATGATCTGATCATCTGACTGTTGCTTGCAGTAATCCACATTATTAGCAGAAGTAGAGGGCCCCAAACCAAATTTTGCTTAGGGCCCCATGGAGGCTTGGGCTGGCCCTGACAGAGAGAATGTGCACATTCCACCCAGAAAGGCCCCCCGGCCTGGATTTGAACCGGCAACCTTCTCACTGAGAGGCGACAGCTCTACCAACTGAGCCACCGTGCCGCCCGAGATTTGAACCAGTCATTAAAAAATGTAAAAGCTACCAGACCATGTGTACAAGTCCACGTGGTTAAAAGGATATTTCAAATCTTTTGGGAGTAGGGTTCTGATGATCTCAGTTTGGAGAAACAGATTCATTCTGACCCGACTGTTGAGCTATATGTGGTCTGAGCAGGGCCAGTATCTCTCACTGGGCTGCCACTGGTTGGTGAACAGCACATGAGAATCTCCAAAATGTTTCTAAACGTGTTTTATCAGTTCCCTTGCGTGAGTAGCAGAGGCTCACGATTTTGTCACCAGTCAGAGCCCTGTGGGATACCACCTAAAGTGAACTGCTGTGTCTCACAGCAACTTCAAAAATAAAGATTTAATAGAAATGTCTGCATATGTTTGATCAGTGTTTTGCATCAGTGTGAGGTTTGCATTACGTGGGTGTTAAAATAAAGTTTATGGTTGCATGCAAGCACAGAATAGCAGTAACGTCAGCTGGTTGTCCACTTGAGGTACAGTCTGTGGCACCTCCTGCATGATGATAATATTTCTGCTTGAATAACGATATAATACAACATTAATGATGATTCAAAGGTTCATAAAATTGACTGAACCACATCTTTTTTTTTTTAAATTGAGAATCCTTTTTTTTAGACAACAGCAATCCACTTTGGCCTGGACCCTGCTCAGATTAGTCGCTAATTTGTCAATCCTGTCAGAATTAATCATTTTCTCCCAACGGCTGTTTTAAAGAGCTATCTAGAGCAGGTAAGATAGTATTTGTTGAAAACATTTCCAAAGAACTCCACTTTAAAAGATCAAATTATTCCTTTAATGGCTTATTTTTTGCATATTTTGTAGGAATGCACAATATTGGATTTTGGCTGATATCCGATATCACTACCGATATTTTTCCCCTAGACCTACTTGCAGACACTACATATCTTTCTCTGCTGTGTACTTAAAATACTATATTATTCTGCATGGTCTCTGTCAGTTTGACCTGCTACCAAAGGCAGAAGCCAAAAAGGGGACTGAAAATGATGTAACACTTCAACTTGGATTATATTTGACGTCAAATTTATTAAAGACATTTCCTCTCTCTAACATAATGACAACACTCGAACAGTGCAAATTTGTAAATTTTCACAAATCTAAACTCAACGGCGCGCGTGATGTCGTCACGTGCTGGTGCTGCAGCCATCCTTGTCACTGGGCTGTCATACAAAAACAGCACCTTTTTATACTGGTGAGTTATTTTGATGGAATGGCTGATGTCCGATATTTAACATTATCGCTAATATCGGCTGATACCATGCCGATATCGTGCATCCCTAGTCTATTGTAGCCCATCAGAAACAGCTCTCATGCTCAATTTCCTAGTTTGTATTTAATTGATCCCACACCACAGACCCTATCTGCAGAATTAGCAAAGTCAAAGGTGAATCAAACTCACGTTTGACAACAACGCCAAGTACTCCTTAGCTGAATTTCTTATCAGCTGGAGCCCTTCGGCTGTTTTTACCAATCTACTGATTTTCATTCATAAATGACTTGTTTTTGCAGCTGTGAGTTAAAAAGTGTTGCTGTTGCAAAATGTCTTGAGTTCACGAGTCAAGCTTGAAACCAGTCACAGCTGGTCGAGGTGAAAAGGGAGCTCAGGCTTCATCTCGGCTTGTGACCTCACCGGCTTCTTGAAATGTTATCTTGTGTGTTCATATGAAAGAGTTCAGGACCAGTTCTACTGCAGTTCCAACGCTCATCCTCGTCCTCATCACAGCCATAACACAGTTATGTGATAAGACGGTTGGGAAGATTCAAGGTTTTGTTTTGCCCAATGCATCAAACTGCCTTCACAAGCCTCCCTTTGTGTGAAGACGGGAATTACACCTACACTCTGTAAGAGATCGTTATTGCCTGTCTGTTAGCAAAATATCTCATAATTTACAGGACCAATTTGAACAAAAATTGCTAAACATTATCAATGGATGTACATCCATAACTGATTATTTTTAGAGTCTATCAAATACAAGATGGCTGCCGCAGCCGACTGTGACCTGAAAAAAACTAAAGTGGGTTTAACTCATTCAGTGTTACAAATAGAGACCAGACTTTTTAAGAACTTGTTCACGCTTTATGTTTATATTTTGACTAGGGGTGCACCGATTTATCGGGCGGACGATTTATCGGGCGGACGATTTATCGGCCCCGATTTCCTTAATTTTGGGAGATCGGCCGATACTTACACGAGAAACCGATTTTACTGATTTTTTTTGTAGTTTTATCAACAATTGTCTAAACTTCCTTTATATTTCAGAGCACTACCTCATGGCCAGTTAAAACAAGTTTGTATTGTTTCTAGGATATTGTTCAAGGGTATGTTTTTCAATAAAATAAAATTGAAAAATTGAAGGTGCGTTGTGACTTTATAACACCTGACAGTGTCGCTTATAAAAGAAAATTGGAATCGGCAGCTCATACTTTTTAGAAATCGGTGGTCAGCCAGAAAACTGTAATCAGCGCAGCCCTAATTTTGACCTTTAACTATTTGGAGTGAGTTTTATGTTTGTTAGCATGAACAACTTTCAAAAAGTAATCACTGGATGTACTTTTACAACTAATTCACTTTTGGAAGACCCAAATCAAGAGGGCCGTCGTAATTCAATTCGATTCAGTTTATTTATATAGTGCCAAGTCACAACAGAGTCGTCTCAGGGCACTGAACAGAAACAGTCACATACATTATAAAAGCCAGTTAGTAAAAGTTAGTTATCTAAGGAAGCTGGCAGGTTGTGCTGAGTCTTCACTTAATCTCCCATCGTCATGCCCAGCAGAACTTGGGAACAGAAAATGCCTAAAACTTGATCCGTTATCATCTGTTACATTAAAGTTAAATTCTGTTAATACCTTTTGCAGTAGTCAGTAGATAGTTTCCAGTTGTTGTTTGGTGCAGGACGGCTTCATCTGTACAACTGCAGCAAACCCTGATAAGATGTGGAATGTTTGTCTTATAGCTAATAACTCACCAAAACCATCAATGCCTAAACCAACAGATTGAAGCAGACGAGGTATAACACCTTAGTTCCAAATGTGATACGGCAAATTGTTTTTGTACTTCCCAGATTGAGGAAGTTTATTCAATTAAAGTTTAATATTGTGGCCTAGTGAGCACTGTGGACAATTATATATTAACCATAATGTCATACTGAAATGATAAGATCGGACTCGACAACACAAACTGTGCACATAAAATGTGTTTGTGTGTTTTTTTTTTATTAAACTTCCAAATGTCTGGGTAATATCACTAAACCACTAAATAGAATTCAATGAACTTCTAAGAAAGCATTCGTTGGATGCACATCTACAGCTGATTAATTTTTGGAGTCAGGTTGAGACAAGATGGCTGTCGCAGCTTATCAACCTTAGCTAACACAAAAAAATGACTATAACTCAGACAGTTTTATAAATATTGAGCTAAAAGTTTGTAGTGATAGTAGCTGAAAGGTATGCCCTTCACATACTCTGAGAGTTAAGAGATCTTGTCAGTTCAGCAAAGTTAAGTCAGGTCCTCTGGACGGTTTCTTTGTTTTGTTGGAACGTTTTGTCTTTCATCCAAAGGACTTCATCAGTCAGAGGAGCCACAACAAACTCAGTCCCATTAGTAGCACACTCGCATAGTAGGCCAACCCGCTTGATGGTGCTAAGATGGTTTCTGGAGTCCGCCCTCTCCCCCGTCGACTCCTCTGAGGCAGCCATGGCCGAAGTGGTTCAAAACATCAAACGTGGTCTTTTTGTAAAACTTTGACATTCGAGAGAATAGACAGTATGCGTTCCTTCAAGGAAAGCTAGTTTTTATTTATCTTACTTTATAAACCGTAAATTATTATTATTATTAACTTTAAATAAATCAAATAAAAATTGTTGTGACTTGTTAAAAGTTACAGATATAAAATGTCGTGACTTGAAAATAAGTTACAGGTATTAAAGTTTTAAATAATGTATATAGTCAATATATTTAAACAGATATATTCCCGGTAAATTCTGGACATTGTCTGAAAATGGAGAGGCACGGTGGCCCAGTTGGTAGAGCTGTTGCCTCTCAGCGAGAACGTCGCCAGATCGATTCCCGGCCAGGAACCTTTCTGGGTGGAGTTTGCATGCTCTCTTCGTGCATGCGGGGGGTTTCTCCAGGTACTCCAGTTTTCTCCCACAAACCAAAAACATGCATGTTAGACTGATTGGTAACTCTGAATTATCTCTAGGTGTGAGTGAGAGAGTGAATTGTCTCGTTTGTCTCTGTGATAGAATGGAGACCTGTCCAAGGTGTCCCCCGTCTCTTGCACAGCGATAGCTGGATATGGGCACCAGTGACCCCCACGACCCAAAAAAGGAAGAAGCGGGTAAAAGATGATGGATGGATGGGTGGGTGGGAGGGTGGATGGACAGACATCTGAGAATGATTAGTAACACCCGAGAGCCCAACTGCAGCTCGATGATTACATCCAGAATATTAAAAAAAAAAAAAAATGTTATGGGGATTTTAGTTGTGCAGAAACCAAATCTGTTTTAGTCAGCAGTTCAATCTGATTAGCTGAAACGAAACAATAGGCTGGGAGGAGTGTGCACTACTTAGGAAGGAAAAGTGCACCATTTGTTTAGGAAACCCCCACTGTTCCCTGCATTCACAGCTCTACTGGAAGGAAAGGGAGGGTCTCTATAGAGGTTTGGGAAAAATGTTTGACACTAGCATTTGTTGCTGATATCTTATATTCGTCATGTTGACTGTTGAGACAACAGTCTGCATGTGTCTGGCTCAGAGAGAGTTTCAGACTGACACTGTGTTGGGGAAACATTAGCCACTAGAGGGCAGACCACTGGCAGTGAAGTTACCACTGACTACAAGAGAGAAGAACCAGCCAAAAATTTAATTACTACATTCATATAACATCTGTTCTGTGTAGTTTTGTTACCTGCAGACATATTTTAAGTGATACTGTTTTATTGGTATCAAAAATAAATTGGCTAAATTCCAGGAAGTGTACCACAGTCTGTATTTCCTTCCTGTATTTCATTCATTCATCCATCCATTTTCTTTTACATGCTTCTTCCTATTCAGGTCACAGGTGCCCATGTCCAGCAGTCACTGGGCAAGAGACGGGGTACATCCTGGACAGGTCACAAGTCCATCACAGGGACTCGTAGAGACAAACGAGACAACCATTCACTCTCTCACTCGCATCTAGGAACAATTTAACCTCCTAAGAACTGAACTCTTGCATATGTGGATGCCAGGTCCTAGGAGGTTAAAGTTACCAATTCAGCCTAAAATGCATGTTTTTGGTCTGTAGGAGGAAACCGGAGTACCCGGAGAAAACCCACGCATGCACGGAGAGAACATGCAAACTCCACCCAGGAAGGCCCTTGGCCGGGATTTGATCCGGCGACCTTCTAGTTGAGAGGCAACAGTTCTACCAATTGTGTCACCCTGGTTAAAGAACATATTGGATATGATTACAGTAAAAAATATCATTCCTTGAAGGAATTCATATCACCCACAGCACCGCATGTCAAAGCTTTGAACTAAAATGTTGCACAGTCAAATAACTGAGTTGTAGTCCTTTTTAGGTTTGCTAAGATCAATTAGCTGTGGTGGCCATCTTGAATCAGGTTGAGTCCAGAAATCAGTTGTAGATGTACCACCAAATATTAGTCTTGGAGAGTTTCAATAAAATCTGTCTGGTTAAGTAAATATTTTCAAATTGACGGACAAATGGACATGCACACACCTGCCTTTTATGGCAACTGGTAATAAATACAACATTCTTATGTTCAGGCAACTTGTGTTATGTTTTTGTCAGATATTGTTCCAGGAACGTCAGTGTTTGTTAGTTGATCAGTTCCTTTACGTCTTGTTGTGGGTTTGACAATTAGATTGGGTTAGCGATGCAATCTGAAACGGATTGGGGTCCGATAATGTCCAGTTGTACTCGTATTTGTACTCATAAAAGTGTTATACAACAACTTTTTATTGCAGCGTGACATTCACCTCTCTGTTGAGCAGTCATGTGGTAGAGGAGGAGCATTGTAGAAGTAGGTTTTTATATTTTTAGTTGGCTATCGTGATCCACCCTCCTTACCATTTGGTCACCATAAAGACGTTTGCCAAATAAACAGTTAATAATAAACACCAACTGAAGAAGAAGCTGTATGAAGTTATGTCAAAGTGATCGACGGTGATAAAAGTTGAACAGACTGCAAATTATGCTTAGCATATTTGTCGAGAAGAGGGAGAAAATTTAACCTCTTGCCTTTTTTTGAGGGGGTGGGGGGGATCACAGCTTTTGCTCTATTTGAAGAGTTAACATAAAAAGTGAGTTCCTCTGATTTTCTACACATTCCAGTGTTTCCCCTAAGTTACTTGCCTTCATCTCTTTCGTGATTTTTGTCTGGGCGGAGCAATGAAGACACAACTGTGTTGCACGCTGTTTGTGCCAGCAGTTGTCCACAAGGGGGGGGGGGGGGGACAGTTAGTTAGGCAGGGCACTCGGTTCTGTTGATGGGGCGGGGCGCCCTCCTTGTAGAATAGTAGGGAAACACTGCATTCTCAGAGTAGTAAACACTAGTAAGGAGTGTTTTAGCATTTACTGTTATATATTTTGTTATTTGTATTAATACTTGCATTGATACTCAGTAAGTACAGTAAGTAAGTACAGTATACTCAAATGTAAGTACTTGTACTTGGTTTGAAAAAATGTGGTATCCCTAGATTATATGCTTTATTTGCCTCTGAGTGAATGACTTCCTGCCTTGTAAATGTTAATGAAAAAAAAAAATTTAACAACAATAACAAAGCATCCACTGTTGTAAAAGTTAACTGCACTTGATTTATATATATATTTTCACTGCGCCCTTCTTCAGGGGTCGCCACAGCGAACTAAGTCACATAAAGACTTGGCAATTGTTTTTTACACCGGATTCTCTTCCTGACACAAAGACAGACCACCAAGCTACCACAGCCCTCTGTGTGGAGCAGAGAGCTGCTGTCTAGGACACCTGGGGGAGCAGGTGATGGGGGTAAAGGTCTTTGCTCAAGAGCCCAGAGTGGGGCAAATGAGGGTGGAGACAGGTGTGGGTGAATCAACTTTCCCACCCACATTTTGATGTTGTCAGTACAGGGCGTTGAAACGGTGATCTTCTGATCACAGGCCCACCTTCTCCAACCCCTGCACCACCACTCCCAAAAGTTAACCGCACTTGATTGCCACTTATGATAAAAAGAAACAAAAATACTGATAAACTTGTGAACATGCAAGTACAGAAGCCAACAAACGTATGATGTTTTTAGGTGTTCTCGTTTGAAAAGGTCAAACGTTAACCGCACTTGATGACCTCTTCAAACGAGAACACTGTACTTGCATGTTCACAAGTTTATCAGTATTTTTTTAATTAAAAGATGAAAACCCGTTTGTCTCTTTAAACATAATCCACTGGTTTTAGACTTATTGTTTTGAAGCGTCCTATTTAGGCCTGTCGCAATAAACAATACATCAATTAATCGCATAAAATATGAAAATTATCTACCTCATTTTCATTTATTGGCTTTATCGTTTCTTCGTGTCTCTCTTTTTACTGAAGACACTGGATGACAAAAGACTCAACTCCGGTGCTCTTCGTTGACCCCTCCCTTTCTCTTTTCTCTTTAAACTCCATTTTAACCATCCAAAATCGCATTTTTGGATCGTTAAAAGCAGCTAAGCTGAGAAGCTAAGCTACGAGCTAAGCTAATGGTCTGACCTCGGACGAAAAAAACCTCAGTTTTGTCGAAGCTCCAAAATTCACGGTTGAAACCCGTGCCTTTGTGTAAAAAGTTGTTTCTCTGCAAAAAGAAGCTGAGAACTTGTTTACTGATTTTTTATTAAAAGCTTCATGTGAAAAATGCTATGCTAAAGAGCTCAAACCACACCGAGCATTTGCCATTTTGAGAACCAAAGAGAGACAGCCCATGTCATGTCAAGGGGCCTCCCTCCCATTTGTCTTAGAGACACACTGCTCGCTCCCTCACTATCCATCCTTCGGTTTGAACAGTCTTATACTGCCATCCTTTGGTACTAAACGCAAAACAAATTAACAAACATTTCTTCTTAAATTTGACAATAATTACTAATTATTGTCAAATTTCAAACATTATTATTGTTTATCGCAATAATTTCTAAGGTAATTAATCGCCCAGCAAAATTTGTTATTGTGACAGACCTGGTCCTATTTAGAATGATGGTATTTTGATTTATAAATACTTATGGGGTAGTTTCTAGTTGGGGTAGAATATTTTGAATAAAGTAAATGTGATTTCCTGCATTTTTGGTGTATTTTAATGGGTTGTTAAACATCTATGTGCTTGAAAAAAAATAAATTATTGCTGACCCCCAAGCACCGGCTTGCAGATGCTCAGGGGTCTTGGGTCCGCAGTTTGAGAACCACTGCACTATTCAATTGAAATACATTCAAACGTGTTTCTTTTTTCTTTTTGTTTAGATTTGTACAGTACTTAACTGTGTGGAAGCATCATTTAGGACCAAAATGCAACAGCAATTAAAAAAAACAAAACTCATTCTTCTTCTTCTTCCGGCTTTTCCCTCTTCAGGAATCACCACGGTGAGTCATCCTCCTCCATCTCACTCTTTCCTCCACACCCCACGTCCATATGCTAACTACTTCCATGTCCTCTCAAACTGCATCAACATATCTCTTATGCAGCACCAAAAAGTAAAAGTAAGAAATACCTTTTGTATTTACTGATCAGTCAGATTATCTCAGTCTATTGTCCACCCTGGATATCTGGATTGACTGTGAGTGTGGGTTTTGTTCCAGAAAAGTCAAAGTATATGAATAGAAGTCTTCTGATGCTCCTGTTTTGTAACATTTATTCACTGTTCAGTAGAGAAAAAATAACTGCAACACTATAACAAATTAGGGTTTGTCCAGTAAAAAAAAAAAATTTAACAGTCCAAAATTTTAAGTTGAAGAAGTTTCGATGCTGGTGCTGTATGTTATTATGTCATTCTTGACGTCCTCCAATAAATTAAGAATGAGATAGGATTGCAGTTCTAATCAAGTTTTCTACTTCATAACATGATGATTGATTTTAAGACCCGTTAGCAGACTGATGAAGACACTCAAATGTAAAAAGGTAGGTGAGTTTATTTACAATTGTGCATGAAGAGATCTTTGCTGCATGGGCAGATTTGAAGGAACTTGATCGTAGGAGGTCGTCGTCGTTAAATCTTACTTTTGGTTGTTTATAGGTAGTGTTGGAGAGGGGGGTGGGGTGGGGGGATGGGAATGAGATCCTAGGATTCAAAGACGAGATGAAGATTTAATCCAGAAAGGTGAGTAACGTTGGAGAGTGTCAGGTTGGTGGTGCTCGGCGTTTGGTCCAGGCTGATGTTTGGCTTTTGCAGGAACAGGATGGTTACAGGGGTGGTCACAAGGAGCAAGGAGGTTTTAAGAGGCATGGATGATCAGGACTTGAAGAGGCACAAAAAATACAAAGGTTAGTTGTTTCACAAGAGAAAAGTTTACCATCGGTCACTAAAATTGCCAGAAGGTACCATAATGTTCCAGCGTCGGATGAATGACCGCCAAGTCCTTAAGTAAGTACTCTGAAGAGTAGTCAACAGGATCAGGTGCAGGTGTGGAAGGATGGATTGATTCAATGATTGTCAGCTGTGGGGAAAGTGATTATGACAGAAAACCCAGTAATCCTACACTTCATCTAATTAAATATGCACTAAAGAAGAATTTATTCAGTAAATCTGGGCCTATCCATCCATCATCTTTACCCGCTTTTTCCTTTTCCGGTCACAGGGGTCACTAGTACCCATATCCAGCAGTCATTGTGTGAGAGGCGGGGGACACCCTGGACAGGTCTCCAGTCCATCACAGGGACACAGAGACAAATGAGACAAACAACCATTCACTCTCTCACTCACACCTAGGGACAATTTAGAGTTACCAATCAGTCTAACATGCATGTTTTTAGTCTGTGGAAGAAAACCCACGCATGCATGGAGAGAACATGCAAACTCCACTCAGAAAGGTCCTCTGCTGGTATTTGATCTAGTGATCTTCTCGGTGAGAGGCAACAGCTCTACCAACTGAGTCACCGTGCTACCGTTAAATCTGGGCCCATGTGTTAAAAATAATTAAAGCTGTTCAATGCAGCTGTTGTCTTTAACTTTCATCAAATTGTCTTTTTTTTTCATGTTTTGTTTTCTTCATGAAAAATTCTGTCTGGAACAAATTTTTCATGGAGGCAGTCAGACTAAGCACTTTTCAGAGCAGGGCCCATGTAAATGGTAAATGGACTGTACACACAGTGCCTTGCGAAAGTATTTGACCCCCTTGAACTTTTCAACCTTTTGCCACATTTCAAGCTTCAAACATAAAGATATAAATTTTTATTTTTTTGTGAAGAATCAACAAGTGGGACACAATCGTGAAGTGGAATGAAATTTATTGGATGTGTCAAACTTTTTTAACAAATAAAAAACTGAAAAGTGGGGCGTGCAATATTATTCGGCCCCTTTACT
This sequence comes from Nematolebias whitei, assembly GCF_014905685.2. Lineage (NCBI taxonomy): Eukaryota > Metazoa > Chordata > Actinopteri > Cyprinodontiformes > Rivulidae > Nematolebias > Nematolebias whitei. The sequence goes on from NC_056513.1 coordinate 26,882,475, forward strand.
TTCAGTGCAGAAAACTCACTCCAGAAGTTCAGTGAGGATCTATGAATGATCCAATGTTGTCCCAAATGACTGATGATGATAAATAGAATCCACCTGTGTGTAATAAAGTCTTTGTATAAATGCACCTGCTCTGTGATAGTCTCTCAGGGTTCTGTTCAAAGTGCAGAGAGCATCATGAAGACCAAGGAGCACACCAGGCAGGTCCGAGATACTGTTGTGGAGAAGTTTAAAGCTGGATTTGGATACAAAAAAAATTCCCAAGCTTTAAACATCCCAAGGAGCACTGTGCAAGCAATCATATTGAAATGGAAGGAGTATCAGACCACTGCAAATCTACCAAGACCCGGCCGTCCCTCTAAACTTTCATCTGGAACAAGGAGAAGACTGATCAGAGATGCAGCCAAGAGGCCCATGATCACTCTGGATGAACTGCAGAGATCTACAGCTGAGGTGGGAGAGTTTGTCTATAGGACAACAATCAGTCTTACACTGCACAAATCTGGCCTTTATGGACGAGTGGCAAGAAGAAAGTCATTTCTCAAAGATATCCATAAAAAAGTGTCATTTAAAGTTTGCCACAAGCACCTGGGAGACACCAAACATGTGGAAGAAGGTGCTCTGGTCAGATGAAACCAAAATCGAACTGTTTGGCCACAATGCAAAACGATATGTTTGGCGTAAAAGCAACACAGCTCATCACCCTGAACACACCATCCCCACTGTCAAACATGGTGGTGGCAGCATCATGGTTTGGGCCTGCTTTTCATCAGCAGGGACAGGGAAGATGGTCAGAATTGATGGGAAGATGGATGGGGCCAAATACAGGACCATTATGGAAGAAAACCTGTTTGAGTCTGCAAGAGACCTGAGACTGGGACAGAGATTTATCTTCCAACAAGACAATGATCCAAAACATAAAGCCAAATCTACAATGGAATGGTTCACAAATAAACGTATCCAGGTGTTGGAATGGCCAAGTCAAAGTCCAGACCTGAATCCAATCGAGAATCTGTGGAAAGAGCTGAAGACTGCTGTTCACAAACACTCTCCATCCAACCTCACTGAGCTCGAGCTGTTTTGCAGGAAGAATGGGCAGAATTTCAGTCTCTCATGTGAAAAACTGATAGAGACATACCCCAAGAGACTTGCAGCTGGAACTGCAGCAAAAGGCGGCGCTACAAAGTATTAACACAAGGAGGCCGAATAATATTGCACGCCCCACTTTTCAGTTTTTTCTTTGTTAAAAAAGTTTGACATATCAAATAAATTTCATTCCACTTCACGATTGTGTCCCACTTGTTGTTGATTCTTCACAAAAAAATAAAATTTTATATCTTTATGTTTGAAGCCTGAAATGTGACAAAAGGTTGAAAAGTTCAAGGGGGCCGAATACTTTCGCAAGGCACTGTACAGTGTATAATAGGGATGCACAATATTGGATTTTTGGCCGATATTAGTTGGCCAATAACCGATGAAATACCAATATTTTAAACATAGCCCCCTTATTTAGGTTTATTTGCTACAAAAAATAGGTAACAGCTGTAAGAGCTGGTGACATTTTTAGTAACAGCATAGCACTTTAACTTATATTAAATGAAAAGTGTTAAATGGTATTTATTAGCATTAGTCATCTGCAGTGGAGGTTTGTTCCAGGTTCCTAGCTGCAGTGTTTCATCCTCTGCACTCCTGTGCATGAAGGACAGCTTTTGATGTTCAAAGTTTTTGTCTATCTATTGTGCCGTAAGACTAATCATGCTAACATGGCTAACACTTGACATCCAAATGACTGTGGTAAAACTCACCCAAGTGCTATCAGCTATTAGGTGCTATCGACTATTAGCTTCTCAATGACGTCAGAAATTACGGCTTGTAACTCTGGTAAAGTTACGTCGGGAAACTATCTCCGACTGGGGACGATGTAGCGAGGCTCAATGTAGTCCAAAAATTTTCGGAATCCAATATCCTCAGCGAGAAAAAATCTTCCACACATTTTGACTTCTTCCTCTCCACAGTGAGATCAGGTAGGCGCGTGTGACATCATCACGTTGTGCGGGCGCTGCAGGCATCCTTGTCACTGGGTTGTCATACAAAAACAGTGCCTTTTATATCCGTGAGTTATTTTGATGGAATGGCCGATGTCCAGTATTTAACTTTAACGCTAATATCGGCTGATACCATGCCGATATCATGCATCCCTACTATATAGTAGGTCTCTCTTGACAATGAGGCCTCATGACTTAATGAGACTACATGTATAAATAAAGGTTAAGTAAAAATAAAATAGGGCCATTCTATCTAATCAAAATACTCAGTGCTTTACAACAATCTGTGCCCTCGTTTACCTCCACACACACGTTTATACATCACTCTATCTCTGCAAAGACAATCAAACAAATCATTCTATAAAGACTAATTTGTGCTTTAGATCACATTCATGCATCGATGGGATACACATCGGATGCAATGAGGGCTTCAGTGTCTTGCCCAGGGACACTTCAACATGTGACTGCTGGTGGATTCGAACCTCTAACTCTCCCATTGGAGGACAATCTCTCAGCCACAGTTGCCCAAGTGTATGACGGAATTTTTATTACTGAAAACAACTCAAAGCTTAAAGAACTGTGTAACACTTCAAGTGAATGCTCTATTTTTTCAACAAGTCACTTAGTCGTCTGATTGGGGGTTTTTTTTACGTCAAAGATTGTGTTGTGATGTGACCTGTGTGTGTAACATTGCAAAAATGTCCTGTTAAGTGGACTTAGTGAGGCCATACTGCGTAACAGTTTGATGCAAAAGTGATGTAAAATCCACGTCATGGTGTTTGCTCAAACATTTTTAAGGTCTGAGTTGTTTTAAGCGGCCAAAACTTTCTTAAGCTATCCCTGTTTTGAGTAGCAACTAGTTTCATCCCCGATTCTCTCAAGTGAGCTTGTTCTGCAGGTAGGACACTGACTACTCATAAACATTCCACACAGTCCTGCTTAAAACTAACTGGGAATCCACTTAGGATTCATCCCTTTACATCTAGTTTGTTTTCCCCTGGGGAATATTATGAGAGTGCATATTTTTTCTGTAAATGCATATTTATAATAACTTCTTTGTCCTGCAGCAACTGTACACAGTTTGTTCTAGTTGGTGCATTTGCGCTTTTTAGTGCGGAAGGATCTTCGTGTTCTGGTGTTTTCTGTCCGTAGAACAGTCGTTATCTATGTGGTGTCAGCCTTTTATTTTCAGTAACTGGCTCTTTAAGGGAACAGCACTCAAAAGTAACAGCTATGAGATCATCGGCTTGCGTCGTCATGGTAACAAAGGCTGTAGCAGCAATACTGAGAAATAAAATGGCTGGCGTGGTGTCGCTCTCCCTCCTCCTCCTCCTCCTCCCCCCGCTCCTCTTTCTTTTTGGTTTCAGTGAACTGGAGCAGATTGGCTGTGAACCCCCCCCCCCCCCCAATGGCCTGTAATGCCCTCTCACTTTGCTCCTTATTATATCCCTCCAACCCTCCATTCACACTCCACACATGTGAGTCAGCAGGAGTTTACTGAAAGCTTTGACTTCTTTTTCTCCCCCCACCATTCTATATATATTTTTTATTTTATTTTAACTTGCAGTTCCAGAAAGTTTAGCTGCACTGGTGGAAATCTCTCGCGAGGAAAGCTGCAGCAGGAGCGGCCTTGGATGAGGGTTTTGTCTTACAGTCAGGTGAGACACGGAGGAATGATGGTGGTTCAAGTGGCTCCTCATCCTTCACGAGTACAGCCAGCGACATATAGTAGGTGAGGAAATGAGAAAGAGGGTGAGGATGGAGATACAGCCAAACGCCCAGACTTTCCCTAGACATCATCCAAGGTCTGAATATTTTTAACATTTTCCTCTCGTTTCTCTGTGTGTGTGTGTGTGTGTGTGTTTCGATCTGTTGATATTTGCTCTCTTCTCTACCTTCTGAATGTCCTCGTTCTCTCTCCCTTGCATCCTCTCCTCCCTTCCCCTCAGCCTCAATCAGCCAGACACAGACGCATGCATGCTCATGCAGAATCGCGCGCAGCAGGCGGATGCGCACATACGCACTCTCCCGCTCTCTCTCTCTTTCCCTCTTCCTCACACACACACACACACACACACACACACATACTCACACACCCTTCCTGGAGGTGCTGGGAGCAGCTGCAGCATTAGCGTTGAAAGAGATTTGCCGTTGACTGGAGTTTGCGCCCCCCCTCCTCCTCCCTGTTAATGAATGGATGCTACGGCGATGAGCTTGGGAGCTGCTTCCGTTGGATTGCGGGAAACTGTGGATATCTGCTCTTGAATTTATTTATTTATTTCTATGCTCTCCATTCTTCTCCCCCCACCCTCTGCTGGTGTGCTGTTGTCGAAAGGACGATGGGATCTTGTGGCTGACGGGATAAAGATGGAAGTGAACGTGGCGTCTCCAGCGCTCGGCTTACTATCGAGGCTTCACTGGCCCCTGGGGTGAATGGAGCGTTTATTTCTGCTTCTTCTTTAAGCGAGCTCTTTTGTTTTACGGGGATCGGCCAAGCGCCTGTGGTGAATTGAACTATTGTCGAGGACTGGGCCTCTTAAGCTTTGCAACTGTGACCAACCATCCATCTTCTCCTGTCCTCCTCCTCCCTCCCTCCTTCTTGGTTTCTTTCTACCCATACGGAACAAGCAGATCCCAAAAGCTCCACTGAAATCTTTTCTCACCATCCTCCTTGCTTCCAATGCCCCATTTCCCTCATCTCTACCCCTGCCCCCCCACCTCTCTCCCGCTCCCTCCTCCCACATCAGAGTGGCTACGTAATGTGCCTCCCTACGCATGCAAATGGGGATGCTACAAATGGTGGCTGGGACCGATGTCGATGAAAGGGTGATGCAGCACGCAGTCACCTGCCCCTCTGCCGCCACTGCCATCGCTCCAGACCAGCCGGGGAGAGCCCAGCAGCCGAGGACAAGACCCCACAGCCCAAACGCGGTCGTTTGTAGCTCGCCTGCAGACGTAAATGAGATGTGTGGATGTGTGTGAAGGCGCACACTGGTTCCTGCCATGTCTGGTGTGTGATCGCTTCAGCGGGACGTTCTCACTGATGCGGGGGAGGCACTGAGCCTAAGGTTGGTCGACCTCCCCCTTCCCCACCTCCCTCTCTCCCCCCCCTTCCCCATTCCACCAGTTCTCCCCTTCCTCACCCCAGCTACCTTTATCCCAGTAGTCCCCGGGGAGTGAAGGCCACCTAGTATAAAAAGGGGTTCACGATGAAGAAGAACCGCAGCAGCAACCTGCGGCGGGCCTGGCCCAGCTCGGAGCTTCCCGAACGCCCACTGGATCATAATCTCTCTCGTAGTGAGAAAGACATCCGTGTGCAGAAGCAGCATCTTCCTCCTCCTCCGCATTTCTCTCCTTCCCCGCCAAGTTATCGTGCGCCAGGTGAGTGTGACATTCCAACCCCCCCCCCCCCCAAACCCACCCCCCTCCCTCCCTCCACCAGAGACTCCACCTTCTCTACGCAAGGCTGCTCCAAGTTTGGAAAGTCTTGATTTGATGTGGACAATTTGTCAAGTAGTCAATGAGAAAATGTTAATAGCACCCACCCCCCCCATCATCGTTTACTTGACCTTTCTAGTAGATTAGGTCGAATAGGTTCAGTGACAGGCGAGAGAGAGAGTTTCTTGTGATTTGCAGAAAAAGTTTTTTCTCATTTTAGATCCAAATAGACACTCGGTTGATGTGCCAGGTCTGTTTCATTGGATCTCGGTGGATTTCCTGATTTATTCGCTGATTGTACTAACATTTTATGAGAAAATGTATAATTATCAACTCTACTCATTATATAATATATATATATTCCATGTTTATGTTCATTACTTGTTGGATTGGTTTGTCTTTGAGCAAAATCTTGGATTGTGCATCCTTAATAAGAACCTCCAGGTCATCCAGACATAAAGTGACATCTTCAAAGAGCAAACCAAATTATTTTCATTATTTTTATTCTAAATATGTGTCATTCTCTATCCTATGTCTATAAATCCCATAAGATGTTGTTAAAAAATTGCAGTAACAGATTCGTTTTTTGTGCAGTTTTCCTAACAGGTCTAGCCTTTCTTGTGTTTATTTCAGAGTAAAAGCCTGTACAGGCACTTAAAGCTTAGGGGGTTTGTGATACTAAGGAAAGATAACGTCATCGCATTGCTTAACTGACCATTCAGCTGAGTGTGCTAAGAAGGCCGAGCCAGGAGTAAATTTCTGCTGAAGTTATAGAAACAGGCATCAAATGATATTAAACTTGAGTACTGTAATGATGAGAGCGACTCGTTTTTTTTTTTTTTTTTTTAGATGTCACACTGACGAAAAAAGAAAGTTAAAATAGGATAAAACGTAGAGGCTTTAACGTTGAAGATTTTTCATCTTCTCGTGTGATTCTCAGATGTAGGTCAGAGCACAGGGTCACTACAGCACAGATGCTGCAGCGCTGCATTCACTGTGTTGCTTTACAACCATCTAGCTAGACAGATGTTGGCTCTCAGAGGGGTTTGAAGTCGAGCTTTCTGGTTGCAGGATGATCTCATCATCATCATGTCATGGCTGACAGCAAAGCCAGCTTATGGCGACTGAGAATCTCTGTGTGCCAACTCTTCACTTGACTCTAAAGCCGAATTACCTTTATTTTTATTTATTTATTTAATTCTGACACTAAATTTGATCAGCGGTTTGCACAGATTCAGGTGCTGCAGTTACGGCTGCTGCAGCAGCTGCCTCGGTTTGCTAACCTGTGAGAAGCAGCTTCAGCAGCAGCGAAAAGCTAAGGAAGCACAGAGAGGAGGGGAAGAGGCGTTCCAGGCAGCGTGCACACTGCTGCTGTTTGACCATTACATCATAGCTTCACACGCTGCGCCCACTGTTCATTCATGATCTCACACTTGTGCCTGTGCCGCCTCCTCCCTCCCCTGCAGGTGATGTGTCTCCGATCAGCATGTCGCCGATCAGTCAGTCGCAGTTCATCCCGCTGGGGGAGATCTTGTGCTTGGCCATCTCTGCTATGAACGCTGCCCACAAACCTGCCAACCAGGAGGCGTTGATGGAGCACCTCACTGCCAGCTTTCCAGGTACGCATTCTCACCTGCTTCTATAAATGGGGTTCTGCTAAACCATGTAGGACTCTTTAATAGGACAATGAAATAAAAAAACTATGCTAGAAAAAGTTCATAGAGCAATTATTAATGCATGCATGCATGCTACTGTTTTATTATATCTATTCTCTAGTGTGAAATGCTTTTTTTTTTTCACTAAATGTTCTATGCAAAACATTTTACATGTTATGATTTTAGTCCCGTCTACCATTATAGCTTGAGGTATTCCTAAGATGAACTGAATTTAAAAGCAACTGCTACAAAATGTTGTGTTTTTTAAAGTCGTTGTTAGGCCTGTCACGATAAACAATAAATCTGTTAATTGCATGATAAATTAAAATGAGGTGGATAATTTTCATTTATCAGCTTTATTGTTATTTTGTGTGTCTCTCTTTCGACTGAAGACACTGGATGGCAAAAGGCTCAACTCCGGTGCTCTTCACTGACCCCTCCCTTTCTCATTCTCTTAGCGTAAGGGGGGAGTGAACTATCGCGTCTGGTGGCCAGTCAAGGCGCATCATCTTGTACCTCTGCAGCGTTAGAGCCTCGTGAGGAGTTAGCAAGCTAAAGAAACGCTATTTTATATTGGGGGGGGGGGGGGGGGCAAAGCGAAATGGAATTAGTTTCAAAGTCGAACGCAACAGCAGCAGTGTGGGAGCACTTCGGATTCAAACCGCTGAACCCTTGCGAGCCGGTATGTCGCATTTATCGTAAAACGGTAGCAACTAAGAGCAGCAATACAACCAACTTGCACCTAAAGCACAATCATCCAAAGCAGTTTTCCCAGCTGGAATAAAAAAACTACAACCAGTAGGTCGTCTCCGTCTTCAAATTCCCAACAGTCCACCATCACTGGAGCATTTAATTGACAGACGGCGTACAAAAACCGTTCAAAATGGTGCACGCTCACAGACAGCGTAGTTCGCTCAGTCGCTAAAGATGCTGCCCTTTAATATTTTTCAGTTCCAATTTTAAGTGGTCTTTTGAAATTAAAGTTTATTGATCTTTGAGAGGATGTACTTGCATTATTATGTCATTATCATGACATTAGTTTAAAACTGTCTTCGAACAATATTATCGTTTATCGCAATAATTTCTGAGACAATTAATCGCCCAGCAAAATGTATTATCGTGACAGGCCTAGTCGTTGTGTATATATTGATATAATTATTTGGTTCTTGAATAAAACAGCAGTTCACATTTTTTTGCAGGGTGATTCTGTAGAAAGGATATGAAGAAGTGATATTGTACCTGTTGTAGAAATCTCTGAAAAACCTCAGTTTGAATAAATGGAGTTTTAATTCTGAGCAGCTTGATGGACTAACCAGCAGTTGGAGAAAAACCATGACCAAAGTAGATTGTTGCTGTCTTAAAACCACTCCATTTTCAAAACTGTCAGTGGTTTGTTCAAGTTTGGTCTTATAAACCATTACATTGCTGTCAAGTTCACATTACACAGTTGTCATGGTACAATCGTCTTTTTCTCCACTGTCTTGAGCACCTTCTGCATGGCAGATTCCAGCTCCTATACCTTCTAGCAGGAGATACAGTCTGTTTAGAGATGGCAGCAATCCAGTTGAGTTTTGGCCCCACTCAGACTGACCGTTAGTTCATCAATCCAGTCATGATTAAACTCAATTTCTCCAAACTGAGGTTGTTCAAGGCCAGTTCATACTTAAAGATATTATATGCTAAGTCATAAAAAACAGGCCAATTTTGTTGTATATGAAATTTAATTTTAAAGGTTACCCTGTCCTTAAATTAAAAGTTTGCGAGCAAAATTAGAGACCAGATGCTACTATGTTTGTTTGTTTTTTTGTTTTTTTACAGAAAGAGCCAATTTGAATGAAAATAGGTCAAACATTAAACTTACCGGTCGACCAGAAGTTTCACAAAAAGTGTTTGAATGCTGAGCTGTTTTTAAGGCGCTCCACCCCTCTTGATCGTTCATATTTATTCTTGATAGTTTTTTTTTTTTGTAACTCTATGTATGACGAATGGGAATTTGAAATACCTTCTGTCTTTCCGTCCATCTGTGCATTTTGGTCTCTTTCAACGGTTTTGCCACAGAAAAATGTATTTACAGTGCTGCTTAAATATTTGTAAACCTTTTAGAATTTTCTACATTTCTGATGATGTTCCTAAAACATCATCAGATTTTCACACAAGTCCTAAAAGTAGATAAAGAGAACCCAGTTAAACAAATGAGACAAACATATTATACTTGGCCATTTATTTATTGAGGAAAATGATCTAATATTAAATATTTGTGAGTGGTAAAAGTATGTGAACCTCTAGAATTAGCAGTTAATTGAAGGTGAAATTAGAGTCGGGTGTTTTCAATCAATGGGATGATGATCAGGTGTGAGTGGACACCCTGCTTGATTTAAAGAACAGGATCTGTCAAAGTCTGCTCTTCACAACATGTTTGTGGAAGTGGATCATGGCAGGAACAAATGAGATTTTTGAGGACCACAGAAAAATTGTTGTTGATGCTCATCAGGCTGAAAAAGGTTAAAAACATCTGTAAAGAGTTTGGACTCCACCAATCCACAGTCAGACAGATTGTGAACAAATGGAGGAAATTCAAGACCATTGTTACCCTCCCCAGGAGTGGTGGACCAACAAAGATCACTTCAAGAGCAAGGTGTGTAATAGTCTGCGAGGTCTCAAAGGACCCCCCAGTGTAACTTTTAAGCACCTGAAGGTCTTTCTCATATTGACTGTTAATGGTCATGAGTCCACCATCAGGAGAACATTGAACAACAATGGTGTGCATGGCAGGATTGAAGGAGGAAGCCACTGCTCTCCAAGAAGAACATTGCTGCTCGTCTGCAGTTTGTTAAAGATCACGTGGACAAACCAAAAGACTGTTGGAAGAATGTTTTGTGGACGGATGAGACCAAAATTTAAATTTTTGGTTTAAATGAAAAGTGTTGTGTTTGGAGGAAAAACAACTCTGCATTCCTGCATAAGAACCTTATCCCATCTGTGAAACATGGTGGTGGTAGTATCATGGTTTGGGCCTATTTTGTTGCACATGGATCGCCATCATTGATGGAACAATGAATTCTGAATTATATCAGAGAATTCTAAAGGCAAATGTCAGAACACCCGTCCATGAACTGAATCTCATGAGAAGGTGGATCATGCAGCAACACAATGACTCTAAACACACAAGTCGTTCTACCAAAGAATGGTTCAAGAACAATAAAGTTCATGTTTTGGAATGGCCAAGTCAAAGTCCTGACCTTAATCCAATCCAGATGTTGTGGAAGGACCTGAAGCAGCAGTTAATGTGAGGAAACCACCAACATCCAGAGTTAAAGCTGTTCTGTACAGAGGAATTTGCTAAAATGCCCCCAAGTCATGCAGGACTGATCAACAGTTATTGGAAATGTTTAGTTGCAATTATTGCTGCACGGGGCGGGGGGGAGGTCACACCAGATAATGAAAGCAAAGGTTCACATACTTATACCACTCACAAATATGTAATATTGGAATATTTTCCTCAACAAATGAATGACCAAGTATAATACTTTAGTTTCATTTGTTTGAGTTCTCTTTATGTGCTTTTAGGACTCGTGTCAAAATCTGATGTCTTAGGTTCACAAATTTTCAAACACACACACACACATATATATATATATATATATTTATATACTGTATATATACTGTGTGTATATATATATATATATATATATATATATATATATATATATATATATATATATATA
>NC_056513.1:26893434-26894712 GCF_014905685.2 Nematolebias whitei
TATATATATATATATACTGTATATACCATGTTTTCTGCCATACACGTCGCACCGTCCTATAAGTCACATCAGTCCAAATATGTCTAACAAATTGGAAAAATCCATAAATAAGTCGCTTCGTTGTGTACCTCACATCTATTATGCATCACCGCTGACGCGTCGCATTTGTTACGCGTCACCGCTGACAACCTGGAAATGTGGGCCAGTGTGCCAAAAATCGATTGGCTGCCAAATGGCAGCCTCGAGAGCGTGGACAGGAGGACTTTAACAAGAATTTAACAAAATTAACACTTAAAAACAATTATTTGTTTGCTCGACATTATGGCAAAGGTGAATCTCGTTGAACTTTTCCATAATAAATGCACTTTGACGGTAAAATCAGCTGCATTTTCAACAGCCGATACGCGGAAACATTAACGCGCAGAGGGCTTTTCGCTGTGCATTTCTTCGAAATTTAACATGATAAGCACCTAAAACAGTTATTTGTTTGCTCGAAATTATAGGTGTGTCTCAGTTGAACTTTTACTTAATAAATGCACTTTAACGGTCAAATTAGCTGCATTTCGCCAGGGTGGCGCAGCAAAATTAAGCTGATTTGATGGTTGCTCCAGGCAGATGACAGTGTCAGGCTATGGCAAGCCGACTGTCTCATTAATAGAAACTTTTACCTATTACATGACACAACAGCATGCCATACTACTCAAGTGCCGTCTAGCAGCTGAAAATGGAAGAGTTCAATATTTTCAGTCAGAATGAATAAAAACGGTAATTTCTCAGCCAAACATGGTTTATAAATGTGGGAACAAATCCATAAATACGTCACTTCGACCTATAAGTCGTAGGGCATGTAAATTATGAAAAAAAAACATGACTTTTATACCAAAAAATATGGTATATATATATACAGTAGTCCCTCGCTTCTTCGCGGTTAGTTTTTTGCGGACTCGCTCTATTGTGGTTTTTCAAAGTAAGATTGGACATGGCTGATTGATGGATGAGCCACATGATTGGCATGGATTTTTTTATTTAAAATAAATTACAGTATTTAAAATTGTGTAGCACCTGTGTGCAGCCCACAGCTGTGGGAGAAGCTTCCTCCTGCAGCTGATCTTCGTGCAGAGTGGAGAAGTGGGCGTGGCCGAGAGAGCAGCCGAGGCAGTGAGCTGAAATCATGACATTCTGTGCTCTGTTTGAGAGTTTAGAAACATTGTTTTGAATTTTATTTTATTGCAAGAGTGTGGGAAGGGTTTAAAGGGCCTTAAAAAAATAAATAAAATA
>NC_056513.1:26895112-26908646 GCF_014905685.2 Nematolebias whitei
AGTGAGGGACTACTGTGTATATATATATATATATATATATATATATATATATATATATATAATGTGTATGTATATCTTCTTTTTTGTCTTTTCCGTCTTCAGGGGTCTCCACAGCGAGTCCTCCTTCTCCATCTCACTCTGTCTTCTGCATCCTCTGTCCTCACTCCACCATGTCCTGTCTAACTGCATCCATATATCCCCTTTTTGGCCTTCCGCTTTGTATTTTTCCAGGCAGCTGCATTTCTACATCCTTCTACCAATATACCCACTGTCCCTCCTCTGGACATGTCCAAACCATCTCAGTCTGGCCTCTAACTTTATCTCCCAGTTGAACCTTTGCAGTACCTCTGATGATCTCATTCCTAATCTTATCCATCCTTGTCACTCCTAAGGAGAACCTTAACATCTTCATTTCCGTCACTTCCAGTTCTTTCTCCTGTCTCTTTGCCAATGCTACTGTCTCCAAACCATACAATATAGCTGGTCTCACCACTGTCTTGTAAACTTTTCCTTTGACCATTGCTGACACCCTTTCGTGTCAAATGGCTGAAACTTTTCTCCATCCACTCCATCCTGCCTAGACTCTCTTCCATCTATTTACCACACTCACCATTTTCCTGGACAGTTGAACCCAAGTACTTGAAGTCCTGCACCTTTGTGACCTCTGCTCCTTGTAGCCTCACTGTTCCACCAGCCTCCCTCTCATTCACACACATGTACTCTGTCTTACTACGGCTGACTTTCATTTCTCTTCTTTCAAGTGCATACCTCCACCTCTCCAAGTTCTCTTCCACCTGTTCCCTGTTCTCACCACAGATCACAATGTCATCTGCAAACATCATAGTCCACGGGGACTCCTGTCTGACCTCATCTGTTAGTCGGTCCATCACCAGTGCAAACGAGAAGGGGCTCAGAGCTGATCCTAGATGCAAACCCAACTCCACCTTGAAGCTATCTGTCACTCCTACAGCACATCTCACCACTGTCCTGCTGTCCTCATACATGTCCTGTACCAGTCTAACATACTTCTCTGCCACTCCAAATTTTCTCATGCAATACCACACCTCCTCCCTCGGCATCCTGTCATATGGTTTTTCTAAATCCACAAAGACACAATAAATTTCTTTCTTACCCTCTCTGTCCTTCTCCATCAGCATCCTCAAAGCAAAGATGGCATCTGTGGTGCTCTTTCTCGGCATGAAACAATACTTCTGCTCACAGTCACCTCTTGTCTAAGTCTTAATTTCCACAACTCTCCCTGATCTTCACTATGTGAATCATCAACTTAATTCCCCTGTAGTTGCTACATCTTTGTACATGACCCTTGTTCTTACCCCTGTGCACCCGCACACTCCTCTGATGTCCCTCAGCCATTTTCTTACCCTCAAATATACCATTGAATATTTGATTCAAAAAACTCACTGCCATCCCTTCAAGACATTTCCAAACCTCCACTTGTATGTCATCAGGTCCAACTGCCTTCCCCTCCTTCATCCTTTTCAGAGTTTCCCGAACTTCACCCTCACTATTCTTTCCCATTTCCTGGTCCACAGTTTCTATGATCTTTACTCTTCTCCGCATTCATCCTCTTCATTCATTAGCTCCTCAAAGTACTCCTTCCATCTTCCCATCACGGTACACACAACCATCCAGTGCTGTCTTGCCACACTCTCCCCTGCCACAACCGTACAGTCTCCTGTCTCCCTCATGTTTCATCTTCTACACAGATATAGTCTACCTGCATACTCCTGCCTCCACTCTTATAGGTCATTCTATGTTCCTCCCTCATTTAGAAACAAGTGTTGACTACAGCCATTTTCATTATTTAAGCCAAATCCACCATCTGTCTTTCCTGGTTTCTTTCCTTGACACCAAACCTACTCAACACTTCTTAATCCTCTCTGTTTTCTTTTCCAACATGTCCATTCAGGTCTGCTTTGATCACCACTCTCCTCCCTGGGAATACTCTCTATCACATCATTCAGATCCTTCCAAAATGTAGATTTCCCCTCTTCATCACATCCAACCTGATCTCTTTCTTTCCAAAACCGAGTTAGCTAAAGATCATGTGGACATGATAAGGCTCTCAAAATATCTAATTGAGAAGAAGACAAAAAAATCAGTTTGAATTACTGAGAAACTGTTACATTATAAAGAGGAAAAACCTATATTTTAGTATTTTCTGAAACGACTATTTTAGCTGTAAAACATGATGGAAGGATAAAATTTAGGCTTGTCATGTTGTGTATAGAAAGGTTGGTGGGAATCATTGCAACAATAAATTAAAAGCTACATCAACAAACTGAAAAATACATTTTCAGATTGTGTTGCAGAGGTTAGATAATGTGAGCCTGTGATCGCCTATTAAAATCCCCTTGACCATATCATCAAAATGTGATTGGGAGAGGTGAAGCACCCACACCTGCCTCCGTCATTTGTCAAAGCAAGGCCTTTAACCCCCATCTTCTCCCCTTAGATGTCAGCTCTCTGCTCTACACACATGGGCTGTGGTAACTCCGTGTCTGTGGTTGCATCAAGGAAGGACATCCGGCTTTAAAACAATTGCTAAATCTTTGTGCGTATTTGCTTATCATGGTGAACCCTGAAGAAGTGAGCAGCTGAAAGAAAAGACACAAAGAGAGAGCGTGTCTGAACTAAACTGTCAGAAAACGTTGGACCGTAGCAAGACAATGATTCTAGCCATACAGGTTGTACTAACAAAATAATTTAAAGACAAATTTAGCTTACATTTTAGAATGACTAAGTAAAAATATTGAAATCTGTAGAAATGTGTGAAAGTTCATGCTCAATAATTCAGTTAAAAAAATCTAACAAAGTTAAGTCAGGTCCTCTGGACGGTTTCTTTTTGTTGAAACGTTTCGTCTATCATCCAAAGGACTTCATCAGTCCGAGGAGCCACAACAAACTCAGTCTTAAAAGCACCTTCACTGTTCAACCAGTATGTGAAGGTGCTTCTAAGACTGAGTTTGTTGTGGCTCCTCAGACTGATGAAGTCCTTTGGATGAAAGACGAAACTTTTCAACAAAAAGAAACCGTCCAGAGAACCTGACTTAACTTTGTTGGGCTGTAGGAATGTGATAAGATATAACATGAGATGTTAATGTGAGGAAACCCTTCAACACTTCATAGTGGAAACTGCTCTCGTCAAAGGAATGAGCAATGTTTTCTCCAGTCATATGAGCAGAAAGGATGTGCTATTTCTACAAATGTTCATTGCAGTTATTAATGCACAAAGAATCACACCAGATAGTGAGATCAAAGTTTGTCATATATTTGCCCTTTGACTTGAAATCCAGGGCAATTTTTCACGATAAATAAATAAGAATATTTATTTGTCTTTTAATTGTGTAAGTTTTATTTATGTAATTTTGTCATTGGTCATTTTTAGTTAAGCTTACTTAAAAAATATATCATTTTAAATGCATCATCTGTTAGACAACCTTTATTTATTTTTGTACAGGTATGATAACATTTTTATATTTATTCAATTCTTGGAAGTTTTAGAGATTTATTGATGTTTTTTAATATATTTTAAGGTAATAATACCATTAGTATAATTTAGCACTAGAAGTTTCACATTGTCAAATTGTCACTACAAAATTAGAACCAAAATGTATTTTTTTGATTGATTGATTAATTAATTAAATTTAACACTCCTCCAGATTATGGATAGATTCATAAGTGGATGAAAAAATAGTTTTGTGAATAGATGGATGAATGGATGGATTCATAGGTCAGTGAATGGATAACAGCTGGGTGATTGGATAATCTCTTGTTTTAAATAGTTTGAAGGGTGCACTAGAATTTTTACTTATATCTTTACTTGAACAATTTCATTTTCAAATCATTTTGTAAAACTAAACCTATAAAATTGTGTGCAACATGTTTTATGCAGGTGTGCCTACTCCCAGCTCAGAGGTTCTGCGACACACCCTGAATATGCTGGTGCGAGAGAGGAAGATATACCCAACTCCAGAGGGCTACTACATTGTCACTCCCCAGACGTACTTTATTACTCCTTCTCTCATCAGAGCAAACAACAAGTGGTATCACCTAGAGGACCGGCTGCCAGAACGTCAGCAACAGCAGCAGCAACCTCAAAACTGCACCTCACCTCAGTCTGGCAATGTCGCACCATCAACACCTGGCTGCCTGAGAGAGAGGCCTCCTCGCAAGAATCACGATTCATATAATTCCTATCGCGAGGACAGACTGCATGCCTCTGCGCTCCAAAGTAAGTCACCTAAGGAGCACAAGGGAGATTCTTATCAAAATAAGCAACCCAAGGATCAAAATGGTGGGGAGCCTCTACCAAGCACGTCAGCCAAGGAACACCGTGGAGAGCCACCATCATACCCTCGTCCCCCTGGTCCTTCTTCCCCTCCTATCCAGCAATCGCCAACTCAAGATCAAACTGATAAGAGCAAAAACGTCACTTCTTTCCCTTATAAAACTGACACTCTGACCAAAAAGAAAGAAGGAAGTGGCGGCAGTGGCAGTGGTGGAGGAACTGGCGAGAAGCAATCTAAAAGGTTTGGGCTCAGACTTTTCAGACTGAGTTTCAAAAAGGATAAAATGAGACAGTTGGCTACCTTCTCAGCCCAGTTTCCCCCTGAGGAGTGGCCCCTACGTGATGAGGATGTGCCAACCACGCCCATTCCCCGAGAGGTGGAGATGGAAATAATTCGCAGGATCAATCCTGATCTAACAGTGGAGAATGTTGCAAGGCACACAGCTGTGATGAAGAGGCTGGAGGAAGAGCGTACACAGAAAAACAAGGCAGGGTCTTCTGCCCAGCACAGTTCACGTAGCAGGAGGGGCAGAGGTCATCGGAGGGCTCCGCATGGCAAGTCACGTTCTCACAGTAAACCAAGGACATCCAGGGGAGACCCATCTGAGGGTTCAAACTGGGATCTTGTGTTCATGGAAAGGGATTACCGCTTTTTTAGCCACTCGTTAGTTCGCTCACCTCGGGAAGCTATGTATACTTTGGAGCGCAGACGAAGTGGAGGAGCAACGTACCTGGTTCACAGTAACCCCAATATTACTGAATCCTACTGCCCTGTTACCCCCGAGTGGGATGTGTCTGGGGAGCTTGCCAAGAGACGGACTGAGATGCCCTTTCCTGAACCATCGCGAGGAACATGCCAATCCAGAGTGCAAAGAAGTCACAGCCACAACCAAGACAGAAAGTCGCGTCATGAAAGGTCCGATCAAGCTAAAGAACGATCTCGCTCCATGGACAACTCTCTCAAAGGTCCATCACTGGGTGCGCCAGAAGACTTTGAACCTAGTCTGGAGGATCGTAATCATTACTACACTGATGATGGCACCTTGCGGGCCACGCAGAAATCCTCCCACTACTCAAGGATTATGTTCTCTGCTGCTAAGTTTCACTCCGATTTTAATGTGCCTGATTTGGGGAAAGGGACTTTGGATGAGTCAAGGATCCGGAGTACGATGGAGAGGAACAAAAGCAGAGATAGCTTACCGACATACAATGAGTTAATGGGACTTTCTCCTAAGCCCTCTACAGATGAGTACTTCCAGTGCAATACATCAAATGAAACAATCCTTACTGCCCCTTCGCCTCAGGCAAAATCAGAATATGACACGTTAACCTCATCAGGGGGACTCCGAAAGGGCTCTCCAGCTGACCGACAAACGCCTCACCTCACCTCTTCTCATACAATGGAGTACAAAGAGGATTTGTCAGCAGCAAAGGGACAGAACGGTTCTGCACGTCTGACACCAAGCCAGACACCAGAGCCAGCCCAAAATGCCCGTTTGACACCACACCAACATAATGTAGATCCCGGAGGGGGAGGAGGTAGTATGGTGATCAAGAGAAAAGAGATCTTCAGCAAGGACACTTTGTTCAAACCCCCACATAATGCCTTGTCCACTGGCTATGTGGACAGCAGCTACACCAAGTCTGGCACATTGCGGAAAGCCTCACATGCCAAATCAACAGAGGCCCTAGACAATCCTGAGCCCCAACAGCCTTCCAATTCAGCCAC
This sequence comes from Nematolebias whitei, assembly GCF_014905685.2. Classification (NCBI taxonomy): domain Eukaryota; kingdom Metazoa; phylum Chordata; class Actinopteri; order Cyprinodontiformes; family Rivulidae; genus Nematolebias; species Nematolebias whitei. Next base: position 26,901,154 of record NC_056513.1, read on the forward strand.
TTCCTCAGCGTCACCTGCAGTTTTAACAAGCTGCTTAGAGCCAACAGTCCCCTCTGCCTCCTTTGACTATTATAATGTATCAGATGATGAGGAGGAGGAAGAGGCAGAGGAGGACTCGCACAAAGAGTTGGCAACGACGGAGGACAACAAAGACCTTGGTGAAGGGGGTGGTAATGGTGGAGGCAGCAGTGGTGGTGGAGAAGGAACCATGCAGTGGCTTCTGGAACGAGAGAAGGAGCATGATCTGCAGCGAAAACTGGAGACCAATTTGACCTTACTCAGTCCCAAGGAGACGGAAAACAGCAACAGCCAGAAGTCCGCTCACTCTGCTCGTTTGGACAGTATGGACAGCAGTAGTGTCACTGTGGACAGTGGATTCAACTCCCCCAGGTATGAACAGCACTTCATAGAAAACCAATTACTGATATAGTACACTTTTAATGCTGTTGTAGCTGGGCACATTAAACTAGGTATTAATACTTGCGCATGTGCCCAAACTTTAACAGATCCAAACAGCAGTACTCCTTACACCAAAGGAAAGTTTAAAATGTGATGGAAGAAACTCGCTTGTTTTATGCTTATATTTTATTACATACAAGAAAATCTGTTCTCCACTGTGGCCAAATAAGGAATGTTTTGACCAGTTAGTTCCATTTACTAACTGTTTACAGGCAGAGTTTAGGTGTGATAGCGATCAAACATGGTACCTCAGTTTGACAGGTTCTGCTTGTGACGCTATACACCTGATTTGTCCATAAGAGATGGCTAAAGGTCTGTGCATCATCCAATCACATAACAGTACTTTTTGAAAGTGCTTTCCCTTTTCAAAGTATTAAGTTTCTTTTTCTTTAACTAAACGTGGAGAACCCATGTAGTTTTACAATACATTTTTTTGGAAAGTTCTCAGTAAAATTTGCAAATATGTACTTCAAAGTATGTCCACACCCTCAATAAAAAATATAATTGTCAGCAATACAGTTTGAATCACTGTTTGATAATGGAAGAAAAAAAATCATACACAATACATGATTTTGCTGATTGGACTCTGTGGAATCCTATGTTACACCTTTTTTCTTGTGTTGTTACTTGTTTGTTTAAATTTGGAATAAAATTGTTATCTTGAACGAGTTACACAGGGGTATGGTATTTAGCATTGTTGTCTCGTAGAAAGGGGGTCTCTGATTTAAATTTTGGCTCAGTGAGGCCTGTCTCTGGTTTGCACGTTCTCCCCGTGAGTTGTTTTTCTCTGAGTATTTTAGTTACTTCGCAGTCTAAAAACATGAATGTTAGGTTACATAGAGATTCTAAGTTGACACTAGGTGTGAGCGTTTGTGTGTACTGTTGTTTTTCTATGTGGCCCTGTACTGGAGTGGTGTCCGGGGTGTACACCACCTCTCATTGGAGATACAGTAGATACTAGCTATCCACAACCCTGAACAGAATCAAGTGGATATATGAAAGGATTGTATTTATGGAATAAAAAATAAATGATAAAAGTATAGAAATAAACTAGTTAAATTCAAAATTTAGGTTATTTATAGAGATTCACATCAAAAGCCATCTCAGGGCTCTGTACAAAAACATTCATAAACGGTATAAAGCGCAATTAGTAAATGTTATATATTCAAGGAAGCCAGTAGATTGCGTAAAATTTTCACTTTGTCAGTCTCCCATTCTGAACAGTACACTGGCAACTGAAAAACACTCCCTTTTAACAGGAAGAAACTTCCAGCAGGACCAGGCTCAGGATGGGCAGCCATCTGCCTCAACTGGCTGGGGTCACAAAGGACAGGAAAGAGACACCAACAAACACAGAATGGCTGGTCCAGGTGTACTTTGTATGGGAAGAAAGACGACGAGAATTATGTGTTGATAAAAATAATTACCAAATACATACGTGAAGAGTAGAACAAGTAAAGGCAGCAGCAGAGTGTGGAAATGAGGTCAAGTTGTCCTTTAGCTGTATAAGCCTATAGCAGCATAACTAAAAGAAAACTTTGAAAACCCAAGCCAGTCCTAAATATAGGTAGGGATGCACGATATTGGATTTTTAGCCCATATTCGATATGTTAAAACTTATTTGGTCGATAACCAATACCAATGTTTATACACTTTCCTTTGTCAGAACTTAGCCCTCTTATTTAGGCTTATTTGCTACAAAAATTGTGCAACAGCTGTAAGAGCTGGTGACATATATTCAGTTACAGACATATGATATGCATAGCACTTTAACTTATATTAAATGAAAAGTGTTAAATGTTATTTATTAGCATTAGTCACCTGCGATGCTGTCTCACTTGTGGAGGCTTGTTCCAGGTTCCTAGTTGCAGTGTGGGATCCTCTGCACTCTTGTGCATGAAGGACAGCTTTTTTAAGATCAAAGTTTTTGTCTCTTCATTGTGCCATAAGACTAATCATGCTAACGGGGCTAACACGACGTCCAAATGTCTGTGGTAAAACTCACCCAAGTGCTATCAGCTATTAGCTTCTCAGTGATGTCGGAAATGACCTGTTTGTAACTCTGGTAAGGCTACGTCGGAAAAATATATCCGACTGGGGACGATGTAGCGAGGCTCAGCGTACTTTAAAAATCTTCAGAATCCGACATCCTCACAGAAAGAAACCCTTTCACACCACCGACATTTTGAATTTTCCTCTCCGCCGTGATCAGATCAGGTTGGAGCACGTGACGTCATCACGTTGTGCTGCCGCTGCAGACATCCTTGTCACTGGGTTGTCATACAAAAACAGCGTCTTTTATATCGGAGAGTTATTTTGATGGAATGGCCGATGTCCAGTATTTAACAATAATATCGGTCGATACCATGCCGATAATATTGTGCATTCCTAACTGTAGGATTTATCAAAAAGCAAAGACTCAAGTCTAATCTTAAATGTAGACGGAGTCTCAGCCTCACAAACAGAATCTGAGAGTTGATTCCACAAGAGAGGAGCCTGATAACCGAAAGCTCTGCCTTCCAGTTAAAGATTTGTATTTGAAAATGTACATTTTAAACGTCAGAATTAAGCCATACCCTATTTATTTCTTACATCCAAATGAATAAGAGTGGTTATCTCATTGAGCTAACAGTACAAGTGGAAAAAAGTCCATGTGCACAACATGCCATTCATTGTTATAAGTGTTGAGAGTAGATATTATAAATTATGTCCTCTATAAAAAGAAGAAAAAACAACTATATGATTGAAGAGCTAACAAAATATATTTACTTTGTTTTGGGTGCTGTGACATTGACTCACTTCATGTGTCACAGTGGTGCAGTGGTTAGAGCTGTTAACCACAAGGTTGAAGGTTCACTTCCCAACCTGGGGTCTTTCTATGTGGAGTTAGCATCTACTCCCCGTGCACGTGCGGAGGAAAACTTTGGTTTACTCCCATAGACTAAAAACATACATGTTAGGTTAATTGATAGCTCTAAATTGTCCCTGGGTGTGGATGAGAGTGTGAATGGTAGTTTGTGACGCTTGTCTTGTGGTGGAAACCTCCCCTCGCATGATGGATGGATGGATGGATGGATGGATGGATGGATGGATGGATGGATGGATGGATGGATGGATGGATGGATGGATGGACTTCTTATGTGGGACTCAAGTTGTGTAAGTGAGATTTCCCACTGTGGGGACACCTCCTTGTGCTTCTATTGTACTCTGCTCGATCAGCCATTTTTATTTTTTTATTTTTTTCACGTTTGTTACATTTTTGTCAGGCCGATCATATACACTGCACCACCATGCCACTCATTTTTAAATTATACAGCATAAAATGTTGCATTTTGATCATATAAAAGCGATATTTGTGTTACGTACACTCAAAAAAGACCGACATACTGGTAAATAAAAATGTGTTTCCATAGCATAAACACGGTGAGTTTAGGTTTGTTTAATGGTTTATTCTCAATGATTGCATTTAAAACCTAAAAATGTAACCGTTAAATTACAAAAAGTCTATTCTGTGTTTTTAAAAAAGCACAATAATTAAAAAAAAAAGAGCTATTTGTAAGATTATTGTTTAATATTGACAATATCAGTTGTGTTAAAAATTAAATTTACCCCTTACTTTCTCTTCTAGACGTGTTTATCAGGGCCAGTGAGCTTTTGTTTGATTGGCCAAATATATTATCTGCGTACAAATATAAATATACGGTTGTTTAAATATAATGGGCTGTGATTTACTGTAGTCCAAGCAGTCCTTTGTGATATTGATAATGTGGTTACTGATCTAATCTAATAGTAACTGATCAGTGATCATTTTAAAGTATTTGGTATCACCGTAGTTTTTAACAGTTATATTTACACAACATATAACTTTCCTTGCTAGATATTTTGCTAACAAACATGCGAACACAGAGCAATTATATATTCACCCACCTTTCCTGTTGTGATGTAAAGTGAATTAGTTGTGAGTTGATGCTTTGAGTAATTTTAAAACATTTTATTCTAATTCAAACTAATTTAGTTTTTCACTTTAAAATGTTACATTATCTTTTTATAGACATGTTAAAAAAAAGCAAAAGTCAAAACTAGAAAAGCTGTGATTCACTTATTCTAATGAATGTTTCCTAAAACAAACAAAAACACTTTATCCTTCGTACAGAGCCTGCACTTTCACACTTTCTTGCCGTTTTAGTCACACCGTTAGTTTATATCTTAGTTTATATCTTATAGAGTCATTGTCTTCAGATTTTTATCTCTGCTCGTAAAGTCTACACTTAGTGTGAAATAAAAGAAAAACAATGTCTGTGCAATAAATACAATCTAATGTTATATTCAACTTTTGTTGGAAGTTTCATTGTCATCTACAGTAACAGATATTTGGATTTAAAATAAGGAATACAAATAGCTTGTGTGTAATGTATGTTTAAAAATATAGTTCAGATTTTTTATGGGGTTCAGTGGAAAGGTTATGAACAAATAATATCTTACCTGTGGTTGGTACTTTGAACGAGACCTTAATTTTGACTGGACTGATGAAAAGTAAGAGGAGCCGAAACTTAAGTGGATTTTTGACATTTGAAAGATTATCAGTGGTTCATCCAGCCAGCCATACATTCATCCATCCATCTATCCATCCATCCAGCCATACATTCATCCATCCAGCCATCCATCCATCCATCCATCCAGCCATACATTTATCCATCCATCCATCCAGCCATACATTCATCCATCCATCCAGCCAGCCATTTTTTTACATGCTATTCTGTTAAGAGTCACAGAGCTGACGACTATCCTCAGCAGTCACTGTGCAAGAGGTGGAGTGCACCCTGGACAGGATGCAAGTCCATCACAGGGACACAGAGAGACGAGCAAGACAGACAACCATTCACTCTGTCACTCACACATTTAGAGTTTCCATTTAGACAATTTAGAGTTTCCAGTTAACCTAACATGCAGGTTTTTGGTCTGTGGAAAGAAAATGTATTTCTTGGAGAAAGCCCATACATGCATGAACATTAAACTCCACACGGAAAGTCCGGGAAGCAAACCTGAAACCTTCTTACTGTAAGGCTACTGCACTAAACACTGCACCACTGTGTTGCCTATCAGTAGTCTCTGCAAATGCTCATTTATAATTTTTTTACACCACTATCATTTTCATATTACATGATTATTCCAGCAGAGCTGCAGTATCGCTGCAACAGGCAACAATAAACGTGATGTAGCTTCTGCTGCTGCTGCTGCACCTCCAATAGAACTTTTTGTACCCGAGTAGTGCAAAATCAACAGCATTGTGCATATAAAAGATAAATAAAAAATTACAAGAAAACTGTTTTTGTGACCTTTACAGAACGTTACAGTGAATTTTCAAACTAACATCTTCTTATCTTTGTTTGCACAGAACACGTGAAAGCCTTGCATCCAACACATCCAGCATTGTGGAAAGCAATAGACGGCAGAATCCGGCGCTGAGCCCCGGCCACATTGGCACTGGTAGTATTGGACTGCCTTTCAGCTTTCGTGCCATCCCAGAGCCTACCACCACCCAGCCCGAGAAACTCCAGAAATCATCGAACTGCCTGGCCTCCATCACCAGCGTCTGACATGCAGCGCAGACCGAGACGGTGAAGGCGGCACAGCCGACGTGAGGCGTTTTTCAACGGTTTTCACCTTTCCACGCTTTCCGACAAATACATAAACACACGAACACACACACACATCTTCAGACTCCTGAGGATCCATTCACTGGGACTGTTATAAAAACAGGCATGGCTTCAAGAGACTGTTCCTACAGCATCAAGAACTTACCTGCAAAAAAGACAAGAACAGAATATCAAGACAGATGTGGGTGCAGAAACCTACCTAAAGTACTTTGATTTTGGTGACATGGACTCTAGTTTGGCTTATATCAAGATTCTTGAATATTGGTATTCGAAAGTAGTAGACTATAGGATTCAAGTTACATTTGGAAATATAAAAAAAGCTTTTTATATTGCTTAACAGTACATGTCCAACTAAATGTTCTCCTTCCTGAAATAGCGTTGAGTTGTTCAGGACAATTTAATGTATCAGCACAATGTCAAGACAATAAAAGTCTATCCTGAGAACAACGAATGAAAGATATGAAAACATAAATCCACTCAGATTTGTGTACCGCAATGCAAATTATGTATGTATACTCGATACTTTTGATATCCTAATTATTATAATGGTGGTATTAAAGATGCTATGTGACTAAAATGATGCTTGGATGGTATGAGTTGCACATCACCACTTGCACAGACATGTTCACTGATCACATATTTCACATTTCTGTGTAAATTTTCTGTTTTCTGAGACTCGTTTAAAACTTTGTCGCTATGCAGGCTAAAAATAATACTTTAGAGGACATTTTATTCAAAGTGGACAAACGGCTTCATTACATTCATTCATTGAGAAGTTTTTAAAATATTGCACAATTTTTTTTTTTTTTCAGATGGAGTATAAATAACTTTTGATTCATAGTATAATAGTATTTTAAAAGGTAAAAATAGGTTGACCTTCGTATAAATATTTTGACTTCAATTTTTTTTAAATAAGTACAGACTTAGAGCTTTGTTCAAACAGCTCCAACCGTTTGTGTTGTCGAAAATGTTTTGTTTTTTTACTTCAATGAAAAAATTTTAAATTACAGGTTTATCAATCCTTGAATAAATGCATATTACATATATTGGGAACAGGGTTTAGCCACTATCACAACATATTTTAGCTTAATGTCAGTAAAAAATAACAGAGTTGTATCTGGTTTCAGACAAAATGATGTTCACATATACTAGTGTGGTAAAAGTTCTCCAACATAGTTAGTTTTTCACTCATTTTTGCCAGCATTAGTTCATAGTTTTGTTAATACTTAAAAATACTATTATAAAGAATAAACAGCTGAGCCAAGCACAGGAAAGAAGCATGGGGGAAGTCCTTTGAAAAAAAAAAAAACACTAAGCAGAATAATGTATTTAAAAAATGAAAAAAATATATGTGTATATATGCCCTGTGTGTGTATG